>NC_088799.1:6858639-7159609 GCF_011386835.1 Chrysemys picta bellii
GCCACCTGTGTATTGAACAGTCCCGCCACTGCTCGGGGCCCGGCGCTGGGCATGAGCTCCGGAGGCGGGCGGGGAATGGCCACGCAGGTGGGGGCACAATCCACTGCCAGGGTCCCGCTGGTTCCATTTGCTCTCTACATTTCGGAGCCACTGATTAACGCAGGCAGATGCCTTCCTTAACAGGGCTCGGGAGAGGGATAGGCTGGGAAGCGGGGGGGAGGACAGGGCATGCCTTCCCCTTCACACAGATCAGCCAGTGCCCCTCACTCCTGATCCACAGCCCCCTGATATCCCAGCCCTGCCCCCACAGCTCTGCCATTGCCCCTCACTCCCGACCCTCAGCCCCCTGATAGCCCAGCCCTGGGCTCCTAGCTCAGCTCACCCTTTGCCCCTGATTCTGACCCACAGCCCTCCCCTCCCCCAGCCACTATCCCAGCCCTGGGCTCCCCACCCTCAGCTCTGCCAAGGCACCCACCCCACCCGCCTGCCCTTTCCTGCCAAAATGGTGCCCCTGATTCTGCCAGCACATGTTGCACTCAGCTGCCCAGCTCCCCCTCCGGCCTGGACAACACCCGGTGTCTTGATCCCCTCTTCCCACGCCAAGACGCCAGCGTCCCTGCGTGTCAATTTCCTGCCGGTTTCGCAAGCAACCCAGCTGGGCTGGGCAGGGTTCTGATTTCATTTACACCAGTTCAGCGCCTGCCTTCCAGAGCCAAGTGAGACCAGTAGAGGGAGCCAAAGACCGAGACATTGCCGGGTAGGGCTGAGTGTGTGTCTGCACTGCCTTCTGCTGGCTGGAACTGGAACTGTCCATCTGTGTGTCAGGGGCCCTATGCTGACCGCTGTCACTGGAGAGCTGTGAAGCTGTAGGTGATCCCAGTTGTGTTCCAATACACCCACAGCTCCTGTTCAATGCAGCAGAACTGAGGCTTTCCCCTCCCGTCTGACCAGGGCCCTGGGAGCCGTGGTGCATGGAGTCATTTTGCTGAAAACGCCTGAGTGCTGGCCTTGTGTGCTGGGGCAGGGGCCCTTTGGAGGTCAGCCTCGCTGCGCTTTCCAGGGGAGAAAGAAGAACAGGAGTACTTGTGGCACCTTAGAGACTAACAAATTTATTAGTTATTATTTATTATTATTTATTATGCTCTAATAAATTTGTTAGTCTCTAAGGTGCCACAAGTACTCCTGTTCTTCTTTTTGCGGATACAGACTAACACGGCTGCTACTCTGAAACCTTTCCAGGGGAGCTTTACCAAGGGCCGTGGAACAATTTGCCAGGGGTCGTGGTGCATTCTCCATCGCTGGCAATTTTTAAACCCAGTGGCGATGCTTTTCTAGAAGATGGGCTCTAGGAATTGTTCTCTGTCCTGCACTATGCAGGGGGAGGGATCAGACGAGCTGATCACAATGGTCCCTTCTGGCCTTGGAATCTATGAGACTTTACTTTGGTTCTTTCTTGGTTCATTGTTTTTCCTTAATGGAAAAGCCAAGTTGTTCGAAGCTGAAAAACTGGGGCTGCTCCTTGTATATGGGGTGTGGGGGGGTGACCCCCAGCCCCGGGGCTCTGTGTGGGCATTGGCAGAGCAACGCCAGCACAGGGCACCCACAGAGCCCATCTTGTGGCATGCAGGTGACATCTCTTGATGCTGTAGGGGAGAGTGACTCAGACAGCCAGACACTCATGACACATGGGCTCTGCCCCGAGGGGAGGGAGGCGCCTTGGGCAGTGTCTCCTGTTTGATTGGCTGGTGCCTCTGACACTTAGGCCTGATCTGTGTGTTGATTTGCTGGCATGACTGCTCCTGCTGGGATGGTCACCATAGTCTGCCCCCACCTACAGCCTGTGGGGCATGACCCGTGGCTTAGGGGGCCGGGGAAGAGGTCTAGCAGCTTGGCTGGGTAGGAGGCCATGGGACAATCGATGATACTAACCTGAGTTTGGGATGGGAGCCCCAGTGCTGCTGACTGACCAGGAGGGGAACCAGGACCGGAAAGGCTGGGCTAGCAGGGGGCTGCGGGTCGGGAGTGAGGGGCACCAGCAGAGCTGGGTGTGGGGAGCCCAGGGCTGGGCTAGCAGGGGGCTGCGGGTCAGGAGTGAGGGGCACCAGCAGAGCTGGGTGTGGGGAGCCCAGGGCTGGGCTAGCAGGGGGCTGCGGGTCAGGAGTGAGGGGCACCAGCAGAGCTGGGTGTGGGGAGCCCAGGGCTGGGCTAGCAGGGGGCTGCGGGTCAGGAGTGAGGGGCACCAGCAGAGCTGGGTGTGGGGAGCCCAGGGCTGGGCTAGCAGGGGGCTGCGGGTCGGGAGTGAGGGGCACCAGCAGAGCTGTGTGTGGGGAGCCCAGGGCTGGGCTAGCAGGGGGCTGCGGGTCGGGAGTGAGGGGCACCAGCAGAGCTATTGGGGAGGTTGCCATACCACCTGCCTGGCTGACCTCTGGCTTTGCTGAGCCCCCTCGGCCCCACAGAGCGATCGGGGCTGGGCGGCGGGTGGTGCAGCCAGGCTGGCTGTGTTTCCTCAGCTCTGCATGGAGCGTGATTGGAGCCACTAGCTGGCAGGCTCCGTCTGGCGCGGACGTTTGCAGCCGTCTGTTATTAGCACAGGGCTACAGCCATGGGGGAATTGCCTTGTGCGAGCGCCTCTCCCCTGGGAGCTGAGGGCCGGAGGGCAGCCTTGTTAGGGGCCGCGTTCCCCATGCCCCACCAGCATAGGGACCCCACAGCACACTCCAGGAATAGGCACCCCTCAGCCCCTGCTGAAATGCAGCCCGCTCTGGGGTGGGACCCAGGCTGGGACAGGAAGGAGTGTGGCGGGGCAGGGGATTTCAGACAGGCAGGATCTAATTACAGGACTCCCGGGGTCAAAGCAGCACTGCAGGGCTAACGCCTCCCAGGGGCAGGGCCGCTGGATCTTTGAGGAACCCAGGGGAGCAGCACTGACTCGGAATGGAGAGCGCCCCCTAGCGAGTTATACACCCCAGTCTCTGCAGCCAGCGCCCCCTAGCACCACATTGGGGGCAGTCCTGACTGTGAGGGGAGAGTGCCCCCTGCTGGGCCACCCGTCCAGCGCCCTGCAGCCCAGCACCCCCTAGCGCCTCGCTGGGGCCTTCCTGAGAGATGTCCCATTCAAGCACAGACCTGGCCAGATCTCGAGTGACCCTAGCCGGAGGCGTCCTGGCTGCAGCTGTCCTGACATGCCCGGTGGGCGTGCCCCAGGCCTGGCGTCCCCAGCGTGGGCTCACTCACCCGGATGACGTAGCGGGAGGAGTTCTTGTCGTCCAGGTTGACCGTGAGGGAGAAGAGCACGGCCGTGCTGTAGACGCCCTGGGTCTTGTAGAGCAGCTCGTTGAAGTCCCAGCGGGCTTGCCGCCCCGTGGCCGGCCCGTCCCAGCCGCCGCAGTCCTCGATCACCTCCAGCATGGGCCGCGGCCCCCGGCGGTCGATCTCGCCCATGTCGAGGCAGGAGCGGAAGAACGCCTTGACCTTCCTCTCGGCCGAGGCCCGGGAGCCCCTGCGGACGGGCCGCTGGAGCAGCCGCCGGAGCTTCTCCTCATTCTGCTCGCCGATGGTGGCGATGATGCCGTAGTGGAGCTTGTCCTCGGGGATGCTGTGACGGTGGAGCCAGCTCCCGCAGGCGAAGGAGTAGAAGTCCTTGCAGGGGTCGATGGTGGGGTCAAGGTTGTTGGCGATGAAGAGGGAGGCCTTGACGAAGGCCTTCTTCTCCTGGCAGTCCTCCAGGCAGTAGGCGGCGCGCTCCATGGCCAGGTATTTGAGCAGCAGCACGCAGCCCAGGATGACGCACAGGCCCGCCGCGAAGACCAGCCCCGAGAGCAGGCAGATCTCACGCCGGGTCCAGCGCGGCAGCCCCCGGCGCGGCTTCTTGGCCCCGGCCCCGAGCTGGAGGTTGAAGCCGTTGGGCAGGGTGCCGCTGTTGAACTTGCTGGCACACTTCACCTCCTGGAACTCGTCGTAGTGGGCCGTCAGCGAGTAGGTCTTCTCCATGCTGCCGGCCCGGCTCCGGGAGGAGGTGCTCAGGGCAGACGGCGAGGGGGAGAGCTCATGTCTCAGGCCCCAGAGAGCTCTGCTGAGGGACCCAGAGCGCCGGCTTTTCCCGCAGCCCCTGCCCAATAGCCGTCCCTGGGGAAAGGGGAGAGTCTGTTAACTGGGGAGGGTCCCCTCCCCTCCCCCGCTCATAGCAAGTCTGAGCACGACCCAGCCTGGCCGGCTTTTCTCCACAGCATGGCAGGATGCCTGGTCTCTCCTCCCCCCCAGATGACCCTCAGGTCGGGGTCGTCCCCTACATGGCGGGGTCTAGACTAGGGTCTGGCTCTTTTATCCTGCCAGAGAGCTGGGGCTTCTCCGTCTGAGCCAGGTGCTCCCCCTTCCAGCCCTCCCCCCCCCCGCCCTGGCACCAACCCCCCGGGCACTGGTGGCAAAGGAGCCACTGCCTGCTGCTCTGGTGGGCACGGAGCCCCAGGTCACTGGAGGGGGGCCGGAAGCAGAGGCCGTAAAGGGACCCGACGGCTTGCAATTGGTTTGGAAAGGGGAGCGAGTCCCCTGCCCGTCTAGCGTCTGCCATGGGGCAGCACCCCCTGCGCCCAGGACAGGCCCAGCTCCGAACGGAAGGGGTGTACCCAGCAGCTCTGCCAGGGTCTTGTCCGCCAGGGGGTCGCGGGGCCGCGGCCCGACCGAAGTGTGGCTGAGGGACAGGGGACCAGGGAGCCGAGGGGGTGGAGGGTCCCCGGGTGGGGATGCCGAGTGGACCCCAGCCCCGTCAGCCCTGCAGCTGGGGCTAAGGCTCCACTTGTCCCCCTCTTGGGGGGAGGGTTGGCTGCAGCCGGGGGGGCTGCTGGGGGTCTCGGCTCAGCTTGGTCTGAGACCCCGAATTCCGGGCAGTCCGTCCGTCGCCTCCTCGCAGCCCCGCGGCGCTTCCAGGGAACAAGGAGCGGCTGGAAGGGCGAGCGAGCGCGGGGCGAGCGAAGGACCCCGGCGGCTCCCAGCCCTGCTCGGGCGGGGCCGGGAACTCCCCTTGCCCTGCCCGTCGGGGCCAGACCCCAGCGGGGCGCGCCCGGCCGAGGGGAACCGGAGTCTCGCCCCCGCCCGCGAACTTCCCTCTCCCGGCGCTGTTGCGCCTGCGAACGGAGCCGGCAGCCGGCGCCGGGAAGTTGAACTTGCAGCCGGTGAATCCGCCCGGAGCGCGGCGGCTGCAGCTCCCCAGGGCCCGGCCCGAGGGGGAGGGACGGGACCCTCCAGCGCCCGGCCCCGGGGGGAGGGAGGCAGCGGGACCCTCCGGCGCCCAGCCCGGGGGGAGGGGGGACGGGGGACGGGACCCTCCAGCGCCCGGTCCGGGGGAGCGGGGCAGCGGGACCCTCCAGCGCCCAGCTTGGGAGGGGCAGCGGGACCCTCCACCGCCCGGCCCCGGGGGGGGGAGGGACGGGACCCTCCAGCGCCCGGCTGGGGGGGCAACGGGACCCTCGATCCCCGGGCGGCGGGACCCCGGCGCGGGCAGGCAGGGGCAAGGCGCGGCGCTTACCGGGGGCTGCAGGCAGCGGAGCCGGGCGGCAGCCAGGGATGCTCTGGGCGAGCGGCTCTCGGCTGCCTTGGGAGCGGGCAGCTCCCCCCGCCCGCCCCGCACGGTACCTGTCAGCGCCTGTGCTCAGAGCGCTGCTGCAGCTGGGGCCGGGCGGGGGGACTCGCCTCCAAGCCTCGCCCAGCATCATCCGGCCTCCCCCGCGGCTGGCCAGGGGGGCAGCGGCCTCCCCCACCCCCACGGCTCTGAAGGGAGCTATGGGACAGCCTGGCCAGCTGGCACGGGGTGGGCACCGCTGGGGCATGGGGGGAGGCTACGGGCATCAGGATTCCCCCAGTGATGGGGGCCCCATGTTGCCCCCCCAGGCTGGCAGCTGCCTGGGAAAGCACCTAGGGAAGCTGGCATCTCCCGGGTGGGCACTAGGCGGGTTTGCCAGGCACTGGCGGGGGCTGGGGCGCTGCATTGGCACCGTCCTTCTCTGGGCTGCGGTGAGGGGGGGCTTGTGGGGAAGCCCCGGCCAGGCCAGACCAAGGGTGTCTGAGCGGCCAGGGCCCCGCGGACTCCAATGGCACAAAGGGGAAAGGCCGGGAATACTGAACTGCATTGCAGCTGGCTGCCCACCATAAATATCCCACCGCTCCTGTCGGGGGGAGCAGGGAGATTTACAGCCCATCAATTACCGCGGGCGTCACTCGCCTTCCTGGGAAATCACAGGGCTTTTAATATTAACATACAAGTACCTATCCAGCTCCATGTGCCCCTGGCACACTCGCCCGCACGTCCCCGGGCACCCTCGCCCCTCGCCCGCACGTCCCCGGGCATCCTCACCCCTCGCCCAAATGTCCCTGGGCATCCTCGCCCCTCACCCGCATGTCCCCGGGCACCCTTTCCTGCACGTCCCCAGGCACCCTCGCCCCTCACCCACACGTCCCCGGGCACCGTCGCCCGCATGTCCCCAGGCACGCTCACCCCCTCTCCAGCATGTCCCCAGGGCACGCTTGCCCGCACGTCCCCAGGCATGCTCGCCCACACACTTGCACATCCCCCATGCGCACTCACATCCCTGGGCACACTTGCACACCTTCTGACATGCTTGTCTATCCTCCAGGCACACTCACCCCCCATGCCAGGCACATTCACCCCCTGGCACTTCGCACAGGCCCCCAAGCACGCTCTTCTGCACGCTTGCCCAGGTGAACACAGTCACTCCCACATCCACTGGGCCCGCTCCTGCACCGCCCCTCCCCTCCCCACAGCCGTGCTCATGTGTCTCCTCCAGTAGAAGGCTCCCACCCCCAATCGGTCCCAGCAAGGAGGACCCTGGAGCTGTCATGCAGCAGGGTCCATGGGTGACGCTCTCTGGGTGGCTCTGCGCTGGCTTCCCATAGATATTGAGCCTTGGGTCTTTGGCTTCCTGGGCCTGGTGGCCAGGCCCGGGGTATGTAGAAGACCCTAAAGCTCCAGATGGGGACCGTGGGTGAGGTACTCTCACTGTCAGGGTTCAGCTCAGGGGACAGTGGCTTTCTTGGGGGCTGGTCCCAGACTGGTGTGAATCTGCCCCCTCCCCCCACACAAGAACTAAGGTCCATCCCAAACCTCCCCACCTCCAGTTCCCAGTGCCAGGCGCTCTGCTCTGACCGGCCTTCTCCAACAAACAGCAGCACTACGGCCATAAAAACCAGCCCCAAACCCAACCCAGCCCCTGCCCTGCCTCCAGGGAGGGGCCACGGGAACAAACATCCTCTCGCTGCTTAATGCGCGGCTGGAAGGTGCTCGGATCCCACAGGGAGGAGCACAGTGTCAGAGCCTACATTAGACGCACAACTGACACACCCAGAGACACATGCGGCCATCAGGCCATGCTCACGCCAGCACACCCCCCCACACACACACTGATGGCCAGCCACGCTTCCAGGCGCACACCCCTTTATATCCGGGTGTCCGTGGCCCCCATGCAAAGCGCTCGGTAGGCGACCTTAACGTTGTGGCACATGCTCAGAGAAGGGACAATGCTTGGGGGTGATTCAGGGCTGATCTCCAGCTCCCCCTCCCCCCAGGCACACCGCATGCTGCTGGAGTCCCCCATCACCTCTGGGCGCAGGCCACCCCCTCCGCCACAGCAGTGAGCGTCCCGCTGGCCCTGAGTGGGGAGGGGAAGGTCAGTGTTGTGCGTCAGTTTCCTTCACGTGGTGGCTGCATTAACTATGCAGGGCAGAGCTGGGGACCGGCCGCGCCCTCTGCCACCCACCAGCTCTGGGGAGGAGCAAGGGAGCTGTGGGCACTTTAAAACGCACTGCTGCAAATAGCGACTTTGCAACAATCTGAGAATTAGCCACCTGACGAGTCATTCCGGGTCGTTACACCCAGGGCCCAGGCAGCGTTTAGAGCCGGAGTCACTCACCTGCTAGGTCAACTGGCTCCTGGCAGAGTCGTTCGGGCTTGTGTGAAGATCGCTGGAGCGAAAGCAGCACCAGCTCTGGGCTTGGCTGCAGGATCTGTGGGGAAAACCCAGGGGGCTGCAGGCAGTGGGGCTGAGCAGAGGGGTGAGTCAGTGTCGCCTAGCACTGTGCTAGGGGGCGCTGTGCTGCAGGGAGCGAGGTGGCTGGCTCAGAGTCACAGGTCTCAGGCTCTCTCGGCTCCCTATGGGGGTCCCTGGGAGGAACCCCCGTCAGTGTGACAGCCCTTCTTGGGGGTCATGCTCTCTCTGTCGGGGGTTAAGCCCTGGGCCCCACCCGCCTCCTGGAACCATACTTCTCTGAGCCCTCAGCAGGCCTGACTCTCACGTGGGCCCCCTCACACTGTCCCCCCAGGGCCTCCACACCTGGAAGAAGCAATGCCACCCCGCTCTCTAGCTTGCAGTGACTCTCAGCCAGTGTACGACAGGGGGTTTATTGAATGTCTGAACGCAGCACAGGCCATTCTCAGGGCCCTTGGGTCTGGCACTTCTCAGCACAGTAACGGTGCTGGGTATGCGCTCCAGCATGGCTGTAAAAATTAAAGGTGGGCGGGCATAGAAGCGAATAAATCCCGGCAGTTTGCAAGGCACCGCAGGTGTTCTGGGTTGTGTTTTAAATAAACGTGCTCGTGGGCACGGGCGCTGCAGGTGCCGGCAGGGCTCTGGTGGGCAGTGGCTGGGGAGTGCAGAGACACCGCGGGAGGCCGGGGGAGAGGATGTCTGTCTGCTCACTCACCCCAGACAACCAGAGGCTTTGCTACTTGTTTGAATCTCCCAGCAGAAATGTAGCCTTTTTTGTGGGGAGGAGGGTGTCATTGGGAAGGGGATTGGAAGTCAGGACTCCTGGGTTCTATTCCTGGCTCTTCCCTGCCTTGCTGGGGGTGTGTAGGATGCCTGTCCCTCTTGTCAGTCTGCTGGCACCATGCACATCTCCCTGGCGACCCGTGGGATGGAGCTCAGATCCGCATGCTTCTGCTTCAGCGCAGGGAGAATCTCCAGGAGCTGGTACCAGTACAGAGCTTATGACTCACAGGTGAGTAGTTCTGATTCCACCCAGGAGGTGGTGCACACACGCACACACACACACACACACGGCAGGTCCCAGTGTATGTTCCTGGGACAGGTGGGACAGCCCCATGCTGGGAGCAAGCCCCCCAGCGCAGAGAGCCCCCGCGAGGCCCCCGCATCACTTCTACCCGATGTCCCATTGCAGCCGCCCTGCCACCTGCCTCTCGCCCCACCTGGCTGCCAGGCTGTAGCCCTGGCAGGGTGAGAGTTCGGGCAGAGCACACGTGGCCGCTGTGGGTGTTTGATGCCCCGTGCTGCTGGACCAGGCGGGGTTACAATGCCAGCGGCTGCTCTCTATTAGCGTCCCCAGTGGAGCACCAGGGGCTGTTTAAGTAAAGTCCAGTGCAGCCCCCGCCGCAGAGGAACGTGGCTCCCAGCTCTCAGCCCGTCCCTGGCGGGGGAGGGAGAGGGCAGGGCTCCTCCCTGGCCCACCATGGCCTGGAAGTGGCAGCTTTGTGACGGGGCCGGGCAGTTTCGAAAGGAGCAGCTTTTGGCTGGCCTGGGCGTGGCCAGGCCCATGTCCCTGGCGGGGTCAGGGAGCAGTGGCAGCCCCTCCCGGCCATGGATTTCAGGGGGTGCCGTGCAGGGGCCATGCCCCCCAAGTCCTGTCGCAATCCGCCATCACGGGCTGTCTTCATCTCAGTGAGCTGCACCTTGCAAACCCCCCCCCCCCCCCGTCCGCTTCGGCTCAGGGACCAGCCAGCCCTCACCCCCGCCTCTCTCTCCCCACTCAGGGCTTTTGGGAGACTCCTCCAGGCTTAGATCTCAGCCGGATCCCGGACAGACTGCAAGGCAGCACCGTCCCAGGAATTCATGAGCTGGGAAGGCTGAGAAAGCCCCAGGACCAGCCCCGCCCCTTACCCCGGGCCTGGCATCTGTCATTGTTACGATGATGCGTCTGTCACCGGCAGCAGATGCTCTGGAGTGCGGCGAGCGGCTCTCGAAAAGGCCCCTTGATATTTATGCATCATTCAGTGCCGTCGGACCCCAAGCCTCCCCTGCAGCAAGCGCTCTGAGGGCGCCTCCCCTGCGTGGAGCACACAGGCGGGACGCTGGAGAGTTACATGTAACCTTCCCCCTGGAAACAGCGGTGGGGCTGGGCTGGGGGCCTCTCGCCGCAGAGCAGGGACAGCCCGGGGAACAGCAGGACAAGCTCCCCCCAGGCTGCTCCACCAAGGTCTCTATGTCCTGCCACCTCCAGCGAGGGAGCAGCACAGGCAGTCCCAGAAGGCCGAGGGGTGCAGGCCCCAGGCTCACGCGCTCACCCCCCATCCCCAAACCACCCTCCATCTCCGGCTGCCCGGTTTCCTGCAGCTCCATGCCCTGCCCCCACTGCTGCACAGGCTGGGAGTGTTACCGGCCAGCTGAAGTTTATGGTGGTATGCAAATTATATGTACGTATGCAAAGGAGCTCATTAAACACCCTGCGTCTGGGGCAGCACAGGACTCGGCAGCTCTCGCCCGCCCGCTCGCCAGGCCGGGAACTCGCCGCAGATACTTGGCTAAGGGGGCACAAGGGCCCGCGGAGGCTCTTGCCTGGGCTGGGGGGAGTCTCTCTGGCTCTGGCGTTTCACAAACGTCCCCCGTGCCAGGCGCCAGCCCCCCACGGCCACATGCCCACTGGGCTGGGGCAGGGCTTGCATGGGGTGGGGAAGGCTCCGGACGCAGGCCTGCCCTCACGGTCCCTTGCTGCAGCTGCCTTGGAAATGCCGCTGCCAGCGAGTGCGCCCACTGGTGCCAGTGGGCGCCAGCTCAGACCCCATCCTCTGCTGCTGTGCGCCACCAGAGACTGCCGGGGACTCAGCTTTACCCCGGCTGACGATCTGCCCTGTATGTTTTGTGTCCCCTCCCCCTGCAGTGAACCCCATGACCCACCACCACCATGCACAGCCCCGTGGGAGAGGCCAGCTCCCTTCTTCTCAGCCTTTATCTCCTCCTTCTCGTCCGGAGCTAACAGCCCCCCCCCCCACATGTTCTGCAGTGCCAGTCCACGTGTCGCCCCTCCCACTCCACCCTGCCCCTCCCCCAGCTCACCCCTGCTGGCACCCTAATTTTCCCCAAGATAATCCCGTGTGCCGATGTGTTCATACATCAACAGCAGGTGACAAATAGGATTTTTCCACTTGTATGCTCAACCCGGCATGGTTTTGTCATTGAAAATGCAAAACAGGTCGGTTCATGGGGCTGCCAGTGGGGCTGCTGGCGATGCCACCACCAGCCTCACACGCTTTTATCTAGTCAGATGACGGGCAAGCTAATTGCCCTCCGAAACGCCCCCAGCCCTGCCCACCAGAGCCCTGCCAGGAGCAGGGAAAGTGAGCTCTGTGCCGGCCAGGGTGCGTGGGAGGGTCCAGGGCCGAGCAATCACAGCAATGCCGCCCCGCCCCGGCAAGACATTCCCAATGGGGAGAGGACAGTGTTGGAACAGCTGCTAGGTATCGGGGTGCTGGAGGGGAGGGAGGTGAAGCTCTGAGCGGTCCCAATGGAGAGAGGCCGAGATGGGTTGGGGTTTGTCCATACCCCTGGGGCCTTGAGAACCCTGGGGAACAGAGCACCCCGCCCCGGGACACTTTCTGGTTCCAACCAGACCAAGCCAGGTAGTGGCTCTTGTGTTCACCCTGGTTACTGCTCAGCGGAGGTCCCCGGTTGGCGTCCGCATGGATCGTCAGGGCATTTCCTCTCCACAGGCTGCAGCACCCCAGAGCCAGGCATTGCTGGGAGTAACATCACTGCCACGGACGTTGTCCACTCTGGTGCTAGTGTATCCAGGACTGCCTCTGTGTGTGTGAGCATTATCGTCTGTCTGTCTATGTCTCGATCCCCATCCACCCACCCACCCACCCACTCTATCTATCTATCTATCTATCTATCTATCTATCTATCTATCTATCTATCTATCTATCCCCATACACCCCCCATCTATCTATCCCCATACACCCCCCATCTATCTATCTATCTATCTATCTATCTATCTATCTATCTATCCCCGTACACCCCATCTATCTATCTATCTATCTATCTATCTATCTATCTATCCCCACACACCCCATCTATCTATCTATCTATCTATCTATCTATCTATCTATCTATCTCCATATACCCCATATACCCCATCTATCTATCTATCCCCATACACCCCCATCTATCTATCTATCTATCTATCTATCTATCTATCTATCTATCTATCTATCTATCTATCTATCTATCTATCTATCCCATACACCCCATCTATCTATCTATCTATCTATCTATCTATCTATCTATCTATCTCTATACACCCCTTCTATCTATCTATCTATCTATCTATCTATCTATCTATCTATCTGTACAAATACTGAACGGTAAAGACGGTCCCTTCCCCAATCTACTCTGTCACCCTGTCTGATGGGTCACCTGCTCCCCTCGGGTTCTAGATTTCTACTCAGGGCCTTGCTGCTGCTTATGTAAACCTAGCCCTTAATTGATGAGAAATTAAGAATAACAAGGTAAAAGTGAACTGGCCGCTATTCTCGTGGGGCCTGCAAAAACTAATGTTCCATGCGCCCCCTGCTGGCTCTGACCCAGGGCTCTGAAAGCTGCGCTGGGATGCCCCGTGATGCTGTAATAAGTGCTGGGCTTCCCTGGCTTCCCTTGGGGGCAGTATTACAGAGCACGGGGAGCTGACCGGTGTGCCCTGAAATCTCTGGAGGGCGGGAAGGGGGACGGCCTGGTTGCTAAGGCCCGTGTGTGGATGGTTACTAACATACCAAGGAAAAGGCAAGTGCTCCATAAAGGCTGAGCTGAGAATGGCCTTTTGGAGACTAACTCCAGACCAGGAGATGGCTGGAGAAAAGAGCTGAGGAACTTGAAAGAGGCATTGGGTTTTGGGAGCTAATTAACTTGGCTGTGTCCTTTTGAATACCAGGCCACGTCGGCGGAATTTACATTCCCACTGATATATTTGCCACGCAACAGCTGTTCCATAAACACGTTTTATAGGCTATTAATAATCTGGAGATTTAATAGAGATTTTCCTGTAAGGATCTGACCTGCAATTAAACTGTGTTTAAAGCCTCCAGTCCCCCAGGACCTCTTGAAAAGAAATGTTGCATCCCAGGTGTTTATAGCCTTGGCAGGCCGGCAACACAGAAATGCAGGTAAACGGATGAGGCAGCTGGAGCGTTTCCGTCTAGAATGGAGGCAAGGAGTGGGGGGCGGGGCTCTGCTAGTCTAAAGCACTGAAACTGACCTGTCTATCATGGCCATGGGGTGGTCCAAGATCCTGTCTGTCATGGCTGGGGCGGGAAAAAGTCCTGTCTCTCAAGGCAGAGGGCGGGCCACGGTCCTATCTATCATGGCCATGAGGTGGATCAATATCCTGTCCATCTTGGTGGGGGCGGGTCCAGGTTCTGTTTGCCATGGTGGAGGTGGGAGGGGTGGGCCAAAGTTCTGCCTATCATGACAGGGGACAGGCCAAGACCCTGTTCATCCTGGCAGGGGGCGGGCCTAGGTCCTGTTCA
Organism: Chrysemys picta bellii; assembly: GCF_011386835.1. Lineage (NCBI taxonomy): Eukaryota > Metazoa > Chordata > Testudines > Emydidae > Chrysemys > Chrysemys picta. The sequence goes on from NC_088799.1 coordinate 6,872,180, forward strand.
TCATGACAGGGGACAGGCCAAGACCCTGTCCATCCTGGCAGGGGGCGGGCCTAGGTCCTGTTAATCCTGGCAGGGGGCGGGCCTAGGTCCTGTCCATCCTGGCAAGGGGCGGGCCTAGGTCCTGTTCATCCTGGCAAGGGGCCGGCCAAGACCCTGTCCATCCTGACAGGGGGCGGGCCTAGGTCCTGTCCATCCTGGCAAGGGGCGGGCCTAGGTCCTGTTCATCCTGGCAAGGGGCCGGCCAAGACCCTGTCCATCCTGACAGGGGGCGGGCCTAGGTCCTGTTCATCATGGCAAGGGGCGGGCCAAGACCGTGCAAAGGACACACCCACATTCTAGCCCCTCCTGTTCCTCAGGCAGCTGGCTGGACTCTGACTCCCCTTTCCTCTAGCTGTTCTCAGTCCAAAGCCGCCTCCTGTAGCTTTGGGGGCGCCCCCTGCCTGCGTGCTACGATCCTGCAGAGAGGCACTGGGGAGCCGCCCCCACAGATAGTCCTGCATGGGCCAACCCTCCCTCAGCCTCAGATTTAGCATCAAGCAGGTGGCTCCCGCGGTGGAGCTGGGAGCTGTGGGATCATTCCACTGAGGCGCTGCGTTCGGTGTCATGGTTTTCTAATTCCAGAGCTGAGCTGCTCTGGAAAAACAGTTCCCCGGGAGCGCCCAGGTCATTGCATGCGTGGACATTTTCCTGCACCAACGCCCGTTTTCATGCACAGGCTCCTGGTGTGCAGAGGCAGGTGTTGCACACACGGTTAATTGTGAATGGGCAGGCACCTTTTAGGACCAGATTTTTTGGTGCCCCTTCATAACCACCAAGGTTTACAAGGCGCTGCCCAGCTCAACCTGACCCTAACAAAGCAGGGCTCTGCAGTAACGCTGAAAAAGATTTGGGCGTCACGGTGGCTAAGCAGCTAAGCATGAGCTCCCTGTGCGAGACTGGGGCCAAAAGAACTAATGCAATCCTGGGGTGTCTAAACAGGGGAATCTCGAGTCGGAGCAGAGAGGTTATTTTACCTCGATAGTGGGCACTGGGGCGACCGCTGCTGGAATGCTGTGTCCGGTTCTGGTGGCCACAATCCAAGAAGGATGTTGATCGATTACAGAGGGATCGGAGAAAAGTCAGGAGAATGATTCAGGGATTGGAAAACTTGCCTCACAGGGATAGACTCAAAGGACCCCAATCTGTTTAGCTTACCAAAGAGAAAGTTAAAGGGGGACTTGATCCCAGTCGATCAGTACCTAGGTTGGGAATAAATATTTAAAGGGGGCTCTTTGCTCTAGCAGGGAAAGGTCTAACACCAGTCAATTGCGGGAAGTTGAAGCTAGATAAATTCTTAACGGCGAGAGTAATTCTCCATTGGAACAGCTGACAAGGGTGGTGCTGGACTCTCCAGCACTGACAATTTTTAAAGCAAGATTGGATTTTTTTTCTAGAAGATCTGCTCTGGGAAGTATTTCGGGGCAGGGCTCTGGCCTATGCTATCCAGGAGGCCAGAGTAGGTGATCCCAGTGATCCGTTCTGGCCTGGAAATCAATGAATCGATGTGTGCGCTGGAGAGGGATAAAGTGGCCAGAGAATAGATTTCTTCTCGGATTTTCTGGGTGGTTAATAAGACACGAATCCCGTCCTGAGCCCTCCTGGGAGAGGAGACAGCTCTTCTTTTAGGGTTCGTGCTCTCATTCTGCTCCTAGGCATTTCAGCAGCTGGGCCTGGGAGCGTCTCAGCCTCGTGTCTTTCCCGGGGTGAGGGACACGGGAACGGAAAACCCCACCCAATCGTTTGCTGGTTCCAGCTGTGAACGCTGAGGCCCAGCTCTTAGCTACAAGCCGCTTTGGGTTGCCATGGCAGCCATGGCTGGGATACAAGAAAAGGCCCCTTGTGCTTCCATGGTGTCCCAGCCTTTTTTGGCCTGGTGACCTTGTCCCAGCGGGGCTGGGGTGAGGGAGGCAGTGGCGGGGCGTGGGCAGAAGCAGTGTTTGGAAATGCTCAAAGGGGTGGAGTGGGGAAAATGGCCAGTAGGGGGAAGGGGAGGGCTTGTGCCAAAATAATCTCGACGTGTTCTCTCCTTGCCCCAGCCTTGCCCACGGCTGCCCGGCGCTCGCCTCTCACGTAGGCTGGGTGCATGGGGCAGTCGGGGCTCTGATCCTTCATTCCCCTTCGTACAGGAAACGCCCCTCGGCCTACGCTCCCCAGAATGCTCTGCAGGGCGCGGTGGACGGCAGGGTCAGGCTGCCCCTCGCCACCACTGGATGGCCGCAATGCCAACATGGCAGAAACCACTCGTCTTTGTACTAGGATGGAGTCGAGCCCCTGATTTCATGCCACGGCACCTTCCCCAGCACCCCCCGCCCCCGTGTGCGAGGGTCTCCATCAGAGCGCCTCTTCGCCTGGAAATCCAGACCCTCTCCTGCAAAGAGGCCAGCACAGGCTAGGAGCCGGGGAAACCAAATATTCTGTCTGTATCTATCAGCCTCACTAAAGAATCCTCTTTATAACATGACAGCAGAGACCTGTCCCTTTTCGAGCACATGAGACACAAGGGCTCTGAGTGGGTGGTAAATCGAGGCCCAGAGCAAATGTGGCTGTTGGCCTGTAGCTCGTTTCCCCACGAACCAGGGCAGGCACCCTCATCAAACACCATCGTCATCCTTAGCAGCTCTAACCTGCAGCTTAAACAGGATGGAGCATTTTTCACGTCCTGTCCTTTTGTTGTGTCATGTCACCGCATGGTCAGCAGCTGCCACGCATCATCCCAGAAGTGGCCGCATTTCAGTCGTGGATCACAGCGCCACACACTCTGGAATGCTTCGGGGTGGAAGGGGCTGTCCGTGAGTTACACAGCCATACCCAGGCAGATATGTCACCCCTGTGTCCAGCCATCTTCTCAGTGTTTCTGCTGAAAGCTAAGAACCAGCTGATGGTCCTGGCTATTGTGAGATGTTTGTCTGGGGAAGATGTACAATGTAGACCAGTGGTCCCCAACCTTTTCCTTCTGGCGGGCGCCCGCCAGATGATGAGCCATGGAGGACCGTGGCAGCGGACGAGCATCCGCCAAAATGCCACTGACAAGCGGCAACGTCAATAAGCGTCGCCGCCGAAATGCTGCCAACAAGCAGCGTCATCCAGAAGCATCGCACCGAAAATCGGCGGCATTTCGGTGGTGACGCCTCTGGATGACGCTGCTTCTCGACGGCATTTCGGTGGATGCTTGTCCGCCAGCCAGTACGCGGGCGCACTTAGACGCCCCGGTGGGTGCCATGGCGCCCGCGGGCACCGCGTTGGGGACCCCTGATGTTGACTATTAGGTTGCAAAACCGTGGGAGTGAGACTCATCACCTGAGGTGTGGCGGGGTCTCCGGATCACCCCATCAACACCGAGACCAAGGACCGTCCCTCCGTGGAGACACACTGTTGTTTACTGTCTAGGCCAGGCGGAAACTTGAGCATGTACAAAGACCACCAAACCCCAGGATTGCTGTCAGGAGAGGGGTCTCCCTGGGCTAAGGGACAACAGCCTGTAACTGTGTCAGAGCAGAAGACATGGCCCAAGTTGTGAGCCACTCCAGAGGAGAGACTCTACCAGCGGGGATGGCACTAGAAGGACTAACCACTGGGTGAGTGACGCTGTAGTAGCCAGGAAAGTAACTTGTCAATAAGTGCAGGCTACAGACTTGCTTTGGCCTGTACCCATCCGTTTCCAAACCTTTCGACTTGCTTTTATTTGAATCTCTGTCTCAAGCTCCATTAACTAAGCTCCAGTTTGGTTTTCCTATAGACACATCCACGTGTCTTGTGCTCAGCAGCGTGGTGAAGGGAGGTGAAACCAGGGAACAGGGGCACCCTGCTTCCACAGAGGTGGCGGAGCCGTGTACATGGCGGGTGTCCAGATCAGGGACTGAGTGTGGCCAGTGGGGTGGGTGTCACGGAGTATTGGGGGACTCAGGGCCCTGCACCCCCGGCTTCCTGCGATTCACCATGACTCTCAGCCAGCCAGTAAAGCAGAAGGTTTATTTGGATGACAGGAATACAGTCCAAGACAGGTCTTGCAGGCACAGACAACAGGGCCCCCCTCAGTTAGGTCCAGCTTGGGGTCCCAGGGCATGCCAGCCCACCCCCCTTGGGGGGTCAGAGCCATCTCTGCCTCCCAGCCATCTCTCCAGCCTGCTTCCAGCCTGCTTCCAGCACTCTCCTTCCGCGACCCCTCCCACAGCCTTTGTTCAGTTTCCCGGGCCCCGGAGTCACCTGACCTCCCACCCCCTCCTGGGCTCTCATGTTACAAGCTCAGGTATGTTCCCTTGGGCCGGCTCCCATCCCCCGATGCAGACCATCCTAGTCACACTCCCCTGTCAGCATTCACACACCCCAGCAAGAACAGTCCCAGTTCGTCACATCTCTCCCCCCTTCGAGACCGAACTGAGCAGGGTCACTTTAGCCAGTGACCCGGGGAAGTTCGAACCTACCCCCGTTCCCATGGATGCCCCCGCATCCCTCCAGTTCCTTGGTGGGAGTTACACCAGGCCCCTTCCGTTCCACGCCCCCCCTTAGGTCGGGGGTGCTTGATGGCACTCGCAGTTCGCCTGTGGGAAGGTTTATGCGGCCTGTGCCCTTTTTCCACCCCCATACCTCTGGGGTTCCAACTGGGCTGTGGTCTTCTCCCAGCGCTCCAGTCTGGAGGTCTGTGCTTTGGGCTCTCTTGGTTCAGAGCCGCCCTTTTTACCTTGGCCACCCTCCGGAAAGGCTCCTCTATGCTGGGCAAGGGTCCTAAGGCTGTTTTCCCCTTGTCCCAGGCCTTCCTCCCCCTCTGACAGGGGTCACAGGATCCGCAGTACTGTCGGACAGTAACAAAGACCCCAGGCCAGTAAAAGCTCCGTAGCAGCCTCTGCTGGGTACGCCAGGTTCCCTGGTGCCCTGAGAGGGGAATGTCATGGGCCCGGCACAGCAGCTGGCGGCGATACTTCTGGGGTACCACCAGCTGCCTCCTGATCCCCCCTGACTCCATTTTCCCTGGGGGAGCCCATTCTCGGTACAGGAACCCCTTCTCCCACAGGAACCTTTTCCGGCCACCTCGTTCCATGGTCTGTACCGCATTGAGGTCGGCCAGGTCCCTTATCTTCCGCAAGGAGGGGTCTCTCTGTAACTCGGCCTGGAACTCAGCAGCTGGGACAGGGATGGCCACCTGCTCTTTCTCGCCCGCTGGGTCCGAAGCTGCAGCCTCCCTGAGCCGCGTCCCTGGGCGTTCCCTCCCCACCAGGTTAGGGTCCTGCGCCTCAGGCAAGGCACCCCCCCCAAGGCCAGGGCGCAGGGCCCCTCGCCGGCTCTGACTGCGGGTCACAACCAGTGCCTTTTGGGGGTTGCTTGGCCAGTTCTCCAGGTCCCCCCCCATCAATACCTCAGTGGGCAAATACGGGTGTACCCCCACATCCTTGGGGCCCTCCTTGGCCCCCCACTTCAGGTGTACCCTTGCCACGGGCACTTTGACTGGTGTTCCGCCCACCCCCGTCAGGGTCAGGTAGGAGTTGGGCACCACCTGATCTGGGGCCACCACCTCGGGCCGGGCCAGCGTCACCTCTGCGCCCGTATCCCAGTATCCATTGACCTTCCTCCCATCCACCTCCAGGGGAACAAGGTACTCTCTCCGGAGGGACAGCCCCGCGCCCACCGTATAAACCAAAAACCCTGAGTCTGGGGCATCCAGCCCCCTAGAGGAGCTGGCCTGGGGCCCTTCTCTCTCTTGAGCAGTTGATAAGCTGCCAGCCCCTCTTGCGTGAGAAGCCTGCCCCTCGTCCGTCTGGGCCTCTACCAAGTTAACCCTATGCGGGTTCGGTCTGCTCAGTCTGTCCTTGAGCTTGGGGCACTGGGCCCGAACGTGGCCTCTTCGGCCGCAGTAATAGCAGCTCATGTCCTGTGGGTCCCCTCGAGCCGGTCGGTTGTCCCTGACGCTGGGCATTCCCCGTGGGAGGGGATTCCTCATATTCCCCCTTTGGTAGGTCCCAGGGTGACTCTCTCTCTGCATCGCGGCGGGCCTGTTCCTTTGGGGCTCCTCCCTGCCACCCCCTGCCCGGCTCTTTACAAACTCATCGGCCAGCTGCCCGGCGTGTCGCGGGTTCTCTGGCTTTCTGTCCACCAACCACAGCCTCAGGTCGGATGGGCACCGCTCATACAGTTGCTCCAGTACCAGCAGTTTAATCAGGTCCTCCTTCGTCTGGGCCCCGCCAGCCCACTTGCTGGCGTATCTTTCCATGCGGACGGCTAGTTGCAAATAGGAGATCTCAGGGGCTTTATCTTGACTCCGGAACCTTTCCCGGTACATCTCAGGAGTCAGCCCAAACTCACGTAGCAGGGCCTTTTTGAATAGTTCGTAGTCCCCTTTCTCTGCCTCTCCCAGTTGGCGGTACAATGCCACGGATTTGGGGTCCAGTAAGGGGGTAAGGACCCGGAGTCTGTCCGCGGGATCCACCCGGTGCAGCTCGCAGGCCGTCTCAAAGGCCTCCAGGAAGTCATCCATGTCCTCCCCCTCCTTGTATGGGGCCATGATGCACTTATCAAAGCTCCGTGCAGTCCTGGGTCCCCCCTCACTCACCGCAGCCGGGGGTTCGCTGCCCTTCAATCTCGCCAGTTCCAGTTCACGCTGATGCTGTCTCTCATTCTCCTGTCTCTGTCTCTCATTCTCCTGTCTCTGTCTCTCATTCTCCTCCCGTTCACGCTGATGCTGTCTCTCTTTCTCCTCCCGTTCATGCTGACGCTGTCTCTCTTCATGCTGTCTCTGTTGTTCACGATCCTCCAGCTCCCTCAGTTTTAGCTCTTTCTCCCATTCCAGCCAATTCCGCTCCCCGGATGCTGAACGTCGCCGGGAGGATCCTCTGCTGGCCGGCGAGCTTCGCCGGGGGGACCCCCTGCTGGCCGGGGGGGTCACGGCGCCTTCGGTATTTGCTGGGCTCCTCCCCACCCTTCCCCTAGGCATAGGAAGGAGGGGTCTCGGGAAGCCCTCAGCAGCGGGCTGACCACTCCCAGCTGGGACAGACACTGGTGCCTGCGCTGCATTTGCCAGGCTGCTTCCCTGAGACACAGGGATCGGTTCATTCGCGCGATCTTCCGCCTCCAGCTGGGCAATGAGCTGTTCTTTGGTGAGCCTCCCAATGCGCAGCCGCCTCTGCTTGCACAGCTCCACCAGGTCGCTCTTAAGCCGCTGGGCATACATCTTCCTGCTGGCCACTCACCGGCCTGTGTGCTCACAGCTCCCCACAGTTCCCAGGGGGACCCCTAGTGTGCCAGCCCTTCTCGAGGTCACCACCTCTCTGCCAGGGTCGAGCTGCAGACTCCTCCGCCCCTGGGACCACTCGCTGCGATCCCCCCGGGGGACCCTGTTACTGCAAAAGTCCTTCTCGCTGGTCACACACTCCCAGGGGTAATAACCGTCTCTCTCCCACTCTTCAGCGTGCCTGGTCCCCGTCAATCCCCCTTCGTTTTACTGCTCCCCAGTCACTTACTGCAGGAAGCGCCGTCCACGGGGTGCAGTAGATCCCACCGCTGCCACCAGTTGTCACGGAGTATTGGGGGACTCAGGGCCCTGCACCCCCGGCTTCCTGCGATTCACCATGACTCTCAGCCAGCCAGTAAAGCAGAAGGTTTATTTGGATGACAGGAATACAGTCCAAGACAGGTCTTGCAGGCACAGACAACAGGGCCCCCCTCAGTTAGGTCCAGCTTGGGGTCCCAGGGCATGCCAGCCCACCCCCCTTGGGGGGTCAGAGCCATCTCTGCCTCCCAGCCATCTCTCCAGCCTGCTTCCAGCCTGCTTCCAGCACTCTCCTTCCGCGACCCCTCCCACAGCCTTTGTTCAGTTTCCCGGGCCCCGGAGTCACCTGACCTCCCACCCCCTCCTGGGCTCTCATGTTACAAGCTCAGGTATGTTCCCTTGGGCCGGCTCCCATCCCCCGATGCAGACCATCCTAGTCACACTCCCCTGTCAGCATTCACACACCCCAGCAAGAACAGTCCCAGTTCGTCACAGTGGGTAAATTGCTAGCCAGCAGTGGGCAAGAGCAGGGCTCACGGAGCCCAGAGTAGAGCACTCGTGGTAGTCAGGGAAGGTTTCCCCTGGTGAGCAAAGACAGGGCTGTCTCATGCTGGATTCACCTCGGACACCTCAGGTAACCCCCAAAAGTGCCACAGTTATTGAATGATCTCCCTGGGGGGCATGGGGATCCGTGAGGGGGCTGCTCCAGGGGACAGCTATGGGGTGAGAGGCTGGCACTGCCCTGCCCCTTTGCCAGTCGTCTCTGCATCTCCCTGGGATTGTTCCATTTCTCTCTCAGTGTCTGTGAAATTAATTCGAAGGTGGAGAGGGAGAATTATGTAAAGTGTGGTTATTCTGTAGCGTCGGGGGAAGCGCGGCTGATGGGAAAGTGGCTCTTTGTGTGTTTAATATGCATTTTTTTTCTGGCGGTGCATTTTCAGGCGGGTAATTTGCTGCCTTTTCAGGCCCGATCGGTATCATTTCTCTGGCAATGACAGCTTTTATTTGCACTGAAATGAATGCCGTGAAATTTCCAAGAAATATAAAAATGTCTATTGTCTCGTCCCGGCGTTCCTGCCACAAAGGGGCTGGGGGGGGGCGGGGGGAGGCGCGCGAGGTCGGAACCAGCCCTGTCCCTCCATCCATCAGCCTGCCTGATCCCTCGCTCTCTGTTCATCCCTCTCTCCCTTTCGCTGTGTATCGAGCCATCACTCCATTCAGCCCTCGATGAGTTTATCCAGCCCTAAATCTGTTCATCCGTCTTCCTTTCTTGGCATCTATTCTCTGTCTTACTGGGCGTCTCCTTCTCTGCATGTCTCAGCCCCCCACACTCCCCATGGCGTAGTCCCCACACCGGGATGCCGGTTGGCTGGAGGGGGGAACCCAGGCCTTAACGCTCTGTCCCCATCCCCTCAGGAGTCCATTCCTCCTCCCTGCAGTGTGGTAGGACCCACCCCATCGACTCCCACCCCTGCCCCATTGCCTGGCTCTTAGCTGCCATGATCTGGCCCGGCTTTGGTGACCCCATCAGGCCCCAACTCGTCTCTGTGGCCCAGTGGGGTCCCCATGGTCACCTCCATTCAGGCCGCGAGCCCCTGGAGTGGGGGCAGCGCTGCCCAGGAGCATGCTGGGAATGGCTTAGCGGGGGGGGGGGGGGCGTGGGAGGTTCAGACAGGAGGGCCAGCTGCCTGGAGGGAGCCCAGGCCATGGGCAGCCCAGCACCATGGAGAGCTCCTGCACCAGTGGAGGCGCTTGAGGCCCTCCCCAGCCGCCCCCCCCCCCCTCCCGGTTCCCCTGCGCAGACTATGGGGATGGGCCCTTGGTTTGCACACCGGGAGGGGCACCTGCAGCAGGGCTGTGTGTGTCGGTCTCCCAGCCCTAGTGTGGGATGGGGCTGCTGGCAGACAGAGCACGGACCTCTGCTAGGCCAGGCTGGATTCAGAGCCTGTCTGAGCCCCCTTCTCTCTGGGTCCCACCCTGCCTCTCCTCTGCACTCCCCACACTGTCATGGCCCCATAGCATGTAGTTCTGCCTGACCCTCCTGTCGCCGAGTTGGGGGAGACCAGGCCCTGCACCCCCGGCTTCCTGCGATTCTCCGTGACTCTCAGCAGGCCAATAAAACAGAAGGTTTATTTAGACGACAGGAACACGGTCCAAGACAGGTCTTGCAGGTACAGACAACAGGACCCCCCTCAGTCAGGTCCATCTTGGGGGCAGGGCCGGCTCCAGGCACCAGCTTAACAAGCAGGTGCTTGGGGCGGTCAAGGGAGAGGGGCGGCACCTGCGGCAATTCGGGGGCGGCAGGTCCCTCGCTCCCTCTAGGAGTTAAGGACCTGCTGCTGAACTGCCGCCGCCGATCGCGGCTTTTTTTGTTTTTTGCTTGGGGCGGCAGAAATGCTGGAGCCGGCCCTGCTTGGGGGCGGGGGGCAGGGAGGCTAGAGCCCCATCTGGGCTCCCCTCCATTTTCCCAGCCAGCTCCAGACTGAAAACTCTCCAGCCCCTCCTCTCCCTTTGTCTCTTTCCCGGGCCAGGAGGTCACCTGATCTCGTTGTTCTCCAACACCTTCAGTTGGCACATTTGCAGAGGAGGGGCCCAGGCCATCAGTTGCCAGGAGACAGGGTGTCAGCCATACTCTGTGCAGACAGCATCACACTGGCCCCCTAGGGCTCTGCAACAATCACACACCCCTAGACACTGGAGAAATGATAGGGGAAACTGAGGCACCCACACAGCACTTAGAGAAAACATTAAGAACTTTCCACTTTGTCACACCCCCCCACTGCCCCATTGATCAGGGATGGCTCACAGCTTGCCTCTGATGTGGGTGGTGATGGTCATAGTCCTGCCTTATGGGGAAACTGAGGCACAAAGCAGGGATGTGGCTGCCCCGAGGTCACAAGGGGAGGTGGAGCTGGGAGTCCTCTGCTTGAAGCGCCAGGTCTCAGCCTCATTCCCTGTCTCTCCTCGGACACCTCCCGCTTTCCTGACCCCATGCGTGTGTGTGCGGGGGGCACGTGGATCTGTCCCTCCCACGGTCCGAGCGGGCCTGCCCCCAAACCAGAATGGCCTCAGAGCTCCAACAAGCTCTTCGAACTGCAGCTGGAGCTGGGCACCCAGGGGTGCCAGGGACTGCATCCAGCCCCCTCCCCTTAGCTGGGGGGCCAGGGACTGCATCCACCCCCCCAACCCCGACCGCTCCACTGGAACCTGGCAGCTCCTTGGCTCTGGGCGGCCTCTGTACGCCCCGCAGGAAGCTCTCCAGGTATTCTTGGCTCCCAGCTAAGAATAATCCCGGCCCCGCTGGCAGGAGCTGCTGTTAACGGCCCCAGCGGGTGAGACGCTAGCAGCTCTCGACAAGGTGACCCACAAAATTATGAGCAAGAAAATGATCCGGAGCGTCAGCCTGTGTGAGCCAAGTGTTTAAGTGCTACAGATGCTTGATGGGAAGAGTTATTTTAATAGGATCAGTGGCACTCGAAGCCAATCTCCGGCCAGAGCCGGAGCTGGGGAGGGGGCACCCACTCCGAGGCCTGGGCCCGAGCAGCTGTGCTGTGGCCTTGGCACGTCAGCCCTTTCCTCCTCTGCTGGGCCAGGTTCTCCCATGGCCTCGACTGGGGCTTTGTGAGCCTCGTTTCAAGGCCCTGAGCCAGGTAACAGCCTTGCCCCCCCCCAAAAAAAACCCCCGTATTTTCTCTCTTTGATATTAACGCTTTGTGGTTCTGAAGTGCCAGAGTGCCACGGTGATGGGCTGTGTAGCAAGGCAGGTGTATAAATAATTCTCTAGTCCCCACCATCCCGGGCTCTCAGGAATGAGGGGCACCAGCAGAGCTGTGTGTGGGGCTCAGGTTCGGGACAGTAGGGGGCTGCGGGTCGGGAGTGAGGGGCACCAGCGGAGCTGTGGGTGGGGAGCCCAGGGCTGGGCTAGCAGGGGCTGCGGGTCGGGAGTGAGGGGCGCTGGCAGAGCTGGGTGTGGGGCTCAGGGCCGGGACAGCAGGGGGCTGTGGGTCGAGGTTGAGGGGCACTGGCAGAGCTGGGTGTGGGGCTCAGGGCCGGGACGGCAGGGGCCTGCGGGTCAGGAGTGAGGGGCACCAGCGGAGCTGTGGGTGGGGAGCCCAGGGCTGGGCTAGCAGGGGCTGCGGGTCGGGAGTGAGGGGCGCTGGCAGAGCTGGGTGTGGGGCTCAGGGCCGGGACAGCAGGGGGCTGTGGGTCGAGGTTGAGGGGCACTGGCAGAGCTGGGTGTGGGGCTCAGGGCCGGGACGGCAGGGGCCTGCGGGTCAGGAGTGAGGGGCACCAGCGGAGCTGTGGGTGGGGAGCCCAGGGCTGGGCTAGCAGGGGCTGCGGGTCGGGAGTGAGGGGCGCTGGCAGAGCTGGGTGTGGGGCTCAGGGCCAGGACGGCAGGGGGCTGCGGGTCGGGAGTGAGGGGCACCAGCGGAGCTGTGGGTGGGGAGCCCAGGGCTGGGCTAGCAGGGGGCTGCGGGTCGGGAGTGAGGGGCGCTGGCAGAGCTGGGTGTGGGGCTCAGGGCCGGGACGGCAGGGGGCTGCGGGTCGGGTGTGAGGGGCACCAGTGGAGCTGTGGGTGGGGAGCCCAGGGCTGGGCTAGCAGGGGGCTGCGGGTCGGGAGTGAGGGGCACTGGCAGAGCTGGGGCTGGGGCTCAGGGCCGGGAATGGCAGGGGGCTGTGGGTTGGGATTGAGGGGCACTGGCAGAGCTGGGTGTGGGGCTCAGGACCGGGACGGCAGGGGGCTGCGGGTCGGGAGTGAGGGGCACCGGCAGAGCTGGGACGAAGGAGCGTACGCGTGGCTCTAAGCAGCGTTACTGGCCCTGGCAGCAGATGAGAGCTGGCAGGTTTCGGTGCTTCAGCTGAGTCTTGCCTGGCAGCGGAGTCGTGGCTCTCTCTGCCCATCACTTGCAAGGCCAGAAGGGACCATCCTGACCATCTCGTCCGACCCCCCCCCCCGGCCAGAGCCCCTTGCCCAGGGCTTGCTGCATCTCGCCCGGCCGTTCCGATCGCGCCAGAGCGACGCCCCCCCCCTTGATTGAAAGACTCTGGGTGACGGCGCATCCTCCCCCCGCCAGCTGGTGCCTTGGTTCAATGGTTAATCCCCTCCCGGTAAACCCCCCCCGCCCCGGGTTCTAGGCCGAGCCTGGCGCATGTCAGCTCCCAGTCGCTGGGGCTTGTTCTGCCATCAGCGGCTGCACCCCAGAGCCCTGGACTTTCCAAACTCTCCTCCCTGTGGCGGTGCCAAGTCCCCGCTTAACCTTCCCTTGGAGGAACCCTGGACACTGAGCTGCTCCGGCAGCTTTCCCTGACCTCAACTCAAATCCTGCTGCTTGCTTGCGCCTGATCCTTTTCCCGATTGGCCCCGTGCTGCTGGCCGCGGCGTCCAGGAACGCTGACGCCACCACCCCGCCGACGTGCCGCTCCCCTGCCCAGGCAGCACGCAGAGCCTGGCAGCAGCATGGCCCGGTGTCTCCTCTGAGCTCTGAGCACAGGCTCCAGCCCCCGGCGGGGGGGTGAGCGTTGCTCTGTGCCCTGGTGTCATGTTATTGACTTGAACTGGGACTGTATAGGACACGGTTGCAACCATGGTCCTGTAGTGGCACCAAATCTTGCATAAAGGAGGTCAAATGAGGTGTCTAAGACGAGGTTATGGTTTGCTGGTTATGATTATGCTGTCTAGATGTGTGTATCCATTTTGTAGTTGAAGTTATGAATATTGGCTCTATACTGTCTGTATTTCAAACTTATGCTATGCTTCTGGGTGACACCCCAGACAAGTTGGTGTCAGCTCTGCCTAGCCTGCTTGATGGCCCATTAAGGACCATCAGCTATACAATGGACCCATTGAGAGAAGGCAGATACACCTTGCAACTCAGCAAAGTATGCAGGGACTGGCCCGTGTGACTCCAGACTCCATTTTGCTGTAATTTTCTACAGTAAGGACAAAGAGGTGCTCTTACACCTGGAAAAGACTATAAAAGGCTGATGCCTGATCTCCATCTTGTCTTCAATCCTGCTTCTTACCTCTGGAAGGACTTCGCTACAAACTGAAGCTCTGAACAAAGGACTGAGGATCCATCCCAGCTGGGGATGTTCCAGAGACTTGATTTGAACCTGCAGTTTATTCTATCGCTGCTGCAAGCCTGAACCAAGAACTTTGTCATTACTGTTTGTAATTGATTCCATTTAACCAATTCTAGCTCTCATCTCTATCTTTTTCCTTTTATGAATAAACCTTTAGATTTTAGATTCTAAAGGATTGGCAACAGCATGATTTGTGGGTAAGATCTGACTTGTATATTGGCCTGGGTCTGGGGCTTGGTCCTTTGGGATCGAGAGAACCTTTTTTCTTTTATTGGGGTATTGGTTTTCATAACCATTCGTCCCCATAACGAGTGGCACTGGTGGTGATACTGGGAAACTGGAGTGTCTACGGGAATTGCTTGTGTGACTTGTGGTTAGCCAGTGGGGTGAGACCAAAGTCTTCACTGTCTGGCTGGTTTGGTTTGCCTTAGAGGTGGAAAAACCCCAGCCTTGGGCTGTAACTGCCCTGTTTGAGCAATTTATCCTGAATTGGCACTCTCAGTTGGGTCCCGCCAGAACCGCATCGTTACACCCGGTATCTCACCTGGCATTGGGCTGGGTGAATTGCTTGTGGCCGTGCCTGGCTCGCCCGGGGGTTAACCCCAGCTCTGCACCCCAGCATTTGACCGAACTGGGAGACAGCGACCGGATGGTGTCGTCTCTCTGGCAGAGCGGGCCCAGCGCCCAGCGAGCGCCCGGCTCCCTTGTGTGTTTGCCTGTCCGTGCCGGGCCCCCAGGTCTCTGGGTGTAGCTGGATTAGCATCAGGAGTGTCCGGCCCTGGCTCCCCCAGACGGATGCCCATGCACGGCTGGCACAGGGCCCAGCCGGAGCCAAGCTGGCCTGGTTTGCTCCTGGTGCTGGGAAGGGCTGGAGGGGGCCCCTTGAGCTGGGCGGGGGGGGGGCAAGGCCCCCCGCTCAGCAGCAGCCTGGGAGAGTGTAGCTCACCCACCTGCTCTTGGTCCCCAGGGCGGTGGGCAGGCGGGCAGCGCTCCTGCTCCAGCCGCTCCGTCAGCTGTCGCCAGGTGCAGGCCGAGCCGGGCGGGGAGGGGGCAGCCAGCTGGAGCGCTGGGGACGCGACAGAGACCCCTCAGCAGCCGGCTCGGTGCTAATCGGCCGCGGAGCAGGAGGCAGTGCAGGGCCCTGCAGGCCAGTGACCCCACTGCACTGAGAAGGCTCCAGCAAACGAAGCCCCCCCCCGTCCTCAGTTCGCTGGTCACGTGACCCCGCTGGCCGGGAGGGGCCCTGCCATGCTGCCCCCAGTTGATTGCATTGGAGCGGGGGGAGGGGTCGTGGTCTCAGCCAGCGTGAAGGAGCCTCGGCTTCCCCTCCCGCCCCATCCAGCCCTGTCTGCTGCCTCTGTAGGCGAAGCGAGGCGCCTGGGGATGTTTGGCTGCTGGGCGTAACCGCTCCCCCAGCTCCCGGCCTCCTGCAGCAGGGCGTTCCCCAGGCCGACTCGCTCGCCCGTGTCAATTGTCTCGTCCTAAGCACAGGTAACCATGCAGGGGGCTGGGCTGCATACCATGGCTGGGGGGCTGGGGTGGGAGGGGCAGGTCCTCCTGCCCCTCTCCCCCACGGAGGCTGGTGTCAGAGGGGATTAAATTCACCAGCTGCAGGCATGTGTGGGGTGAACCCACGCTCCACCCCAGCACTGAGCACTAAAAGCCCCAATGGGCGGGGCGGGAGAGAGGAGCCCGCTGGCTGGGGGGCGGGAGAAGGGCTAGGGAGGGGTGGCTGTGTGTGCAGGGGTTGTGCCTGGGGTGGGTGACACGGTGTCGGAGATGAGTGTGTTTAGGGAGCACGTTGCCACGGGCAGGACAGTGGGCGGGTGCTTCGGCAGGCAGTGGCGTGCAGGAAGCCGGGGACTGGGGATGACACACTGAGCCATTTAGTGTGTGCGTCTCTAGTGTGCGGCATTGTGTGTGTGTGTGTTGTTACGCTGGGGGTGTGGGGGCGGAGCGTGGGGACCCCGCAGTCAGGGCTCATAGCTCAGCTTTGCCAAGGCACCATACGCCCTCGGGCAAGGCCCTTAGCCGCACTGTGCCTCAGTTTCCCTCTGCACAATGGGACAACCGCCGGCCCTGCCCCATGGGCGGGGTGGGGGGGCAGTGAGGATCTCAGGTACCTCAAGGCTGGAGACCAAGGATGGAGCTAGGAGAGCTGCATTGTGGGTGATGCTGTGGCATTTATTGTGTGTTAGGATGTGTGTGTGTGTGTGAGAGAGAGAGAGAGAGCGAGAGAGCGATCAATGCAGTATTTAGGGTGTTCGGTTACTCTGGGGGGGGTAATTGCGCCAGCCAGAGTGCCCCCTGCTGGCTGAGTGTGGCGGGAGACAAGCCCGGCCGGGACGCGGCCCCCTCCTTGGGGTGCTAAGGGTTAACTCTCCTGGAGGACGAGGTTGCAAAGCCTGGAAAGCGAATGTAATGAAGTGTGAGGCTGGTGATGTGCTTTTAATTACGTCGTGGTAATTAACATGATGGGCCCGGGTCCCGTGCTGCCCCGCGCCAGCTACCCAGCCTGTTTGTAAATAAAATCAGCCACCCAGGCCCTGCCAGATTTTTCCGCATACTTAATTTCCCAGCTCAGTGAAAACCCAGCTTGTCCCCCTCCGCAGGGGCCGTCCAGCCGAGGGGCAGAGTGGGGCGAGGGCCCCATTGCCAACATTCACACAGCTGGCCCCTCCAGTGTGCTAGGTTTGGGGAACCCCTGTTCTTGCTGATTCCAGCATGGGAGGGAGACGTCCCCCGGCCGAATCCACCGTGCCCCCAATGCCAGGGCCCAGTCACCCCACCCCCTATCCTTGCCGCATGTTCAGCAGGGGCTTATGGGTAATAGGCACACGCCCCCTTCCCCTGGGTGGAGCTTGCCAAGTTGACGCTGTCATTCACAGGGCAGAGCGCTGCTGCCCACTGCGTCCAGTCCCTGTCCCCTGCGACGCTCTGCTGACCTCCCGTCCGCTCTTCCCAGCATCCTCTGCTCACGCTCTCCTGGGGTCGCTCTCAGTGCCGCGGGCGTGCCTCCTGCCTGCCCTGCTCTGCTCCTGGGGCAGCTGCACATGGTGCCAGTCAAGCACCAGGGACTGGCCCCTGAGGAGAGCAACTTGTCTCCTCCCCTCCGCTCTCCATTTTGGGCACCAGCCTTGTGAGGCTGGGGTGCTAACGCCCCCTGCAGACAGACACTCAAGTATCGGGGGGAGCCGTGTTAGTCTGTATCCACAAAAACAACAAGGAGTCTGGTCTGGGTTTTTTACCCATGAAAGCTTATGCCCAAATAAATCTGTTAGTCTTTAAGGTGCCACCAGACTCCGTTTTTTTCTAGCAGACACTGACCCCGCGGGGATGCTGCTGCCAAAGCGGTTGCTGTGGAGTGGTGCTAAGGTCCCCCCGCCATGAGCCTCACCTCTCCAAGGCTGAGGGGCTGAGGCAGGTCCTGGGGGCAGGGGCACCATGCAAGCTGCTCAGGTGGTGCTGGGCTCCTTGGTATGGAGCAGCCGTCGCTGTCAGGCTCTGCATCCCCTGCTGGGGAATTGATGGCGACAGGCCGGGGCCGGGGGAGGCTCTTTACGAGCTTTGACGACTTGACATTCGGAGCGATGCCGCCTGCAGCGCGGCCCCAGTGCCCGGCTGATTTATCTGGAGACGCCGCGTGGCAGAGGTGACCGGCGATGACAAACGCCGGCCAAGGCCCTCCCCCCACCCCGCCACGGGCACCGGCTCACACGGACGCGTCTGGGGGGCACTGCTGGGAGGGTGGGGGCCTCTGTGTGCGGGAGACGCTCGCCTTCAACCCCGGGGTGGCCCCACCCGGGCCGATGGGAAGCGGGGGGTTGGACGCTGGGGCTCGGGTCCTGGCTGGGCCGGCAGGGGACACACGCTGGGGCTCAGGGGCGGCGGCTGGAATTTAGGGCCCTGGCTAGGTCGGTGGGTGGACGCTGGGGCTTGGGTCCTGGCTGGGCCGGCAGGGGTGACCCTTGGGCCAGGCTACCGCTGAGCTCCAGAGAGATGCTGGAATCTGCCCAGACAGTCCAGCCCTAGGGTGAAATCAAGGAACCCCTGAGCAGGGCATGGTCTCCGCCAGGGGCCTGAGCAGTGCGACCCGCTGGCATCTCTGCACACACCACCCTGCTGCTGGGGCTGCGGCTGGGCCGGCGCCCGCTCCTCTGCAGGGTGCTCTCACCCTCCATGGCCATTCCTGGGTCATGAGCCAGGCAGGTGCCCCTGTAGCGGAGCAGCAGCCCAGCCTGGCACTGTCCCCAGGACACCACCCACGCCGGGCACCAGCCGGCTGCTGCTCCCAGCCTGGCAGGTCTCCGCCCAGCCTCCCACGCGCGGTGTCCTGGGCCAAACGACTTGGCGCGCGTTGCTGCGTGTGCATCGCTCCCCCGACGGCAGGGCAGCATCTGGCCGCAGGGAAGCGGGCACCAGACTGTGCCAGGCCTGGGGAGAAGCTGAGGGCGTCAGCATCCATCCCAGCCGGCATTTACCCTTTACGGGCTCCAGAGAAGCGGGCACGGAGCAGGCCTGGGACGCACCTCAGCGCTCCTGCTCCAGCCCCCCCGCCCCCTCAAGCCAGGGGCACTCGGGACCGGCCAGGACGCCTGGGTTCTCCCGACTGTGCAAAGTGCCTTGGGATGACGCTGCCTCCTGCCCCCCGCCCCCCACCACCACCCTGGGGACCCCAGAGAGAACGGGCAACCGAGCGGCATCAGGGCATTGCCCACTCCCCCAGCTCAGCCCAGCCCAGGCCTCAGTTCCCGCTGGCGCCCGTGACCAGCCTCTTGCTGCCTGCCTCCCCTCCCCCGCCCCCGGCTCGTTCGCCTGCCAGCCCCCGGCCAGCCCGCTGCAATTCCCCACCTGCTCCGGGGCTAATAGGAAGCGATCCATCATCTTTTAGTCTGTAAAGCCCAGGGCGACGTGGCAGGCGGCTGATATATTTATCTGCCGTCACTGAGGCAATTTCCTCCCCTCCCCCTAATCAATAGCTCCCGGCTCGAGATGAACCCGAGCGCTGTCAGGCGGAGGAGAAATTGCCGGCGTAACTGGCAGAGCCGCTCAAGCGGCCGCCTGGCTTGGCGGCCCGGAGCCCCACAGGCCCCCGGGGCTGGCCCCCAGGCTCCGGCCTGAGGCTGGGGGATCCCAGGAGGGGCCCTGCGCCCAGCTCCCGGCCAGGCGCGCCCCGCTGAGCCACCATGCACCGCGCCGGGGGCCTGCCGTCAGCGCCGTCAGTGACTCTCACCCAAGTGATTTACGAGGCCGGAGCGCTGGGCTCCCATGCTAATTGCGAGGGGCTAAGGACAGCCAATGTGCCCGCCCCACACATGCATCCTTGCTGGAACCCTGGGGGGCGGGCGAAGGGGGGGCCAGAGGGAGCTCAGAGCCCAGCAGGGGCGGAGATGGGGGTCTGTGATCGTGGGCACAGGGGGGATCACAGCCCAGCAGGGGCGGAGATGGGGGTCTGTGATCGTGGGCACAGGGGGGATCACAGCCCAGCAGGGGCGGAGATGGGGTCTGTGATCGTGGGCACAGGGGGGATCACAGCCCAGCAGGGATGGTGATGGGGTGGCAGAGCCCCATAGGAGGTGTCGATGCAGGGGGGGCTACAATGGGGGAGCAGAGGTCGATGCGGGGTGGTGATGGGGCTGCGAAGATGGATCAGGGCCCCGCAGGGTGGGGGTGGGGGGTCGGTGATGGAGGGAGCAGGGAGAGGGGACACCTAGGGAGGAGCTGTCACAGAGTGTGGGGGAGTCCGGGCCCTGCACCCCCCGGCTTCCTGCGATTCACCATGACTCTCAGCGAGCCAGTAAAGCAGAAGGTTTATTTAGACGACAGGAACACAGTCCAAGACAGGTCTTGCCGGTACAGACAACAGGACCCGCCCCCCCCCCCCAGTTAGGTGCATCTTGGGGTCCCAGGGGCACCACAGCCCCATTGGGGGGTCAGAGCCCCATCTGGGCTCCCCTCCATTACACCAGCCAGCTCCTGAAACCCTAACTCTCTCCAGCGTCTCTCCCCCAGCCTCCCCCCGCTTCTCCCCGAGCCTTTGTGCAGTTTCCCGGGGAAGAGGTGGCACCTGGCCTCCAGCCCCCTTCCTGGGTTCTCACGTTACATGCTCAGGTATCTTCCCTCAAGGCCAGTCTCTCATCCCCCAGTGCAGACCGTCCTAGCCACACTCCCCTGCAACCTTCCCAGCCACTCTCCCCGCTCAGCATTCAAAGGCCACATTAAGAACGGTCCCAGTTCGTCACAGGAGTCTTGGCCCTGCAGCAGCCAGTGAATTACCCACAATGTCAGCTGGGCGGGGGGGTGGGGGGGGGATTCTGGGCCCCAGCCGCACACAGGAGCAGCATGATCCCGCTGTCGGGTCCCCCCCATCGCCCCAGCCCCTGGGCAGGCTGGGTCCGGCAGCCTAGGGGGCAGGCGCTGCCCCACTGTTAAGAGAGACCAGCCTGTCCAGGGTCAGGCCCCAGCGGTGCTGCGTCTGCTTGGCTGCCTGGCTGGGACGCAGTCAGGGGTTACTTGGCAGCCCTGGCTCTGGGCCCCACGGCCTGCCGGGCCCCAGTTCCCGCAGAGCCTTCCCTGCTGGTGGGCCCAAACGAGCAGGACCCACCATCTGCTTGGAGCGGCTGCAGCGCCCAGGGGAGGCTTGGGGCGCCTGGCTGTAACGCTGCAAAGGGCGAATCGAAGCTGGAGCTGGCACAGCTCTGTGCCATGCGAGAGCCGTGCCACCCTGGCACCTCCCGCTGCCCTGGGGTCCGGCCCAGGTCCCAGCAGGCCTTTCTGCAACTGGCAGGGACCCAGGCAGGGTGACACCCTATGGCTCTGACAGGCCTGCAGCTTTTCTCTGATCCCCCCATTCGGTGATCCCTGTCAGTGCTGGGGGGAGGGGGCAGAGCTACCCTGGGGACAGCGAGGATGAGGGTGGGGGGCACAGGTAATGGGAGCCCAGGGGGACAGACAGCAGCCCTTGCTTTTAAAGGAAGCAGGGTGGGCTAGTGGGTAGAGCCCAGAGCAGGACTCCTGGGTTCTCTCCCCAGCGCTGGCACTGACTGAGTGACCTGGTGTGTCGAAGTGGGGGAGTTTCTTGTTTCCTATGGGGGATTTTCTTGGTTTTCCTCGGGTTTGCATGCAAAGGGGGTGGGACTCAGTTCCCCTGTGTGTTACTGGTTTAACGAGGTGAGGGGAGAGGGAGTTGTTGTTGCAGAGGACCGGAGAGGGAACTTGGGACCCCAACCACTGGCGTTGAGGATGGACACTCCAGCGACTGGTGACCTGGTAACCCGGAGGCCCAGCTCAGGAGTCACAGCCGGTTCTGGCCAGTGGGAGGACAATGGGCTGCAAGAGGAGAGGAGGCCCAGGAGACCCCCTGTTTATGACTCTGTTTACCTGGAGAGAAGACAATGGACAGAGGCGGGGTTTGGGGCCGGGGGTATCAGATGCCCAGCTGGGAAGCAAGGTGGGCTCTGGGCTGGAGAGAGGGAGCAGGCAGAGCCCACCTGGATGCAGGGGAGACTGGGATGTGCTGTGCTGAGAGAGGCCAGGCCTGAGGCCCTGAGAGTTTCCTGGGCTGTGTTCAACGCTCAATAAACCCTCCTGTTTTACGCTGGCTGAGAGTCACTCCGGTCTAGAGTACAGGGTTGTATCGTCCCCTTCGGGGGTCCAGAGTGAGTGGATTCCCTGAGGGGGCCCATGGCAGAGACAGACGTGCTAAGGCTCCGAGAGGTGCGGCTCCAGGAGGTGGAGGGGCCTGACCCCAAGGGAGAGTGGACTCCCGCGAAGGGCTGTCTCACTGAAAGGGGCACCCCCCCACACACGGACCACACGGGGCCAAGAGTGGGCACGACCTGTGGGTCTGTGACACCTGGTACTTCAGTAAAATTGGGCTGATGATGCCAGGTCACTCTAGCTCAGTGCCCATCCCCGGGGTGTCTGGCCGCCAGGTAAATTCCCCCCTTTGTAAAGGGTCAAGAGCTGCTCAGACGTAAGGGGCAGCTGGGGTGTGAGCCTGTGCGTGGATCCCCAGCCCGGCTGTCCCGGGGGCTGCTCCCGTGCGTGGATCCCCGGCCCAGCTGTCCCGGGGCTGTTCCCGTGCGCGGATCCCCGGCCCGGCTGTCCTGGGGGCTGTTCCCGTGCGCGGATCCCCGGCC
This sequence comes from Chrysemys picta bellii, assembly GCF_011386835.1. Taxonomy (NCBI): domain Eukaryota; kingdom Metazoa; phylum Chordata; order Testudines; family Emydidae; genus Chrysemys; species Chrysemys picta. Next base: position 6,893,921 of record NC_088799.1, read on the forward strand.
CGGCTGTCCCGGGGGCTGTTCCCGTGCACGGATCCCCGGCCCGGCTGTCCCGGGGGTTGCTCCCGTGCGTGGATCCCCGGCCCGGCTGTCCCGGGGGCTGTTTCCGTGCGCGGATCCCTGGCCCGGCTGTCCCGGGGGCTGTTCCCGTGCATGGATCCCCAGCTGTCCTGCTGGCTGGGGGCTGCACACCATCTCTGCCAGGAAAGCTCCCCAGGAGGCAGCTCAGGGATGGGTGCAAGGGCAGGACGGCGGTACTGTGCCCAGCCATCTCCACACACCCATCAGCGGCCGAGCTGCAGCCCCTGGGGCCGGGAGCATGAGGCTCTGGTCTCCCCAAAGAGGAAGGCTCCTGGGCTGCCAATCTGGCCACGCTGCAGCCCGCGCCAGTGGTGCGTTAGGCACAATTCCAGGGGCTGCTAAGGGGAACGTGGCGCCGTGGTAAGACAGCGCCAACGGGCAGCGGGGACACACCGAATTCAATTCAGCTGCCTTTGGTTCTTCCCTGACAGCGCCTCTCTCGTGCTGCTGGGCCCCCAGCCTTGGGTGGGGGCACGCTTTGGAGAGCATGGGGGGCTTGGATCTGCCCTGGCATGGTGCCACCCGCTTGGCCTCCAGCCCAGGCCCTTCAGCCAAAGGCACGTGACGCTCTCCGTCCTACACGCCTCCCTCTCCCAGACAGCCACGGCCCTGTCAGCGCTGGGACCAGAGACCCTGCCCCACTCCACAGCACACGCTGCAGGGACTGGCCTGGCTGGGCAGCAGGGGTGCTCTCCCCTCTTGGCAGAGCTGCCCCCCAATAGCACTGAGGGGGCTGTGCTGCTCACGCCCACGAAAGAGCTCCTGAGGCCTCCCTCCATGCCAGGGCTCTTAGCTGCAGCGGCCTGGCCGACTGCCAACTCATTCCTCGTCCTGGCCCCCGCTGCTGGAGAGGGTTCATGGTACCGGGGTCTGTGATGCGTAGGGCTTACTCCTGATTTTCCAGCCATGGTGCTCCACCGGCCTGTTCCGCTGAGCTGTCATGTCGTGAGATTGCGCTGTTCGAGAGCTGAGGCGCTCCACACCAGAGATGGCTGCACTGAGGCAGGAGCTGGAATCCCCTCTGGCTGTTGATGCATGTTGCGGGGCCCGGGCATGTCAAGGTGGATCCTGGTCTGGGGCAGCTGGAGAGAGGCGCCAGAATGAGGAGCACGTGGCGAGGGCCTGGGGACGCTCTTTTCCGGTGCTGCTGGGACAACGAGGGTTTGGCATTAGCTAGCCGGGCCTATCCGGCTGGAGCGACGGGGGGAGGGACAGTCAGGGCAGGAGTGTGTATGTGGCGCGTCCAGCAAAGCCGCCCGGCAGGGAGCGCTCTGCACCCCAGGAACTGGCTCCATGGCGGGGGGACTGGGCCTAGGCTGCAGTGACTTCAGGGGATCAGCCCTGCTCCTAGTAGCAGGGAGGCAGCGTGAGCCCGAGACGGCAGTTCGTGCCCCTTCAGGATGGGCACGGGGGGGCTCGCCAGCTGGGGCCACCCTTATGGGGCACAGCGGTGGTTCCTCTGGCAGAGCCCCCATGGGGCAAGGCCCGGCCCTCCCCAGCTGTAGCCAGGAGTCTCCTGCCTTACCTCTGGCTGGAGAGCTCAGTAACGGCCCCTCTGCAATCGCCCCCAGCTCTACCTGCCCCTCTTCCCTACCACCCCCAGATCTAGGTTCCCCATCTGCCTCATCTCCTCCCTGCCTGCCTCCCACCTCCTTCCCGGCCCTACCAGCTGCCCCCCTTGGCTGCCCGGGTCCTCGCCCTCCCACCCGCCAGAACGGCCTTTCACCTCTCCAGGTCTTCCCCCCACTCGGCTCTGTCACTACGGCCCCCCCTCAGCCCCCCACCTGAACTTCACCCCTCAGCCCCCTTCACACCCAGATCATAGACAGGGCACCAGTGTTGTACGCTGGGCTGACCGCCAGTGGTACCGTGGTGTCTCTCCATGCTTCACTCTCCTCCACCCGTCCCTCTTCCGCCCTCCCAGTGCCCGGTCTGCCCTGCCAGCCCTCCACCACCTCCGCTCCTGCTCTCACACGGCCACGGCCCCCACTCCAGATCTCTCTCCCCCTCCCCCCCCGGCCTGCCCCTCACCATACAGAAAACCCACCTTCGGCCCCACACGCCTCTTCCACTTCTGCCCCAGCTCCCTTTCCTTGCTAAGCTCCCGGGACGCAGCTACAGGTCCAGACCCCTGCCCCTGGCACACCAATGACCTCTTCCTGGCCAAAGCATGACCCAGCCCTCCAGCCTCCTCCTCCTCGGCCTTCAACACCGCTGGCCATTCTCCCCTTCTCCAAATCTCATCCTCCCTGGGCTCCCACCACTGTCCTCTATCGCTGCCTCAGTGTCCCCCGCGGAGGATCCTCTGACCCCCCTGCCAGCGCTCTGTGAGGGCTCCCCAGGGCTCGCTCCTGGGACCCCTTCTCCCTCCACACCTTAGCGCCGGGTGATCTCATCCGCAAACACAAATGCCAGGCTGAGGCCTCCCAGCTCCCCCTGTCCAGGCCGGACTAAGATCTCAGCCTGTCTCCTCCACAAGGCTCAACCAGAGCTGCTAATCTCCCCTCCCGAGCCTTCCTCCAGCCCCAGCACCCTACCTGTCACTCAGGCCCATTACCTGGGTGGTCTCTCTCTAGCCCTGCACAGCCCGGCTGGGTCCAACCCTTGCTGATTCCTTCGGCCCAGCGGGTCTCAGTACGGCCTTTCCTGTCCAGCCACACGGTCGACATTTTCAGCCCGGCTCTCTCTCCGCACTTGGCAAACACCCCCTCATCTCCAGTCAGAACGCTCTCCCCTAGCCCGGCGCTGGGGCCACGTCACCCCTCTCTTCGCTCCCCCTGTGACATTATTGATATGATCTGGGACCATATAGATCATTGTTGCAACCAAGGTCCTGTAGTGGCACGCAAATCTTGTATAAAGGGGGTCAAATGAGGTGTCTAAGACGAGGTTATGGTTTACTGGTTATGATTATGCTGTCTATATGTGTGTATCAGTTTTATAGTTGAAATTATGAATATTGGCTCTATACTGTCTGTATTTCAAACTTATGCTATGCTGCTGGGTGACATCCCAGACAAACTGGTGTTAGCTCTGCCTAGCCTGCTTGATGGCCCATTAAGGATCATCAGCTATACAATGTACCCATTGAGAGAAGGCAAATATGCCTTGAGACTCAGCAAAGTATGCAGGGACTGGCCCATGTGACTCCAGACTCCATGTTGCTGTAATTTTCCACAGTAAGAACAAAGAGGTGTTCTTACACCTGGAAAAGACTATAAAAGGCTGATGCCTCATCTCCATCTTGTCTTCAATCCTGCTTCATACCTCTGGAGGAACTTTGCTACAAGCTGAAGCTCTGAACAAAGGACTGAGGACCCATCCCAGCGGGGGATGTATTCCAGAGACTTGATTTGAACCTGCAGTTTATTCCATCGCTGCTGCAAGCCTGAACCAAGAACTTTGCCATTACTGTATGTAATTGATTCCATTTAACCAATTCTAACTCTCATCTCTATCTTTTTCCTTTTATGAATAAACCTTTAGATTTTAGATTCGAAAGGATTGGCAACAGCGTGATTTGTGGGTAAGATCTGATTTGTATATTGACCTGGGTCTGAGGCTTGGTCCTTTGGGATCAGGAGAACCTTTTTTCTTTTATTTGGGTATTGGTTTTCATAACCATTTGTCCCCATAACGGGTGGCACTGGTGGTAATACTGGGAAACTGGAGTGTCTAAGGAGATTGCTTGTGAGACTTGCGGTTAGCCAGTGGGGTGAGACCGAAGTCCTCTTAGTCTGGCTGGTTTGGTTTGCCTTAGAGGTGGAAAAAACCCCAGCCTTGGGCTGTAACTGCCCTGTTTGAGCAATTTGTCCTGAGTTGGCACTCCCAGTTGGGTCCCGCCAGAACCGCATTGTCACCCCCCCCCCCTCCAGCACAGCACACACAAACTGCTTGTCTTCGCCTTCCAGGTCCACCCACCCCATCACCTCTCCTGGACGCTCGCCTCCCATCAGCCCACGCTGCCAGCCTCCCTCGCCCACCTTGGCTGCCTGTCACGCCTGGCAGGAGCTCCCCGGGACCATCCCCAAAGCTACATTATCCCCCTGCAAACTCTCCCTTCCTGGGACGCCAACAGCAAACAGGGCGGGGTCAGGCTGCCGGTGGGCACGTGCTGCACCGGGGCACCCGCCGGGCTAGCGCGGGGGACAGCTGGAGACGTGGGGGCAGCGTCAAACCCAGACACTCAATAACCCAAGCCAGGGCTCTGCCTGGAGCCTCCCATGGCAGATTTATTTCAGTAACACGTTTCAGTGCAAATGAAGTTACTGGCAGCTTCAGGGCACGGGCTCTGCCCATCGTCCATGCTGGGCTGGGGCCATTTTACCTGCCGGCTCTTGTTCCCCTCCATGCCCCCCTACATCCCAGCCGGCCAGGGAACGCGGAGACTCCAGAGTGTTCGTCACGTGCTCCTTGTGTCTCCTGACAACCGGCCTATCACCACCAGGGCCAGCTGGAGTCTCTGTGCCCGTCACTGCCGCTGCCCAAGCTTCTCGGGGGCTGACCGGTTCTCCAGCTGGGGCAGTCCGAGTCCCGGCAATTACCAGCCACACGCACCAGCTGCGGGCCTGCCAGGACTGGGCGTGACTAGCAGAGCAGCAGCGGGGGTGCAGGAGGCCTGAGTGAGCGCGGGGGCGGTGTAGGGAGTCCCTGGGTGAGGGCGGCATGGGGGGAGAGCTTGGGGGGTTCTCTGCCAGAGAATCCAGACCGGGAGGCCCTGAGCCGACCCGGTCCGAGTACCGCAGTCCCCTGGCCCGTTGCTGTGCCAGGCCCGGGGGCCGGGCCGGGCTAGAGCTCGGTGCTGGTGACGGCGCTGACACCGTGCACCAGCAGGGTGGGGCCCAGGTCCCGGGTGAGCAGCTCCAGCTGGTGCAGGTAGCTAGGGTAGAGGTTGGTGTCGGCGGGGGGCCGGGGCAGGTAGAGGAAGCGGATGGTGGGCGAGGGGCTCTGCTCCAGAATCAGCCTGTTGGCTGCTTTCAGGTATTCGTCAGAGATGCAGGTGGCATTGCCAGGGAAGTTCATGGCTGCCTCCGCCGGCCTGGCCCGCTGCTCCTGCTGCTTCTGCCAGTGCAAGGCCACCACGGCGTCCCAGGGCACCATGCGGATGGCAGCCTGGATGCGCAGCTCCTTCAGCAGCTGGCGCAGCTTGTCCTCCTGCCCGCGGGTCCTGGCCCCGGTCTCCACGCACAGGAAGAGGCGGAGCTGGGCGTGGCGCCAGGAGCGTACCATGCTGAGCACGCAGGCCATCTGCAGCAGGAAGAGGCTGCAGGTGTCGGCGTAGCGGGCACTGTCGGGGCGCAGCAGGTTGAGGGGCCAGACGTCGATGGAGGGCGCCCGCGCCTTGTCGAAGTGCTCGAAGGAGCGAGCCAGCATCACGTTCCGCAGCATCTTCACCGCATCGGCCACCACAGCCACGTACTCCTGGGGCGACAGCCTCCTGGGGGCTGCGGCCCCCCGCACCGGCGGGAAGATCAGCTGCGCCGCCTCCTCGCCGCCCTCGAAGGCCGGGTGCTGCGCCAGCCCGTCCCGGGGCGCGGCGCCGTCGTAGAAGCCCAGCACGATGGTGTTGGGCCTCATGCCACCTGCGGGAGAGCACGGCCCGAAGTTAGCTGCTGGGGCTGGCTGCTCACAGACATCACCCTGCCAGCCGAGCGCTCCCAGAGTCCCACCCCAGCCTGTGGGGCCAGTGAGTCTGTGCCGTGCGGTGCTTGGGGGCAGCGCCTCGGGCTCCAGGTACCCTGTGCTGGCGGCTGGCCTGCCCTCAGAGCAGCACCGAGGCTGGCAATGGCCCACCGCGCCTCCCTCTGCCAGCCTATCTGACTCAGCGCCTGGCAGGTGCAGTTCGCTGTACCACCGCTTTGCCTCATTGCACAGAGCCAGGAACTATTGAACCCCCGGGGCCAGGTGGGGATTTTCTGTACTATTGTTACCAAGCTGATGTGTGCCTCAGTTTCCCCTATATGCTGCCAGGCTATCTAGGGGGCAGAAAGGGCTGTTTGTTCTCTGCAGAGGCTCAGAGGCTCATGGCTTCTGGCTGTCTGGGGCCTGGGCCCCATAGCAATGGAGTGGTTGAGAAGACAATGGCAAATCCAATCACTGGGACTTTGATACCAATGCCAAGCCGCAGTGTTTGCCCAGCTGGGGAACAAAGGCTGGGCGGGGTGAGCTGGAAGTTAAGTGGGGGCTGTGGGGAGCAGTGCGGGCCCACACCTGAACGGGGATGGGGTGAGCTGGAAGTTAAGTGGGGGCTGTGGGGAGCAGTCTGGGCCCACACCTGAACGGGGACACAGAGAGATCACTGGGGGGCTGGGGCTCTGGCTGACCAGGATGGCCCAGGCTGTAACTGTCTTTTCTCTGGGCTCACCAAGGACGCCCTGTGCTGTGTCCTTGGACTAATAAACCCGGCTGGGTGTCAGCGCTGGCTGAGCGCCGTGCAGGTGCCGGCGAAGGGCTGCTGTCATAACTATAAAGGGAAGGGTAACCGCTTTCCTGGGTACAGTACTATAAAATCCCTCCTGGCCAGAGACTCCAAAATCCTTTTACCTGTAAAGGGTTAAGAAGCTCAGGTAACCTGGCTGACACTTGACCCAAAGGACCAATAAGGGGACAAGATACTTTCAAATCTTGGGGAGGGGGGAAGGCTTTTGTTTGTGCTCTTTGTTTGGGAAGTTGGTTCCCTCTTGGGACTGAGAGGGACCAGATATCAATCCAGGTTCTCCAAATCTTTCTGAACAAGTCTCTCATATTTCAAACTTGTAAGTAAACAACCAGGCAAGGCGTGTTAGGTTTATCTTTGTTTTCTCAACTTGTAAATGTACTTTTTACTAGAGTGTTTATCTCTGTTTGCTGTAACTTTGAACCTAAGGCTAGAGGGGGGTCCTCTGGGCTCTTTAAGTTTGATTACCCTGTAAAGTTATTTTCCATCCTGATTTTACAGAGAGGATTTTTACCTTTTTCTTTAATTAAAAGCCTACTTTTTAAGAACCTGATTGATTTTTCCTTGTTTTTAGATCCAAGGGGGTTGGATCTTGATCCACCAGGAGTTGGTGGGAGGAAGGAGGGGGGATGGTTAATTTCTCCTTGTTTTAAGATCCAAGGGGTTTGGATCTGTATTCACCAGGGAATTGGTGAAGAGTTTCTCAAGGCTTCCCAGGGAAGGGAATTAGCTTTGGGATGGTGGCAGAGGACCAGATCTAAGCTGGTAGTTAAGCTTAGAAGTTTTCATGCAGGCCCCCACATTTGTACCCTGAAGTTCAAAGTGGGGAAGCAGCCTTGACAGCTGCATTGCCCCCTGAGTTTGTACGGGTCTGCCTCAGAGGGACTGGCTGAGCGGAGCTCCCGGTGGGAAGCAGGGGGGCTGCAGGCCCAGAGGCCCGGCCTAAGGAGGCGGTGAAGCCGTGGGGCTCACCATGCAGGAAGATGAGACCCCTCGGGGGTCTGGCACGCTGCAGGGGGCCTCCCAGAGACTGTTCCAAAGTTGGGCCCATGACCCCGATCCTGTGGGTCCGTCACAGCAGCCCTCGCGCTCTGCCCCGGCTGGGCACCATGCCCTCGGTGAGGAGTGGGGATGAGCCAGCTGGCCTCCCGGGGGGAGCGAAGCCATGTCCTGCCCGAGCTCTGTGTCTTCACCGGCTCCTGCCACCTGGCAGGGGAGGGCTGGGGCGGCAGGGGCGACACCCACACGCAGGTGAGTCGCCCTGGCACGCACACAGAGTGCTCCCCCAGCTCAGGACCAGGCCGAGGGTAGAGAGGGATACACGGGCAGTCCCAGGCTCCACTGGTCCCAGAGCCCGCGGCTGCCCCAAGCAGGGAGTGGGCAGGGCAGGCCAGTTCAGGCACCTCTGCTCCATCCCCACAGCTGCCAGGAGAGACACCAGCAGGCGGTAACCCTGGTGGCTGGGCCGTGGGCCCCCGTCCTGCAGCGCCCAGCTCGGGGGCTGCAGGCGGCGAGCGGCGTCCGCGAGGCGGGCGGGGACTCACCCAGGCCGGAGATGAAGAGCAGCTGCTGGACGCCGTGTCTCAGCGAGTCGGCCAGCGTGAGATTCACAAAGGCTTTGATGTTCAGCCTGTCGACCAGCAGGAGCCAGGAATCGGCCTGGGGCTGCAGGGGGTCGGAGGGCAGGGAGTCTGGGGAGAGACGGGGCAGCGTCAGGCCCTGCGCGCTGCGGCTGGCGGTGAGAACAGCCCCCTCCCCGAGCTGCCAGCCCCGGGCCCCACATCTGGGGGGAGCTCAGCTCCGAGGCATCCCCCTGCAAGAGCAGGTCCCCCCCACCTGGTGTCACCCCCAGCCCCTGAGCTCTGCTCCCCTAGGGCCTGGATCGCCCGGGTTTGCTCTGTCGCCACGGCAGCCCCTCTGTGCCAGGCCCTGCTCTCACCTAACTCCGCCAGCTCCACGTGGCCCAGCACGTACAGGCCGCTCTTCTTCAGGTCGTTGATGAAGCTGATCAGCTGGACGCTGGACCGGGGGTTCTGCACCATCAGCAGCATCTGGGGGCGCCAGAACTTGACGTGCTCCTTACGGACGTCCAGCATCAGCAGGTACTTCCGGACCTGGCGGCAGGGGCAGAGCGGGTGGTCAGGGTGGATAGACTGGGGGGGGTGGGGCAGATTCAATGGGGTCTCGTTAGCCCTTGGCCTACCTGAAGGCAGGCTGGCATGGTCTGTGTGCCTGGCATAGGCACCTCTGCCCCCAGCTGCCCCCGCCCCTCCCACTCACCCCGACACAAGGAACAGGGGATGACCTAGCTCTGGGTCCGTCGGGAAAAAGCAATGGGGTAACGAGCAGGTGGGTGGGGGCCGTACTGCCCGCCTGCCGTAGACCGAGAAGTGAGGCGCTGGGCCTGGCAGCCCCTGGCTGCCCGAGGGGAGGGTGGGGGGAGGGTGAACAGCCACGCTGGTAGTGGGAGGAGGGGCAGGGAGGCCAGACAGGGCTTCGGGGGGAGTAGGCAGTGGGGGCGGTGTTTGCTCCTCCCGCAGGAAGGGCCAGTACCCGCCCAGTGCCAGGGTGGGGTGAGCGCTGGGACAGGCGGGGCTGCAGCATCTTCCCCGCCAAGTCCCACCAGTGCCCAAGCCCCATCTACACTAGGGCACACACTGCCCCACGGGTGCAGGCAGCCTCAGGTACCCCTCCGGGGAGGGGAGAGTCCCTCTGCAGGACCCCAGGAGACCCCGCCGCAGGAGAGGTTTGGCAAAGAGCCTCCAGGGGCCTGAGGTCCAGCTCCTGAAAGGGGCTGCGGTGTTCCAAGGGGTGACTGCGCGAGCCAATTGGTAGGGTCTGGCCAAACGGGCGGGTCCCACCACGCAGGGCACCATCGAAGGCAGGTGACCATTCCCTGCAGGGCGCGACTCCGCGGAGTCCCCCTGGATTTACACCGGTGTCAGTGCAAGAGGAGACACCCCCCCCCGCCCGGTGGAACCACAACAAGGCGCGAGTTGCCGAACGCCGCCCCGGTGCTCCGCGCAGAGGTGCTGCTCCCAAGGAGCTGCAGCCGGGCGATCAGCAGCGTCCATTAAGCTCTAATGGGAGTTTTCAGCGCTGATCGGATGACTCCAAAGGACAGGCTGGGTGGGTGACGTGCCTCCCGCACCGGAGCGCGAGCCCAGCGCTGGGGAAAGGGGCCAGGCACAGGCTGCGCGGGGGGGCGGGAACGAGCAGGGACTCCCGAGGCGGCAAGGTGAGGGCAGCAGGGGAGGAAAGTGCCCCCGATCGCCAGCAGGGAGGGAGGGAGACACCTGGGAGGGGGCGGCCCAGCTAACCTACCTGGGGGAGGCGCCCATGCTTACCTGGTGGAAGATGAGGGCCTGGCTGATGTAGCCCCAGCTGCTGCTCGGGGACAGGTAGTGCAGGGCCAGCAGCAGCAGCAGCATGAAGGCCACGCTGGCCGAGGCGTAGATGGGGCTAATGAGGAACATCATGACGCCGCAGCCCAGGATGCCTAGCACGCAGGTGTGCCAGGTGAAGTACTGGAACGTGGGCCTGCAGGGGACAGCAGAGACGGGTCCTCAGCACGGTGCGTGGGCAGCAGGAGCCGGGAGCCACGCGGGCAGCTGGCCACTCGGCTAGCGAGCAGAGCGCCGCGGGCTAGTCAGCCTCAGATGGGGGTAGCCTCAGGGTCGGGCTGGTTCTAATCAATCTGGGGACTTGTGGAGGGATCTGTCCCCCAGGAGAGCGGCCAAGGGGAGAACCGGACCCAGCATGACTGACCCCTCTGGCAGGGGCATTGGGAGAGGGCCAAGCACTACAGCCTGTGGTTCCCAATCCCCATCCCAATCCTAGCCCTTGGGGCCTGCAGGATGGACCTTCCAGGCCGGGCACTACCCCTACCAGCTGGGCACAGCGAATCCGTCACAGCTCAGCTGCCTGCGATGGCAGGAGCCACTCGTGCCCCGTGGCACCAGCGGGCACCAGCCCAGCCTTCTGGCTGGTGAAAACGGGACAGACACTGGCTAGCCACTTGCCTTCATCCGGCAGGGCCCTGAGCCCGGCCACACCCCGTCTGTCTCCCCACTCAGCATCCGTGGGGAAGAGCCCTCCTCAGCCCCCCCGCGCAGCAGTGGCTGGGGGTGGGGGGCATGGGCCGAGGGCTGCTTTATCGCTGGCAATCCCTAGTTGTTTTAATTTCATACTGGGGGCTGGGGGCTCGGACCTGGGGATGAGCCCAGTAGAAACGCAGTTCCCCGGCCCGGGGGCGCGCTCGGGAGGGGCCGGGATTTCCAATGGTGCATGTTATTAAAAGACAGGCATCGCAGGGTTCAGCTTGGGGGGGCCGTACTTGGTTTAATTAACCGGTGCTCATCTCACCCGCTGTCTGAGCGAGATTGCTTGGGAAGATTTAAGGAAGGCCGGTAATGATGCTCCCCACCCCCAGCCGCTAGCAACAACCCTGCAAACCAGAGACAAAGGCCAGAGGGGAGGGAGGCGGGGGGGGGGAAGGGGGGCTGCTTCTCCTCTAAAGGGAAAAAAAGGTGAATAATAAAGCGAGATTGCGGCTAAGTGGGGAATCGATCCTCATAAACGCTCCCCCCAGCCCGCTCCCCCCGCCCAGCAGCAGAGCCGGCTGGGACGTTAACTCTTAGGACTCTGACAGGCAGTGTGCATGTTCCCCCACGCCCCTCCCGCCCGTCTCCGGGGCCCGCCGGGTTGAATCGTGTGGGGGATGTGTACACCCAGAAGCGCTGCGGTACCAGAGCACCAGCTACCCCCCGTCCCAGCACCTCACGGGGACGCTCCATTAGCCGAGGGGGACCAGCCCACTTTGGGAGCGGATGGTCCCAAGTCCGCTCTGCCAGGATCATTCCACTCCAGCCCAGCGGTGCCTGCGTCGTGCCCCGGGGTGGGGAGCCGGGGGCAGCCCTGACTGCCCGTACCATGGAGCCAAGGGCTGGGGTCTCAGCAGGCCAGGCCGCTCAGCCAGACGGACCCATCCCCTCCCTCTGGGGGGCTGCGGGTGGGCACAGGCTGCAGCATAGGACGCCCGGGGGGTGCTGGCGCACGGTCTGCTCCTCAGCCCCCACGGCAGGCGCGTTCCCTGCCTGGCAGGCCCAGGGTCCCTTCCCCTTGCGGCTGGGGATGGGAGCCGGGTTGCCGGGCTGGAGAATGTGACGGGAATGCAATGGCTCGGCGCGCCGGGGCCTGCCAATCACCGCGGAGAGCCGGTGCGGGGTGTCTGATAGCAGCAGCAGTGATCGATTGGGGAAGGCATTTTATCCTTCATCTCCAGGCTCCCCGCGCGTAATCAAGGCTGAGGGTCCCGAGCCGGAGCTGAGCGGCACTGCCTCTGCTCTCGTTGGAGGCGACTGGAGCAGGTCTGGCTGCACCTCTAGGGAAGCGCCCAGCACCCTGCAGGATGGGCCCGGGAGGAGCCCACTGCTCTGGGCTGAGGGGTTGGGAAGCCCTGGGGCAGGCAGCAGGGTGGTGGGGGGCTGACAGAACAGGGAGACTCCTAGCCCCAGCGCCACGGCGGGGCCAGACAGCATGGGCTGGAGCAGGGGGCACGGGACTGGGAGTCAGGCCCCATGGCTCCTTGCCAGCTCTGCCACTGGCACCCTGTGTGACCCTGGGCCTCAGTTTCCCCACAAATCTTCAGGGGGAAGATTGTGTCTCTAGCCAAGCTGAATTCAGGGCTTATTTTCCTTCAAAATGTGTCTGGATCATTCATTCCTTCTCATGGAGGCATCTCTGCTTCCCCAGCTGGCTGTGGTACCCAGCAAACTGGAGGGGGACAGGGACTGTCAATAACCATCCACTTAGTAATTAGCACTCAGACAGCAGGGCCAGCGGGACCCCAGACACACCTGAAACTACCCTGAGCTCCTCCAGCCTGTCTGCTCCTGCGCCTCCCTGCAGAGCTGCCCAGCTCATCTTTGTGGGGACGCTGAAGACATTCATGTATGTGCATGCGTGTGTGGATGGGGGCACACGTGTGTGTGTGTGTGTGTGTGTGCCGGGGGAGGGCACAGAGTCGGTCCGCCGCCACTAGCCCCCTCTGATTTTTAACACTGTTGCTTCCCATCTCGCCAGAGAACAAGCCACTCCCAGCCCAGCGCCCTGCCCCCCCCAGCGCTCAGATCTACGGGGCAAACGCCAGATCTCACCGGGCCTGGCCACCTCTCCGGTTTCCAAAGGTTGAGGAACTGGGGGCTCCCGTCTGAGCACAGGGTTTGGAGAGGACAATGCAGCCAGGCAGCGCGCTCTCCTTATGTGTCAGGCTGCTTGAGCCGAAGGGATCGTTAGCTAATTACATCGGAAGCCGCTAATTGCTCTTTGTGCGAAAATGAGCCCAGCGCTGCTCTGGGTAGAGCAGCGAACAGCCGCGGCTTGGAGGGAACGTGCCTGACGTGTCCTTGTGTGGCTGGAGCAGCGGGTCCAGCAACAGGCTCCTCTCACCCTGCTGCTGTTCCCCGGCTCCCTGAGATTTCTCCTCCCAGGGTACGGGGTGAGCGCTGGAATCGCACCCGAGAACAGCTTCCCATCATCCAGTTATGCTGCTTGCCCCACAACAGCCAGCGACTGTATTTGCCAGAAGCACTGGGGAGCAGTAACAGGCACTGAGCTGGGGTCTACCACTTAGACACTGCAGTCTGGAATGATCAGAGACACACACTGTTGCCACAGATGTTCTCGCCTGCACCCGTGCTCCAGCGAGAGCCATGCACTAGAACAGCAGGAGAGTGCTGTGCGGGGGACAACTCTGCGGCCCATTCCCTCTTGGGAATCTCCGTTCCGGGCTGAACAAAAGGGCAGTGTTTGGCTGAGGAAACCCACACAGGGCTTGCAGTTCCTCACATGGAGGGAGCTTGGTGCCCCGGTGCTGCAGGACGTGGCACCCCAGTGAGATACCAAGGGAACCCCATCTCCCATCTGAGTGAGAGAGGGAGCCAGCAATCATGCCAAGGGTTGGGAATCCCCTTGCCCTAAGGCTTGGACCCATTCACTTCTTCATCCCTAACCTACCTGGGAGATGGGCACAGAGCATCGTCCCCATTTCACAGGTGGGCAAACTGAGGCAAAGCAGGGGAGTGACTTGCCCAAAGACAGACTCAGAACCCTGGAGTCCAGGATCCCAGGTCTAGGTCAGCCCGTGAGCTCACGAATTCCATCGACCGCTGGCAGAGCCGGAGAGTTCTTTGGGGATGATTATCGTGGTGAGAAACCGAGCCGGAGTTCTGGAGACGGCTCCAGGGCATCCCAAAATGCCAGCTATGCTGTGCCGTGGGCATCGCTGCCCGGCTTTGCTCTGCGCGGGAAGCAGAGCGGCCCTGCCGGAGAGATGCCGCGCCTCTGAGTTGCCTGCATTTGGTTTCAATTACAACCCGCTCTCGGCGCCGTATATCAAGGTGTTATCCGAGATTTACAGAGCGTGGTACAATATAATCACAACTCGGCAACAATGTACAGACCAGATTTACTTCTCCCAAGCAAATATGTCTCCGAGTAATTCATTACCCAACGGGACTTCAGCTCACAACTCATCATCAAGCCGTTACCCAATGAGACCGGCGCTCACGACGCATCACCAACCTGCTGCCCAATGGGCTCGCAGCTCAGGGCTCATCATCAGCTCGCCGCCCAACGGAAGCCATCCTCGTGCCTCGGCGCCGATCCGCTAGCCAACGGGACGCCGGCTCGCAACTCATCATCAATGCCTGGCCCAATGGGGCGTCGGCTCACAACTCACGCTTAAACAGCCCGACGTTGGTTTATTGTGCCGCCGATTTACGGCTTATAAACAACTTATTATCTGACACGTTTCAGCTCATTGAAAAGCCCAGGCACAGGTCATAAACAATTCATTACCCACTGCGCTGCCAACAGACTGCAGGCTGACTCAGCGCCAACCCTTGGCACGGGCGGCACTCACTGGAGCAGATCGTCCAGGGGCAGTTCCTGCCCTCAGCCGCACGGCCCAGTGGCTTAGCATGGGGCAAATTCAGGGCTTGGGAAGGCAGGGAGCCAATGCCCACCCTCCTCGCCCCTTCGGACCACGGCAAATCGGGACACCCACCAATGGCCCCGGGGGCCAAGGCTGACGCCAGATCGACCAAGTGCAATCCCACTCGGCGACTGAGGGAGAGCAGATCCACGGCTTCTGAGGCACACGGCCCGGCCTCCCCGGAGCAGCTGGTCTGCTCCAAGAGCAGGGGCGCTGGGCTGGAAACTGTACAGAACCGCCCAGCACCGGAGTCTGCTGCTGGTGCCCGCGGGTGGCATGGGCAGATAGTGCTGCCGCGGCCTGCCTGCTACCGGGGGAAGCTGCAATGGAGGAGAGAGGGCCTGGCAGGAACCCAAGCAGCGCTCCAGGAAGTTGACAGGAAAGGAAGGGAGAGGATGTTTCCGAGAGAACTGAGGACCAGAAGGAAAACCGCAGGAAGTGAAGGCAAAGCCCCTTATTTCCCAAAGAGGGAGGGCGTCAGTGAGGCTGGACCGATGGCCCCGCGCTTGAAGGTCTCCCTTTCCCCCAGGGCGGGTGCAGCCAGCCGAGCGTCCCCTGCAGGCCCCACCATGGAGCAGCCGGAAGGAGCACCTGCCAGTCTGGGGGCTACAAAGCCAGTTCCACTTGTGCCAAGCTGGCTGTGGTCACCCTGGCGCTCTCAGATGGGGCAGGGCTGAGACTTGCCCCCTCCTTCTGCCAGCCTCTAGCTCCCTGGCCGGGCAGCGTGCTGGCCTCAGCAGGGGTCCCCGTCCCTTGCCCGCACCTTGCCCAGCCCAGAAGAGCCAGCGGGTGGCTCGGCCCAGGGCTGTGTTGTGGCTGCAGGAGCCAGCGTGAAGTGGCCCCAGCCGGGAGGGATCGGCCTCCTCCAGGCTTGCTGGGTGCCAGGCTGCTGTGATCACAGAGCGCAGGGCATGGCCAGGCGGTCCCACCCCTGTTCCTCTGCCCGCGGCCCCGGGAGGTGGCAGGGACTGGCACTGGCTGATGGCTCCCGAGCCGGCGCGGAGAGCAAGGGAGGCCGTCCAGGGGTGATCACAGCTGTCACTGAGTCACGGAGTAGCCCAAGGACCCTCAGCGGGCTGGAGGACAGGCTTGGCATCTGGGGAGCTACAGGTGGCTGCAGTGGGCCAGAGGTACAAGCTATTTGTCACCTGCCTGACCCCATCACTGCAGGAGGTGGCGTGCGGGGAGGGGGAGGGGGAGGGGGGGCTGTGCTCAGCATGGGGGCTGGGCTGGCCGGGAGGCAGAGTCATGCACAGGCAGGTAATACTGAGCTCTGGGAGGGGTTAAAGCGGGGGGGGGGGGCGGGTCTGGGAGTCAGGACTCCTGGGTTCTATGCAGAGCTGTCGGAGGGGAGGGAGGGTGTAGTGGATTAGAGCCAAGGGCGGGGGGTCTAGGAGTCAGGACTCCTGGGTTCTATGCAGAGCTGTTGGAGGAGGGGTGGTGGTGTAGTGGGTTAGAGCGGGGGGGGGGTGTCTGGGAGTCAGGACTCCTGGGTTCTATGCACAGCTCTCGGAGGGGAGGGGGGGGTGTAGTGGATTAGAGCGGTGGGTGTCTGGGAATCAGGACTCCTGGGTTCTGATACAGCTGTGGCATGTGACCCTGAGCTATCCCTTGCCTCAGTCCCCCTCCCCTCTGCCAGAGGGGCTGATGGACACTTCCCTACTTCAGGGAGGTGGGCGGAGCGCAGCGCCCCCTTCTCAGCCAGGTGCCTGGAGGGGAAGCTACGCTGGAGTGGGGAGGGGGAGCTCAGCTCAGCTGAGGGGAGAGAAGGGGCCGTGGCCGGGGGGGTGGGAGGGCCTTGGGGGCAACCGAGCGGCTCAGCCCACCCCCCAGACTGTAGCACCTCCTTGGGAGGGGACGGGGCCACGTGAGGCAGGGCCTGTGTGCCCCCCACGGGTGGGCTGCTGTTCCAGTGGGACTGGGCACAGAGAAACCCCAGGCTCTCTCCTTCCATCCCCAAAGCCGTCAGTTGCTCGCGCCCCCTCCCAACCCCCCCCCCCCCCCGCATCGCCACCCACCCCCTCCCGCCTCCCGCTCCATAATAAGAGCTTAATCACAACATCCATTAGGCAGGGCCCGGCGCCGGCAATTACCATCTCCAGCAGGCCCCCGCCTGCGCTAATGCAGCCAGCTGGGAAAATTGCTCTCCGCCTCAGCACCGCCAAGGGACCCCCTCCCCAAGTCGCTCCAGCCGCAGCCCCCCCAATCGCCGCGGCAACCCTCGCACCCCCAATCCCACGCCACTGACCCCGGCCCCTAGGGATTAGTAAGGGAGGGGCCTGGCCGCTTAGCTTGAAAGAGACACGCTGCCTCTGGGGGGCGCCGAGTTTTCCTCCCGCTCTGCTTGCTCCCCGGCCCTCTGGCCCCCTCGCCCCAGGGGCTCAGGCTGGGGCATCCCCAATCCAAGCCCCAGGTCAGTGCATGGTGGGAGATGGGGGACGGCACTGGGGCTGTGGGATACGCACGGAGCTGACGGCTTCTGCTGGGATGGTCAGCAGAGCAGTAAGTCGCCCTAGCGCCATGTGAATGGCCACCAGTAGGTTTCAGAGTCAACACCGCCATTGTGGTGTGAGGGGCAGGTTGCCCTGCTCAGAGCTCGGTTCAGGCTGGCTGCAGACTCAGACGGGGTCCTACCTGTGCCCTGCCCCTCGGGCTGGCACCCTGGCTCCTGTCCTTTCATGCCTCTCCCCAAGCAGGGGGCTGCTAGGGGAGATCACGGTAAGCAGCATTGATGGAGCCGTCCTGCGCTCCAGATCCATGAACGTGGAGCAGAACCCGCTCCCCGGGGCCCTTCACCTTTACGAGAGAGAGACAGCGCGCGGCTAGAACAGGTGAAACGCCCCGGCCCGTGGGGCAGGTCAGCTCAGAGACGCAGCCGTAGCCAGCAGAGCAGGGCGCCCAAGCCGGCGCGGCACGGGAGCGCAGAGGAGGCGGGCCCACAGAAGCTGTTATTTTCTCTAATTGTTGTTTTTGCTGAAAGGTAATTAAAATCCCCTTTTTATTTCGCATGTTGGAGACCTCGGCGGGGAGCGGGAGGGGAGAGCCAAGCGGGGGGGAAGGGGGGGAGAATGCTGCATTGAGGCGGGGGGCGGCGGCGGGAGAACGACACAGAAGGAGGGGGAGATGCTGGATGGGGTGGGCAGAGAGCCCCTTAGCCAGGCCAGCCCCAGCCACACTGTAACCAAGCCCGGCCCCCCACCCCTCAGCACATGCTCAGGGCTGCCCCCCGGCTCGCTCTGGGACTACCTCTCCCTGCCAGCTCTCCGTTCTCCCCCCAGCCCTGGGCACTCACGGGATATCTTCTCATGCTGTACCCTTCCTGCCACCCCAGCCGCCTGGCCAAGCCACTGTCACCTGCCCTGTCTCTGTTCTGGGGCCCTGCACTGGCGCCCGGCCCCACGCACCCCACGGGGATGGTGGGGTCCCACCGCTGCGAGCTCACCGGGGCAGCCGTCCCAGCCGAGGCAGCACTGGGGCAGGAACACGCACCTCGGCCCCGCTGGCACGTCATCCCGCAGGGCAGCCCAGAGGCTCTTTGGAAAGCAGTGACCAGGGGACACACAGGGCCCCACTGTCGCTCGGCCAAGATCAACTCCTGGCAGCGGCTGAACCAAGCCAGCCAGCGGGGACGCTGGTGGGCAGAGGACAAGCTCCCGGCAGAGTCTGCAGCTACGGCACAGTCTGCTCTGCACGGCCGCGGCTGGCTGGGTCAGCCTGGGGTCAGCTGGTGGCTGGGTTCCCGGCAGACACTGAGCTCTCACCTACCAGCATCCATGAGTAACACTTCCCCCATCTGTGGCTGACGACGCCCCGGCCATTCTCACCTCTCAGCGGGACGACAGCCACGGGACGGGCCTGGGCACAGAGGCCTCAGCAAACGCCAGCTAGTCCAGAACTCTGCAACACCTCGCCTCGGCAACAGGCTACCGCGAGCCCACCCCACCCACGCAGAATAGGACCATGCTCGAGGCCTCGGCTCCTCGCCTTCAAGGCGCTCCACGCCCTGGGCCCAGGGTATCCTGGGATGGGCCCGTGGCCGGCAGCTCTGCTCCTCGGGCCAGTGGAACTCTCTACCACCAGGGTCAGGCTCATCAGTTCAGGGCTTTCTTGGGGGCCAGTCCCAGACCGAACTCCCCACGCAGGACATGGCCTCGGCGAGCCAGAGAGCTGCTCAGATACCCCGGGGACTGAACAGGACAGGCCTGGCCCAGGGGCAGGATACCAGACCAGACGGACCAATGCTCTCCTCCATGGTGGCAGTGGCTGGTCTCCAGGGCGTGGGGGCCCTCGCAGGGGCCAGGGGTTCTGGCCAGCAGTGAGAGACGCTCTGGGGTCTGGTCTGGGGCCCAGGGAGGACAGTGCAGGTTTGTGCAGAGTGAAGGGGCTGAGATCAGCACTGTAGGTGCCCATGGAGGTACCCATGGAGAACCCAGCCCCACTGAGGAGCTGCCCCCCATGGCCAGGCCCCTCACCTGGGTCCCCACGGCGCAGCAGGCTCCTCCTTAGTATCTCCTGCAAATGCCCCTCCATTGCCATAGCCCCCCAGGTGCTTCTCCTGCAATGGCAATGCAGGGAGCCATAGTGTAGACAGGCCGCTGGCGCCATTGCCAATGGGCCGTTTAACGCTGGGCAGCGCAAGGCAGGGACAGCAGAGTTACCAGTGAGCACCAGGCCATGCCGCACTGAGGATGAGTAAGACAGGGTCGGTCTGACGCACGGAGCCCTGCCCACACTCCACACCAGGGTGCCTTAGAAGTGCCAGCTCCCAGCCCCAGGTCCCTCTGCAGGCAGGGGCGCCATAGCCTGAGCGGCGCCAACCACAGGAACCTGGCCTCTGGAGGGCTATGCCACCCCCAGCCATTAACTTCAGCACACGGCCCCCGGACCCTGGGGGATAGCATAAAAAACGGAGAGAGACTGGCCCGTTTTCACTAGACTCTTCCTAATTCTAGGGTCATTTTCTCCAGGCCTGGGAAACCTGCGGCAACCCACCCCGTAGGCGCAGCGCCCGCTCTTCCCCCCCAGCAGCCGGGTCTGGTCATTAGCACCTGGAGAACCCCACCGTGCCAGGTGCTGCACGTGCCCATCGAGACAGTCCCTGCCCCACGCGCTCCCAGCCTGGACGCACGCACCAGCCAACGGGACGGGGGGAAGGGGAATGGCGGTAGGGAGAGGCAGCGCAGGCTAGTGGTTAAAACGTTTCCTGAGGCTTACCAGAGCTGGGTTCTGCTCTGCCCTGTGATAGGACCTCCCCTTCCCCGGGCCCCCTTCGGGTCTCCTACACTCTAACAATGGGGTCCTCATCTCAGCCTCTAGCCCCTTCCTCAGCAGAAGGGGGCCCACCCCTGTTGCCCGGGTGATCCCTGAGCGATCTACTGGCTGGACCAAGGGGAATGGGGGCAGAGCCCAGGACTCTGTCTGGATCTTCACCACCTTCCTCCTCCTGAGCAGGCCCCCTTTGCTGGGGGGCAGGGCAGCGGGCGGCTGTGCATGCGCAGGCAGACTGTTCCAGGAAGGAGGCTGGGCTCTCCCTCGGTTTAATTACCGCTAATGGAAGGCGTGCTCTGGCCCCGCCTGGCGCGCTGCCCCGGGAGCGCAGCAGGACGCGAGCCATAAATCTCCCACCAATCGCCCGGCGCGCTCGGAGCTGCTGTTTCCATTGGGGGGTGGTTGTTTTTTCCTGGCTAAAAATGGTATTTGCTCAAGGGCAAAAGCTTTTTAACCAGGCTCATAAATGCTTATTACCCAGCGCCGCGCTCGGCTTGATGGGATTAGAGGGGGGCGGGGATTGAGCACAACGAGATCACACGTGCTGGGAGTGGGGGGGCTCACATTGATCGGTTCGTGCCCAGCTGGGGGGGGGGGTTCATCAGTGAGAAGCAGGGCATAGGGGCAATCTCCTCTGACACCTCAGTGCCAGCTGAGATCCCTGCTCTGGGGAGCGCTGACCAGGCCGAGGGCATCTCTGCCCCCCGTAGTCCCAGGGAGGTGGGGCAGTGGGGAGACAGCATGACCCGCATAACCCCTGCAACCGACTCACTTGCTGGCCGAGCTCCTGGCCCCTGTCTGCCAAGCACGGGGCACCCAAGAGGCTGGAGTTGGGTGGCAGTGGCTGGCAACGCGGGGCTAGGGGGACCTAAGCCCAGCCCATCCCATCCCTCCATGCACACATCCCGGGGAGGGGTGGCGGAGGTGGGTGGGGGGATGTGACGAACTGGGACTGTTCTTACTGTGGTCTTTAAATGCTGACAGGGGAGTGTGGCTAGGATAGTCTGCATTGGGGGATGGGGAATACCTGAGCATGTAACATGAGAACCCAGGAAGGGGTTAGAGGCCAGGTGACACCTTTGCCCAGGAAACTGAACAAAGGCTGTGGGAGGGGTCGCTGAAGAGAGAGTTTTCAGGAGCTGGCTGGTGACATGGCTGGGAGGCAGACGGGGCTCTGACCTCACAAGGGGGCTGGGGCACCCTGGGACCCCAAGATGGACCTAACTGGGGGGGAGGGGGGGGAGAGATCCTGTTGTCTGTGCCTGCAAGACCTGTCTTGGACTGTGTTCCTGTCATCCAAATAAACCTTCTGCTTTACTGGCTGGCTGAGAGTCATGGTGAATCGCAGGAAGCCGGGGGGTGCAGGGCCCTGAGTCCCCTATACTCCGTGACGGGGGGGAAAGAGATGTGGGGCCGGCAGATTCCAGCTTGGTGCTGGCGAGGGGGGGAGGGGGGAGGGGACGGGGAGAACAGGCCTGCCCTCCCTTGCAGGTTTTGGGGGCATGGGGGACCCAATTACCAGCCCACCCTTGCCCCCCGCTGCCCAGTGGCACTAGTGGCACTGTGTGTCGGGGGTTGCCAGGCGGGGCACAGCATGGCGGTGTGAGTGCATCACAGTGGCTGGTGCCAACGGCAGACAGTCTCTTTGCTCACTCCCCACCCCCGGTCCGGGTACCTGAAGTTGGGGGCCGACGCCCACTCGAGGGCCAGGCAGGCCAGGTCGACGGTGGCGTAGACCAGCAGGAAGAAGATGGTCACAATGGCGGCGATGGTGTTCAGCTTCCCAGAGAACAGCACTAGCTGGGGGAGACAATAGCATCAGGCACCCCCGTGGCTGGCCGGGCGAACAGAGCCCCACACACCTTAGAGGGCTGGAGGCTATTCTGGCTGGTGCATCCAGCAGCAGGGAAGGAGGCAGCATCGGGGAACCCCGACGGCACCTCCAGCTCTGACCTGCCCCACTGGCTCTGGCAGTGCTGAGCCAGACACTGGGCCCCCGTGGCCCTCTGAGGTGAGCCGGGATGCCAGTTCTTCTGCCATGGGGTCCCTTGGCGGCGCCGCCCCCCTTCGTTATTCTCTCCCCCGCCCACCTGTGCTGCACGGAGAGACTAGCACCACGTTTGCCCTGCTCCCGACCCCAGGCACGTCCCCCTGCCAACCCCCCCCCCCCTCACACACACACACACACACCTCTCACAGGGGGACCCAGGAGAGAAATCCAGCCCCACCACCCCAGGGCCTGTGCCCCTCCTGCCCTGGGGGTCACCGCAGAGCCACCCCCTGAGAGAAGGAGCAGCTTAGGGCAGGAGCCCTCCCCCACCCCCCAAGCCAGAGACAGCCAGGGGCAGCCAAGCAGCAGAGACAGGGAGCCAGCGCCCAGCCCCGCAGGCTGCCTCCAGCGCCCATCCTGGGGGAAGTGGGTCCAGAGAGCCACTGAACAGCTGAAATCTTCCTGCTGGGAACCCGCCGGGCACAGTGTCCCCTCCCACACCAGGACTGGGGGGCAGTGCCAGGGCCACACCCAGTCTGAGGAGCTGGCATGAGACAGGGCAGGTGGTCACGGGGGGGCGGGGGAGAGAATAACAGCCCTTGGCAGTCTGATGTATTCGACAGCTAAACCCACCCAGCCGTTACTGCTACATCCATTCTTGGGGCAGCCGGCCTGGGCCCCACGAGTCATGGCCACAGCCTCTCCCGTGGGGGCCAGGCCAGCCAGGGGGCTGGGAGCCGAGGCTGCTGGCTCCAAACCAGCCCAGCCATGGCTGAAGGCCTGTCCCCACATGGGCTGCGCTGCGCTGGGGGTCCCAGTGGGCTGAGCCCAGCAGCGAAGCCCGTACATGGGGAGTCCACGGAGCCACGGCCAGCCCAGTGTGTCAGCCGGGAAACGGCTTCTCAGAGGCTGCCTGGCCGCATGCGTCCGGCCGGGATCTCGACTGAGTCCTGGGGGGAGGGCTGATCGGAGGCTGGGGCGCGAGGGCTCCTGCCCGGAGAACAATGGATGGGCCTGTCCCCAAAGCCCTGGGCATAGGAGGGAAGCAAGCAGCCTGGGCAAAGGGGGGGAGGTGCGGGGGAGCGTCCGGACCACGCCCAGCCCTGGGGCAAAGGGGGGAGGTGATCCAGACCACGGCCAGCCCTGGGGTAAAGGGGGGGAGGTGCGGGGGAGTGTCCGGACCACACCCAGCCATGGGGCAAAAGGGGGAGATGATCCAGACCACGGCCAGCCCTGGGGTAAAGGGGGGACATGCAGGGGAGCATGCAGGCCACACACAGCTCTGTGGTAAAGCAGGGGACATGCAGGAGAGCGTCCGGACCACGCCCAGCCTTGGGGCAAAGGGGGGAGGTGCGGGGGAGCGTCCGGCCCATGCCCAGCCCTGGGGTAAAGGGGGGAGGTGAAGGGGAGTGTCCGGACCACGCCCAGCCCTGGGGTAAAGGGGGGAGGTGCGGGGGAGCGTCCGGACCACACCCAGCCCTGGGTAAAGCAGGGGGTGTCTCGGCTGGATGCAGGGAGCTAGATCTAAGCACCGAAGCGATGTGAGCGGCAGCCCGGTGATCCCGGGCCTGCTGGTGCCCACGCCCTCAGGGAGGGCCTGCTGCGTTCTTGGGGAGCCGCTCTCCCCCCCCACACACCGAGCGCGGCCGGGAGCCGCTCTGTGCCGCGAAGCCGGCAGTTCAGCCTGACCCGCAGCAATCGCTCCACGTGGGGCACTTTCGATTATTCAACCCATTTAAGCAATTGGGAATTTCAGCTCGTTGGGAGCTTAATAGCGCCGAGCCGCGGTAATCGTGCCTGGCCGCTCTAATGGAGTCCCCCACCCCCCGCCCTCACTCGCCCAGCCGTTTGCCTTTGATTTATAATTCAGTTAGCTGCTCATCAAGGGAAAGGATCTAAGCTGAAAGGTAGCAAACCCCAAGCCAGTAGACCAGGGGGGCCAGGCATGTGGGGGGGGAGCGGGGGGGCAGGGAGAGGCTGCTATCAGGGAGCCCCCAACTAGCTGCTGTTGGAGAGGCTGGAAGGGGCGGGGGGGGGGAATGGGAGCCTGCAGTGGGCTGGGAGCAGGCCTGGAGATGGCCATCTCGAGCAGGCTGCCAAGTGCCATCAGCTGCTAGGATATGGGGTGAGTCCCTACGGCTGGTATGGTGCCCCGGCCGGCCCTGCCACTCCAGCCCTGAGCCCCCCCTGCAGCTCTGCCGGAGCCCCTCACTCCCGACTGCAGCCCCCTGCTATCCCAGCCTGGGCTCCCCACCCACCCCACAGCTCAGCCCCATTGCCGGAGCCTGTCGGGGCCTCTCCCACCCTGGGCCCCGGAGCTGGTGGGGATGGGTCTGCCTGGAGCCAGTCCAGGCCTAGCTCCCATGACTCCGGTGGCAGGGGATTGGCCTCTCTCTCGGCAGCCGTGTGTGAGGCCCTCACCCCATGCCATGCATCAGTGCCACGGGGCACCCTGCGCCCCTCAGCCATGGCTGCCGCCCGCCATTTTGGATCTGCAGGCTGGCGCTCATGTGAGAGTCCCCAGAGTGCCTGAGGGGCTGGAGAGACCCCCATTGCCTCTGGGCCCGAGCACCCCAACGCAAACCAGCTGGGGCAGATGCCAGGCAGGCCCCTCCCCTAGCAGGAGCCAACCCAGCACCAGCCCTTGAGGCAATTCTCAGCTCCCCGCTGACTGGCCTGCACCAGCGCGGGGTGTGTGTGTGTCTCCCCTTTCCCTGGGCCGGCCTGGCCCCTCGGTGAGACGCAGCCATTAGCTAATGGCAGGGGAGGGCGATTCCTCCCGCACACCACGGGGCTTGTGATTCAATTGTCTCCGGAGGAAGAAAAACGCCTCTGAGGAGCAGCTGCCGACGAGCTGGCCAGGCAACGGGTCCCCCTCTCACACCGGCTGGCGCTGCCCTGCCATTCAGCACCGGGCCGCAAAAGCCAGGGCTGGGCAACTGCCAGGAGCTTGCCCGGCACACGGGGCAGGTCCGTACCCCGCCCGCTGGAGCCAGACGACGCCATGGAGAAGCTGGGCTCCTGGGGGCTGGGTTTGGAGGCCAGGTGCTAGCGCTGTCTGGGGTCCCGGCTGAGCACCCGCTGGCCTGGCCCCTTCCTGGATCGGGTGTGAGCACAGCCAGCCGAGGCCAGGGAGTCGGAGGGAGCCCCCCCACCCCGTGGTAGGGCCCCAGGCAGTACAGGCTGGAAGCCAGAGAGAGCCCCAGGGGTCGGTGGGCAGCAGCCCCCGTACAAACTCCTCCCCACAGGCCCATCCTCCCCCATTGTGCCACTCTAGCTATTGTCTTCACCTCAGCCTCTCTGCAGCCTGTGTCTAATCCTGCCCTGTGGCCCCCCAGGAGCGTCTCTGAGATCTGACCCTTCCTTCCCCCACAACAGCAACTCTGCCCTCCAGGCCCCAGGGCTATTGCCTTTCCAGCCTGTTCGATTCCTGTCCCGCCAGCTGACAGCAGCTGGCCCCTCGCTCTGACCCCCTCCCTTTGCCTTCCCCCGGCTCCCCCCTTCATCGCATCAACCCATCTTCACTGTCCAGGGCCCTCCGGGTCCATCCCCACCCCGGCCATCATCCCTCAGATGCCGTCCCATCGGCCAGTAATCCCAGCCTCCATCACCCACCTGGGACATTTCCAACCAAGCACCGGCTGCCCCTTGCCTGGGCACGGGGAGGGCCCCAGGCCAGCCACAAAACCACCTCCTTGTCCTCCACACCCCTCCTTAAACCTCTCCTCCACCAGGATGCCACGACATGGACAGGTGGCTGCTGCGCTCAGGCCATTGGCCAGTGTGGAGCCCGGTGGTGTCTCCTGGTCTCCACCGACTGCCCCCGTCTTACTCTGAGACTGTCAGCTCCCCGGGGCAGGGGCCGTCTCTTGGCTCTGTGTTTGTACCGCCCAGCGTGCTGGGGCCTGGCGTCTCAATGGGCCGCACCTCTAGCTGGACGCTGGCAGCAATCCGATTCTCTTCATGCCAACCGGGTGCAGCCCACGTGGCCAGCGGCTGGGGGGCCCTGAAGGTACAAAGGGCCAGATCCACAAAGGGATTTAGGCTCCTAATTCCCATTGGCTTCAATAAGAGTTAGGCACCTAAATACCTTTGGGTTTGCGGCTCTGTGATTCCTTGCTGTCCATTGCCCTGGTTCTCCTGCAGTGGCTCCCCCCCACGTGCCTGCTCTCTGCACGTGGGCGCTGGGAGCCCAGGCCCCAGAAATGGATTGTTAGCCCCGCCGCCTGCAATCAGGGCTGAGTTGGCTGAGGCCGCGACGCCTCGTGCATGCGTGTGTCCATGTTCCCTGCCGGCTAATGGGGCAATTTTTTAGCATTACATATATTTGTCCAATTTGGCGGAGTGGAGACGAGCTCGCTCTTGAGACGCGAAGCCAGCACTGCCTCACCACTCCTGCAGACTGGCTGATGGCAGGTTCCGGGCACCAGGCGATGATCCATGCGGCGGCACAGCGACGCCCCCCACCCGCACTGGGAGCCCTTTGCACACGGAATTAGAGCGATTGTTTCCTTCCCCCGGGAGGTCTCACGGCTGCACCCAGAACTGGAGAGTGAATCCCTGGGATCTCAGCTCTGAACAGCACCCCCAGAGACACCCCCGCGTGCTGCCTAATGCCTGTGACATGCTGGGACTTGAGAATGGGGCCCACGTGGTGCCTGCCTGGCTGCCAAAGGGACCGAGCCCCCTCCCCCCGGCCCCAGTTCCTGTTGATTCCAATGGGGAGGGCGGGAAATGAGGCCCCAAGTGCCCCACAGGGAGCCAAGCCAAGGGACAGACGCACCCTGAGTGGAAGCAGCCCAGCCAAGGGGCGTTGCCAGGTG
Source organism: Chrysemys picta bellii (assembly GCF_011386835.1). Lineage (NCBI taxonomy): Eukaryota > Metazoa > Chordata > Testudines > Emydidae > Chrysemys > Chrysemys picta. The sequence goes on from NC_088799.1 coordinate 6,920,512, forward strand.
CCAATGCTGCACAGAGGGGCCGCTGGCACGCAGCATGTGACGAACCGGGACTGTTCTTGCTGGGGTGTGTGAATGCTGACAGGGGAGTGTGACTAGGATGGTCTGCATCGGGGGATGGGAGCCGGCCCAAGGGAACATACCTGAGCTTGTAACATGAGAACCCAGGAGGGGGTTGGAGGTCAGATGACTCCGGGGCCCGGGAAACTGAACAAAGGCTGTGGGAGGGGTCGCGGAAGGAGAGTGCTGGAAGCAGGCTGGAAGGAGGCTGGAGAGATGGCTGGGAGGCAGAGATGGCTCTGACCCCCCAAAGGGGGGGGGCTGGGATGCCCTGGGACCCCAAGCTGGACCTAACTGAGGGGGGCCCTGTTGTCTGTGCCTGCAAGACCTGTCTTGGACTGTGTTCCTGTCATCCAAATAAACCTTCTGCTTTACTGGCTGGCTGAGAGTCATGGTGAATCGCAGGAAGCCGGGGGTGCAGGGCCCTGAGTTCCCCAATACTCCGTGACAACTGGTGGCAGCGGCGGGATCTACTGCACCCCGTGGACGGCGCTTCCTGCAGTAAGTGACTGGGGAGCAGTAAAACGAAGGGGGATTGACGGGGACCAGGCCTGCTGAAGAGTGGGAGAGAGACGGTTATTACCCCTGGGAGTGTGTGACCAGCGAGAAGGACTTTTGCAGTAACAGGGTCCCCCGGGGGGATCGCAGCGAGTGGTCCCAGGGGCGGAGGAGTCTGCAGCTCGACCCTGGCAGAGAGGCGGTGACCTCGAGAAGGGCTGGCACACTAGGGGTCCCCCTGGGAACTGTGGGGAGCTGTGAGCACACAGGCCGGTGAGTGGCCAGCAGGAAGATGTATGCCAAGCGGCTTAAGAGCGACCTGGTGGAGCTGTGCAAGCAGAGGCAGCTGCGCATTGGGAGGCTCACCAAAGAACAGCTCATTGCCCAGCTGGAGGCGGAAGATCGCGCGAATGAACTGATCCCTGTGTCTCAGGGAAGCAGCCTGGCAAATGCAGCGCAGGCACCAGTGTCTGTCCCAGCTGGGAGTGGTCAGCCGGCTGCTGAGGGCTTCCCGAGACCCCTCCTTCCTATGCCTAGGGGAAGGGTGGGGAGGAGCCCAGCAAATACCGAAGGCGCCGTGATTCCCCCGGCCAGCAGGGGGTCCCCCCGGCGAAGCCCGCCGGCCAGCAGAGGAGCCTCCCGGCGACGTTCGGCATCCGGGGAGCGGAATTGGCTGGAATGGGAGAAAGAGCTAAAACTGAGGGAGCTGGAGGATCGTGAACAACAGAGACAGCATGAAGAGAGACAGCGTCAGCGTGAACGGGAGGAGAAAGAGAGACAAAGACAGCATGAAGAGAGACAGAGACAGGAGAATGAGAGACAGCGTCAGCATGAACTGGAACTGGCGAGATTGAAGGGCAGCGAACCCCCGGCTGCGGTGAGTGAGGGGGGACCCAGGACTGCACGGAGCTTTGATAAGTGCATCATGGCCCCATACAAGGAGGGGGAGGACATGGATGACTTCCTGGAGGCCTTTGAGACGGCCTGCGAGCTGCACCGGGTTGATCCCGCGGACAGACTCCGGGTCCTTACCCCCTTACTGGACCCCAAATCCGTGGCATTGTACCGCCAACTGGGAGAGGCAGAGAAAGGGGACTACGAACTATTCAAAAAGGCCCTGCTACGTGAGTTTGGGCTGACTCCTGAGATGTACCGGGGAAGGTTCCGGAGTCAAGATAAAACCCCTGAGATCTCATATCTGCAACTAGCCGTCCGCATGGAAAGATACGCCAGCAAGTGGGCTGGTGGGGCCCAGACGAAGGAGGACCTGATTAAACTGCTGGTACTGGAGCAACTGTATGAGCGGTGCCCATCCGACCTGAGGCTGTGGTTGGTGGACAGAAAGCCAGAGAACCCGCGACACGCCGGGCAGCTGGCTGATGAGTTTGTAAAGAGCCGGTCAGGGGGTGGCAGGGAGGAGCCCCAAAGGAACAGGCCCGCCGTGATGCAGAGAGAGAGTCACCCTGGGACCTCCCAAAGAGGGAATATGGGGAATCCCCTCCCACGGGGAATGCCCAGCGTCAGGGACAACCGACCGGCTCGAGGGGACCCACAGGACATGAGCTGCTATTACTGCGGCCGAAGAGGCCACGTTCGGGCCCAGTGCCCCAAGCTCAAGGACAGACTGAGCAGACCGAACCCGCATAGGGTTAACTTGGTAGAGGCCCAGACGGACGAGGGGCAGGCTTCTCACGCAAGAGGGGCTGGCAGCTTATCAACTGCTCAAGAGAGAGAAGGGCCCCAGGCCAGCTCCTCTAGGGGGCTGGATGCCCCAGACTCAGGGTTTTTGGTTTATACGGTGGGCGCGGGGCTGTCCCTCCGGAGAGAGTACCTTGTTCCCCTGGAGGTGGATGGGAGGAAGGTCAATGGATACTGGGATACGGGCGCAGAGGTGACGCTGGCCCGGCCCGAGGTGGTGGCCCCAGATCAGGTGGTGCCCAACTCCTACCTGACCCTGACGGGGGTGGGCGGAACACCAGTCAAAGTGCCCGTGGCAAGGGTACACCTGAAGTGGGGGGCCAAGGAGGGCCCCAAGGATGTGGGGGTACACCCGTATTTGCCCACTGAGGTATTGATGGGGGGGGACCTGGAGAACTGGCCAAGCAACCCCCAAAAGGCACTGGTTGTGACCCGCAGTCAGAGCCGGCGAGGGGCCCTGCGCCCTGGCCTTGGGGGGGGTGCCTTGCCTGAGGCGCAGGACCCTAACCTGGTGGGGAGGGAACGCCCAGGGACGCGGCTCAGGGAGGCTGCAGCTTCGGACCCAGCGGGCGAGAAAGAGCAGGTGGCCATCCCTGTCCCAGCTGCTGAGTTCCAGGCCGAGTTACAGAGAGACCCCTCCTTGCGGAAGATAAGGGACCTGGCCGACCTCAATGCGGTACAGACCATGGAACGAGGTGGCCGGAAAAGGTTCCTGTGGGAGAAGGGGTTCCTGTACCGAGAATGGGCTCCCCCAGGGAAAATGGAGTCAGGGGGGATCAGGAGGCAGCTGGTGGTACCCCAGAAGTATCGCCGCCAGCTGCTGTGCCGGGCCCATGACATTCCCCTCTCAGGGCACCAGGGAACCTGGCGTACCCAGCAGAGGCTGCTACGGAGCTTTTACTGGCCTGGGGTCTTTGTTACTGTCCGACAGTACTGCGGATCCTGTGACCCCTGTCAGAGGGGGAGGAAGGCCTGGGACAAGGGGAAAACAGCTTTAGGACCCCTTGCCCAGCATAAAGGATCCTTTCCAGAGGGTGGCCAAGGTTAAAAGGGCGGCTCTAAACCAAGAGAGCCCAAAGCACAGACCTCCAGACTGGAGCGCTGGGAGAAGACCACAGCCCAGTTGGAACCCCAGAGGTATGGGGGTGGGAAAAGGGCACAGGCCGCATAAACCTTCCCACATGCGAACTGCGAGTGCCATCAAGCACCCCCGACCTAAGGGGGGGCGTGGAACGGAAGGGGCCTGGTGTAATTCTCACCAAGGAACTGGAGGGATGCGGGGGCATCCATGGGAACGGGGGTAGGTTCGAACTTCCCCGGGTCACTGGCTAAAGTGACCCTGCTCAGTTCGGTCTCGAAGGGGGGAGAGATGTGACGAACCGGGACTGTTCTTGCTGGGGTGTGTGAATGCTGACAGGGGAGTGTGACTAGGATGGTCTGCATCGGGGGATGGGAGCCGGCCCAAGGGAACATACCTGAGCTTGTAACATGAGAACCCAGGAGGGGGTTGGAGGTCAGATGACTCCGGGGCCCGGGAAACTGAACAAAGGCTGTGGGAGGGGTCGCGGAAGGAGAGTGCTGGAAGCAGGCTGGAAGGAGGCTGGAGAGATGGCTGGGAGGCAGAGATGGCTCTGACCCCCCAAAGGGGGGGGGCTGGGATGCCCTGGGACCCCAAGCTGGACCTAACTGAGGGGGGCCCTGTTGTCTGTGCCTGCAAGACCTGTCTTGGACTGTGTTCCTGTCATCCAAATAAACCTTCTGCTTTACTGGCTGGCTGAGAGTCATGGTGAATCGCAGGAAGCCGGGGGTGCAGGGCCCTGAGTTCCCCAATACTCCGTGACACAGCAGTGAAAGGGTTAAGAGTGGGTCCTGGACCCCGCCGGCAGCAGAACTAAGGGGCTCCGTGCTGGGGATACCAGACAGCCAGGGGGAGCCCAAAGGCCCTGTTGGCCCACAGATCCGGGCGATTCCCCCTTCAGGACTGCCCAGGCCCTGGAATCCCAGCCCCTCACTGCACCAGCTCAGCAGGGCAGTCTGTGGCGAGATCCCAGATCTCCTGAATCCCAGCCCAGAGCCTTAACAACAAGGCTGGCTGGCCCCTCTAAATACACGCCTTGGGCCCCGTTCACGGCTGAGGGCCCATGGCCCTTCTGCGGGTCTGGGACCGTGTCCTCAGCCAGGCCCCACCCACCATGGATGTGCGGCACTACAGCTGCTGCTCTCCACCCCAGAGGTGGCTGCATATCCGACTGCTGCTTGGGTCTAGCTCTGGGCTCCTCTGCGGTGAAGCACCCACAGTCAGTGCTCCCGCTGTGCCCTGCGCAGCCAACTCACCTGCACCACCACCCAGGAGAGGATCACGGCCACCCAGGGGTTCCCACCGCGGGAGGTTCTCTTTGCCGGCGCCAGAGCTCTGCCTGCAGGGGAAAAGGAACCAGACGCTCCGTGTGAGAGAGGATTTCGAACGGGAGCAGAGTCAGTGCCAGGAGTAGGGCAGGGATCAGCCGGGACACTAGGCCAGCAAAGCCAGCGATCGCAGCCCGTCCAGCCCTCGCCCGTGTACCCTCGCCACAGGCACTGCCCCTCCCTGGCCCGTAACACATCCAGCGGCAGAACCAGCGCGTCCCAGAGTCCCAGGGGGCGGGGAGGATCAGGGCCAATGCAGGAACAAGGTTCAGTCCATGCCAGCCGCGAGGTCTGAGATACACAGCGCACGGAGCTCAGCCTGGCATGGCCCCACCCCCAGCCAGTGGATCGGGGCCTTGCCGAAAGCTGGCTTGCTTGCCCAGGCAATACGGGGAACATGGCACCGAGGCCCAGGAACTGCCCCTGCCCCTCCGCTCATCAGTGGCCCTCCATCAAGACCCAGCCTGCTGGAGAGAGCCCAGACCCGGGGGGGGTGTGTGTGTGTGTGTGACGTTATTGACATAAACTGGGACCATATAGATCATTGTTGCAACCAAGGTCCTGTAGTGGCACCCAAATCTTGTATAAAGGGGGTCAAATGGGGTGTCTAGGACAAGGTTATGGTTTACTGGTTATGATTATGCTGTCTATATGTATGTATCAGTTTTGTAGTCGAAGTTATGAATATTGGCTCTATACTGTCTGTATGGCAAACTTATGCTATGCTTCTGGGTGACATCCCAGACAAGCTGAGATTAGCTCTGCCTAGCCTGCTTGATGGCCCATTAAGGACCATCAGCTATACAATGGACCCATTGAGAGAAGGCAGATACGCCTTGTACCTCAGCAAAGTATGCAGGGACTGGCCCATGTGACTCCAGACTCCATTTTGGCTGTAATTTTCCACAGTAAGAACAAAGAGGTGATCTTACACCTGGAAAAGACTATATAAGGCTGATGCCTGATCTCCATCTGGTCTTCAATCCTGCTTCTTACCTCTGGAGGGACTTTGCTACAAACTGAAGCTCTGAACAAAGGACTGAATGACCCATCCCAGCTGGGGATGTATTCCAGAGACTTGATTTGAACCTGCAGTTTATTCCATCGCTGCTGCAAGCCTGAACCAAGAACTTTGCCATTACTGTATGTAATTGATTCCATTTAACCAATTCTAACTCTCATCTCTATCTTTTTCCTTTTATGAATAAACCTTTAGATTTTAGATTCTAAAGGATTGGCAGTAGCGTGATTTGTGGGTAAGGTCTGACTTGTACATTGACCTGGGTCTGGGGCTTGGTCCTTTGGGATCAGGAGAACCTTTTTCTTTTACAGGGGTATTGGTTTTTATAACCATTTGTCCCCATAACGTGTGGCACTGGTGGTAATACTGGGAAACTGGAGTGTCTAAGGAGATTGCTTGTGAGACTTGCGGTTAGCCAGTGGGGTGAGACCGAAGTCTTAGTCTGGCTGGTTTGGTTTGCCTTAGAGGTGGAAAAACCCCAGCCTTGGGCTGTAACTGCCCTATTTGAGCAATTTGTCCTGAGTTGGCACTCTCAGTTGGGTTCCGCCAGAACCGCATTGTCACAGGGGGGGACACCAGCTGCAGTGTGATGGGGAATGTGGGGGACAGGAAGTGGTGTGCCAGCAGGCAGGGTCCAATGCCACAGGAGCGGCACCTCCAATGGGCATTAACTCTGAGAGCCAGCACCACGGCACCCCGTAATGCCACCGGGGCTTTGGGGTCAGCACTGACAGAGGGGACAGCGCCCCCTACTGAGCCCCCCTCTCCGCTCCCTGCAGCACAGCGCCCCCTAGAGCATTGGGGTCAGCACTGACTGAGAGGGGAGAGCGCCCTCTGCTGAGCTCCCTTCCCCGCTCCCTGCAGCACAGCGCCTCCTGGCATCACACTGGAGCTTTGGGGTCAGCGTTGACAGAGGGGACAGCGCCCCCTACTGAGCTCCCCCTCCCTGCAGCACAGCGCCCCCTGGGGGATCAGCAACATGCCTGCAGGCCCTGGGAGGTGGCCCTGCCGGTGTAGCTGGGGAGCTCTGAGGTGCTCCAAGCCAACGGCGGTTCAGCTGCAGGCCACACGTGCTCCAACCCCCGTCCCTGGGAAGCGGGAGCGTGGCCTGCGCTCACAGCACGTTCAGCAGGTGATCAGTTATCCAGGAGCAGAGAGCCGCCCGGCCCGGGGCTGGGGGAGCAAAGCAGAGACACACCTTAGCAAACAGGAAAACGCTGGGTCTCCACCGCCTGCCTAGAGACCCGAGTGTCGCAGGCACCATGCCAGCAGGGGAACGACCCAAAACACTGGCCCTTCGCTCCGGCCTGGGGTGCAAACTGCCACGCCGCCCCCTCCCCTGCACTAGCCTCCAGAGAGACCCCAGCCCAGCCCCCAGCCAGTGCCGAGCCGCTATGCAAATGGTTAAGTGGCTGCATGCATTAGCGAGCGAGAGTGCGATATTTCATGCCGCCAATGGCAGCGAGAACATAAACTACCCGCCAGAGAGGCTTTCAGAGCTGCCTGGTTTAGTCCATTCCAGGGGGTTTAGTGATTGTTACAAACGTCCTTGGGAATCCTGGCTCCATCCCCAGTCCCCAGCCCAGCAAAATCCTCCACCGGGCACCTAACGGACCCGCTCTCTGGTTACCGTCCCGGCACCTGGCAGAGCCAGCTCCTCCACCCCGCTTTGGGCTGCAAAGCTCATGTCAGGGCCAACCACGCCAGGCCTTTCCCAGACAGCCCCACTGCTGGGCACAGGCTCAGGGAACGGAGCCAGAGAGACAGATGTGTCCACCGTCACAGATGCATGGCGGACCAGAGAGGGGCAGGAACCGGGGCCGTGCTCTGCCCCGGGCCGTGCTGAGCCCCGGCGCCTGCCCACAACCCGCCGGGCCAAGGAGCACACAGACTGGGGAGAAGGGTGCTGCTTTCCATGGCGGGGAAGGGGCATCGCTTGAGAATCAATGGCCCGATGGGAGCCAGTCGGATCGAAGGAACCACATCAGCAACCCGCTTACCTAGGGTTTGAGTGGGGGGCTCACTAGCCCCTCTCCTGGGATGGGACTCCATGGACACACAAGCCTGGGTGTCCCCCCAAGCACAGCTATGGTCCTGCCCAGGGGCAGCGCTTGGCATGGCTCTCCAGGGCACCTCGGGAGTGCTCTGTAGCACAGAGCCTCAGCGACGACATGGGGCAACCCTGTGCCCTGCATTTGAGCATCTCCAGGGTGGGGCAGAGGTGTCCCTACACTGCACATGGGGAAACTGAGGCACCAAGGCACCTCGGAGTCCTGTCTCCCACCCCCCGCTCCAACCACTGCACCCTCGCCCATCTTGCCCTGCAAGGCTGTGGTGTTCCGAATGCCAGCAAGGGGCTGGCAGCCCCTGGCATTGGAAGGCCGGGAAGGGGGAGAACAGGGAGAGCCAAGGGATATTTATTCAGTTGGCTGGAGAAGCCCAAGTAGGCCGAGGAACTAATGCAATCCAAGTGCCCACGCTCTTGCCTGGCGCTGCTGCAGCCTGGACTCCAAGTCACTGCTGCCCCCTACAGGTCTGTACTTCATGTCTTCAGAGCGCTGCACGGCACGGCCATGCCAGCCCAGGGCTCCCAGGGACCGGCCAAGCAGCCAGCCAAGCACAAGCAACGTGCTGGCTGAGCAAAGGCGGGAGCCCCCCCAGAGCCCCACGCCAGCGCTGCAGGCGGGCCTGCCGGGGAAGACTGCCAAGGAGCCAGGGGACTTGGAAGGACGTGCGGGCGCCTGTGCCCAGAGCCAGAGGGACTGTCCGAGAGCACGAGGGCAGGGGGAAGCCAGGGAGAGTAGCTGCAAGGGGCTGCATGACTGGAGCGGGACTGAAGGGCAAGGGACTGGGATTCCCCCCACCGCTAGGGCGAGCCCGTTTTGGGGGTGGGGAAGAGCTCATTTGGGGTGGGGGTAGGGTGGTCAGGGAGCCGAGGGCTTTGAGTGGCTCTGTGCCCCCGATGTGAGAAGAACCGCTCCCCCGGCGGGGACTGGCAGGGAGACGTCCCAGGACCGCGCTCTCCTCCCGGTGCCAAAGGCCGAGCGGCAGCAGGTGCGGGCACAGCGCCCCATCCCCTGGCGCTTGGCAGAGCATTTGCCCTCAGCCTGGCTGCACCTGCACTGGGAGCCGAAGCTCATTCCCCAGACACCCCCGCCCGCCCCGGCCTTTCTGCTCTGGGGAGGAGGCAGCCGGGCAGACAGACAGCGTGGGGAAGGGCACTCCCAGGGAGGAGAGCCTGGGGGAGGGGGCGCTGCAGGAGACAAGCTGTGCACAGGCAGCGCCTGGCGCACCACAGCAGGGGCCGCTGCAGGACAAGCGCACGGAGGTACCGGAAGTGCAGGAATAGCCAGGCAGGTAAGAGGTAGAATGAGCAGAGGGGGGCGAGTGCTCAGCGTGGGGGTGCCCACAGAACCCCAGCAAACTCCTGGCACCGGCTGCCCTCCAGCTGCCCTGTGGTGCTCCCACCCCATCCCCCGTCACAGCACTGCCCCCAGGACACGCTGCTCAGACCATGAAGTTTAATGAACGGCCCCTGCCCAGAGACAGCTGAGCCCGGAGCTCCGTCACCAGCCATGAACCAGAGCTGCGGCAACCCCCAGCCAGGGCACCAGGAGGAGCCGGGACCCTCTCACCTTCAGCCAGGGCGCAGGGGGCTTGGATTGCACAGGGAGGGGTGCAAGGTCCGCAAGGCGGACGGGGTGGGAGAGTCTCTCCCAGCAGATGGCCAAGGGGCACCCTTGGAAGGGGAGGGGGCTGGCATGGCTGCTGCAGGGCCCCAGGCAGAGGGCACCACAGGGCAGACTCAGGGGGGTTGAGAGTGGCACCCTCTCAGCAGCGAGGGTGGGGCTGGACCAAGGTGGGGCTGCCTTCCCACCTGAGGGCTCCCTCAGGACAGTCTGCCCCCCACTCCCTGCGGGCTGGAGGGACAGCCAACCAGGGAAAGAGCCTTCCCTGAACAGACCATCAGACTCTGCCCAGTGCTTGTGCCCGGCCCACTGCCCTGAGTGACAGGGCACTGTATGGACCGGGGCGGAGCCAGCTGAAACGGAGGGGGCCATGCAGCCCGGTACCACCCTCCCCTGCTCACACAGGAGCTAGAATCTAAGCCACCTCCTTGTGGTGGTGGAGGGGGTGTCTGTGTGTGTTCCCACTGCCCTCTGCTGGATGGAATCAGAACTGCTCACCCGCGTGTCAGAGGCCCCGTACAGTTTCCAGCTTGTGGAGACTCTCCCGAAGAGGCTCCAAGTTCTTTGCCTGGCCACACTTTAGTGACGCTGTACCTGGCCCAGGCCCACAGGGTGGCTGCACAGTGGATGGCAAGGGGGGTGCAGAGCTGTTCCCCCAAGGAAAGCCCAGGCAGCGTAGCAGGGAGCGGCTCAGTGCCCCTTGTGTGGGCCTCAGTCCCACGGGTCCACAGCATAAAACCCCCTGCACTGGTGGCTCTCCCGGCTGCCTTCGTGGGGCAGGGCTGACCTGGCACGCCCCTTCCTTCTCCCACGGGCTGTTCTGGCAGTGGGCTGGCTGGGGGGTTCCCCCGCTCCCACAGGGGGTACAGCTCTGGGGCACAGACACTGCAGTGCCCAGGGCTGCCCCACCCCATGGAGATTGAAGCCAAGTCAGCCCCATACAGCGCTGGCCTGGACGCTGCCTCAGAGAATGGGATGGCTTCAATGCTCCTCCTGTTAACCTGGGGATGGCGTGATCCCCAGGGGCCAGCCCCCTGCCGCTCTGCGGGGTTGTGGGGGGATCCCCACCGATCTAGGGGGCTGGGGAAGGGGGATCCCCAGAGGCCAGCCCCCTGTCACTCTGTGGGGGGGATCCCCACTGACCCAGGGACCGGGGGAGGGAGGCACTCACCGAAGATGTCGTCCTTGGCCAGGGCGTAGAGGATGCGGGAGGCTCCGATCAGGTTGCTCATGGAGGCTGAGAGGGTGGACGAGTAGATGCCAATGATGACAAAGGGGGGCCAGACGTTGATGTCCCGCAGGAAGCCGTAGTCCTTCTGGAGCAGGATCCTGCCAACGGGGCAAGAGGGGTGAGCCGGGGCACCTCTCTGCGGCGGCTCTCTGCACCCCCTTCCCTGTAGGGCACTGCCTGCTCTCCGCACCCCCTCCCCCGCAGGGCATGGCCCAGTGGCTGGCTCTCTGCATCCCCTTCCCGGCAAGGCACCACCCAGCCGCCTGATGCCTGCTCTCTGCACCCCCTTTTCCCCGCATGGCACTGCCCAGCCACTTGGCGCCCGCTCTCTGCCACATGGGGCCACACTTCCTGGACCAGAGCCATGAGCACTGCTGAGTGGGAAATCTGCCCCATCTCCCCCGAGGTGCCAGGCGCAGCCACCCCCCAGAGAGGGGAACTGGAAAGCACAGACACACCTTGCTCCTCCATCACCTACCCGGAGGGGTTTGTTATTGCAGGGTCTCTCACAAGCACTGTGTTTATTGTTAGTGCGAGGACCATCATGAGCACCATGCAGGCAGGTGCGGTAGCGTGGGGGGTCCCCAAGGGGCTGAGAGGGGCACGAGCGGGGGCTCCCCAAAAGGCCAGGTATGGCACGGGGGGGTGTCTCTGACAGGCCATGGGGCAGGCATGAGGGTGTGGGGGGGGCGTGACAGGCCGAGGGGTGTGGCGGGAGCAGGGGGGCCCTGACAGGCCGAGGGGACAGGCACAGGAGTGCGGGGGGGCCTGACGTACTGAGGCGGTGAGGGCCAGAGCAGGGGGGTTCCCTGACGGGCCGAGGGGGTGGGTCCGTGACAGGCCGAGGGGACAGGCACAGGAGTGCGGGGGGGCCTGACGTACTGAGGCGGTGAGGGCCAGAGCAGGGGGGTTCCCTGACGGGCCGAGGGGGTGGGTCCGTGACAGGCCGAGGGGACAGGCACAGGAGTGCGGGGGGGCCTGACGTACTGAGGCGGTGAGGGCCAGAGCAGGGGGGTTCCCTGACGGGCCGAGGGGGCGGGTCCGTGACAGGCCAAGGGGACAGGCACAGGAGTGCGGGGGGTCGCTGACAGGCTGACGCGGTGGGGGCCAGAGCAGGGGGGTTCCCTGACGGGCCGAGGGGGTGGGTCCGTGACAGGCCGAGGGGACAGGCACAGGAGTGCGGGGGGCGGGGGGCCTGACGTACTGAGGCGGTGAGGGCCAGAGCAGGGGGGTTCCCTGACGGGCCGAGGGGGTGGGTCCGTGACAGGCCAAGGGGACAGGCACAGGAGTGCGGGGGGTCGCTGAGAGGCTGAGGCGGTGGGGGCCAGAGCAGGGGGGTTCCCTGACGGGCCGAGGGGGCGGGTCCGTGACAGGCCGAGGGGACAGGCACAGGAGTGCGGGGGGTCGCTGAGAGGCTGAGGTGGTGAGGGCCAGAGCAGGGGGGTTCCCTGACGGGCCGAGGGGGGCAGTCGTGGGGGTTCCCTGACCAAGTCCCTGAACACCGCAGCCCCTGCAGAGCACAATGCCTCCAGCGGGGCCCCCAGGCGGCTCGCGGGTAATTGCTCTCCCAGCCCATCACCAGGCCAGGGCCCAGCTGGAGCCAATTGCTGCCATCAGTCTCCCGGGAGGCGGCGCGTGGGGCCAGGGCCGATCGATAGCAAAGCAGTTACAGCCAGGCTGGGAGACGGCTCGCGCTGGGCCCTGGCTTAATCAAACCAGCCAGCCCTGAGGCAGCTGATTTCCAGAAGGCCCTAAAACAGCCCACCTGCCCTCCTGCCAGCACCACAGCGGGGCCGGCTCTTCTGGGGCACGTCAATGGCCAAGTCCTGCCCCGGAGCTGCGATGGGGGTGCACAAAGGACACCAGCATGGGGCTGTGGTCAGGGACAGGGGCGCCTGGGGTCAGGCTGGCACCGGGTGGCGCTTCCAGCCTGGGGTTTGTTTTGTAAACGCGGCAGGGCAAGGCTGGTACGGGAGCTCGGGCCACGCACAGCAGCCTCCCCAGCGTGGCATCGCCCCCTCTGCCACGGCAGCCTGGCCTTCCCTGTGTGCAAAGCACAGCCACCAGCGGGCAGATCAGTGGCTCCAACTCAGCCCTGCCAGGGAACCTGGAGATTTTACGTTTTGCACATCAGGGTGTACCCCCAAGTGACGCAGCGAGGCGGGGTGACCCCAGGGCTGGGCTGCGGGTCGGGATTGAGGGGCACTGCAGAGCTGTGTGGGGACCCCAGGGCTGGACTAAGCAAGATACCGCGTGGGCCGCGTCTGGCTGTGGCGGGCGCGGTGATTTGCATCACACCGGTGGCTGGAGTCTCCAATACTCCCAGGGAAAGCGCAGGGGGAGTGGACGCCCGGGTAACTCACCCGTCACTTGCAGAGTCAGAAAACCAGCGTGGGAGAGACCAGGCCCCACCAGGCCTCTGGGTCGGCTCCTGGACTTGTGGATTTTAGGGCTACTCTCTCGGAGGCCCTGGGAACCCCTTCCTGATGGGGGAGCACGGGCAGGCCAGGCCAGCTTGCGTGTGAAGGGAATATCCTTTCCCAGGCAGCATCCAGGCTGGGGCATCAGCCCTGGGGCCTGGCAGTGCCCGGTTATGGCCCGTTTGTCCTCTGGCTGCTGCCCTCACCCCCAGCCCGCAGGGTATCACTACTGCTTGGTAGGAGCATCCCAGGCCATGTTGGCAGATTCCCGCTGCTGGCGCGAAGGGCGGGTTCTCAGAGCTGCCTGGCCACGAGCGGTTCATTGTGGGTTGGAAGCCACGCGAGCCATCGATCAGCTGGAAGCCACCTACCAGGGGTTTACGAGACAGTGGCCCATAAAGCTCCCGGCCCCGCAGCAGCCAACTGGCCGAAACTCAGCGAGGAACTAAGTGGGGAAGGAGCCGTTTGCTGACGCTTTACAAGGATACAAATGGCCCAGCCTTTAATTGGATTTTAACAAGAGCCTGAGAGCAGGTGGGAGATAAATTAGTCCAGATCTGAAACTTCAGTGTATCTGGCAATTAATACCTAATTATCTGGAAATTGATCACCTAGCTCAGAGTGGCAGCCGAGCGGATGGCCCAACGTGGGGGCCCAAGACAAGCTCCCCGCACCCCGCTGGGGAATCCTGGCCCAGCCCCGCCGCTCTGGCTGGCTGCCCCCCGGCTGCATTTCAAGGGCTGGCTCGACTGGTGAGGCAGCAGGAGGGTCGCCCAGCCCCTCACTCACCAGGCTGACAACCCCAGTTCCATTGTATGGGGCGTTTGCACCAGCCCTTGGCAATCAAAGTCCTGCCATCTCCACAGGGACAGGAGACCCCCCGCCCACCCCGGGACCTCTCCCTTGGGCCTGGGTTTGCCCCGAGTCTTCACGCACTGCCCGATGTCCTCCTCACCAGAGCAGGTTTCTGCCCCTAACCTGCCAAATAGCACGGCTGGTGCGAATGGAGGGGGGGGAGTGCCTGCCAGCAGGGGGTGTGGAGGAGGTGCCCCTGCCGGGCAGGCCCCAAACATGCACAATGTGGGAGGAGCCGTAGAAAGAATGGTGGATGGGGCCATCCTAAATGAGAAGAGGATTGTTTTTGTGTAGGTTCTATCTAACTAGCAGCTCCTGCAGGCTTGTTCTCAAGGCTGACAGGGCCAAGCGTGACCCAGGGCTTGGCTCCCACCTACCCAACTCCAGGGGTGGCGGGGATGCTCTCCCACAGGGGGCAGCCCTCTTCCTGTGGAGCCATGGGACCTACAGCAGGGCTGAGTCAGGCCTATTATCCCCGGGGACTGGAGGGGGAAACCGAGGCAGAGCCTTGTCCGTGGCAGCAGAGAGGGGGCGGGTGCCAGAGGTAAATCACAGCCCCCGGGTTTCCAGCTCCCCATCACGCGCTCGCTCCTGACCAAGTCTGGTCAGGCCGGCCCCTGTGGTGCTGGCCTGCTTGGTCCGGCTCTGAGCAGCGAGCAGCTGGAGCTATCCACCGGGGGAGGCTGGGGAGGGGAGTGGGGCACCCCCTATGGCAGCCAGAGGGCTCTGGGGGGCAGAATGGGACCGGACACTGCCCCTCCCCTGATGCCGTCCAGCAGGCAGGAGGCCACTGCTTTGGATCTCGCTGGCGGAGCTGTCCCTGGCACTGCCCAAGCTCTGCGGTGCCACCTCCTGGCCTTTGGGGGCTGGGTGGGGCCGTGCATGCTGCCTGCTCCCAAGGCACCGGGTGCCCCGACAGCACTCAGCCAGTGACCCTCCCCCCACTGCATGGGGGCCGTGCCCTGGGCCCGTCTTGTTACTCAGTGGGTGGGGGGGGGGAGCGAAGCCCATTACCCATTCCTGAGTGACAGCGCCTGCCCAGCCTGTCCCCTGTCGCTCTGAGCAATGGCTGTGCATTAAGATATTAGCCGCTGACAGCTATAACTCTCCCGACTCCTGCCAGCCGCCTGCCACCGGCCCGATTTATGGCACCACTTTCCAGAGTGGAAAATTAACAGCTGAGCCCAGGGCGTGCTCTGGACGGCCCCCGGCGCCGGCACAGCAAGGCGGGCACTGCCCGGCAGCCCTGCAGGGCCCCAGCTCTGGGACGGGGAGCGGAGCTGGACCAAGCAAGCGCTACCGGGCGTGGTGGCATCGCTGGCATGGCATGAGCTTGTGGGGAGGCCCTGGCCCCCAGTCCTTGAGAGCGGCAAGCCCGCAGCTGGGAGGGGCAGCCCCCCGACGGCCCTGGATGACACCAATCCCAGAGCCTCCCAGCCCGCCCACGCCTGGGCGTCTGCCAGCCCCAAATCAACAGGTGGATCGCTCAGCTGCCCGTCCTCCCCAGCACGGCCTTCCCTGGGCTCCGGCTTCACTCCGCCCTGATGGCTGGGCTGCCCCCTCCCTTCCTCCCCCCCACCAGTATGCAGCCTCCTCGCCCCACAACGGAGGGTCTGTGTCTATGCTCCGGCGGGGGGTGGCTCGTGCCGGGGGCACGTACCTGTCGCAGGTGCAGCACAGCGTGATGGCCAGCAGGTTGTAGATGAGGTAGGTGAAGAGCACGGCGGCGATGGTGCCTCTGGGGATGGAGTAGCTGGGGCGTTTCAGATCCCCTGCGGGGGAAAGTGAGGGGAGGCCGTCAGCCCTGCCCCATCTCCCCCTGCCCCGCCCCCCGTCCCTGCCCCCTCCTCACCCGACATGTTGGAGCCGGCCATGATGCCGGTGCAGCCGTTGAACATGACGGCGAAGACGGTGCTGAAGCTCATCAGGCGCCCCGTGGTGTAGTCCACGCCGTAGGCTGCTGCCAGGGCAGAGGGGAGACGTGAGCCCCCAACGCAGCCCGGAGCGCGGGCCCCGGCTCCGCCACCCTCCCCACCCCGCTCGAGTGCTGCGTCAGGCCAGGCTGAGCGCGCTGGGCCAGGGCGGGGCTGAGGTCAGCCCGGCGGACAGGTCTCTGCCGAGCGAAACTGGCATGGGCGCCTGCCGGCCATGGGGCAGCGCCACTCGGGGCACAGCCGCTACGCTGCCAGGGAACTCCCCAGCGCAGCCACACTGGCAGGGCGTGAGGCTCCGCCGACAGCCAGGACACAGCCCCTGCCATCTGCCTCTAGTGGTACCAGGCGGGGGCAGGTTGTGGACACGGCCATTCTGGCAGTAAAGCTGGAAGATGGCTCATGTGGGGCTCATGGCCGGGGGCTTTGCTGGAGGAATTGTAACCCCCAAGGTGAGTCCCAGCAAAGTGCCAGGCTCTGCTGGGCAGGGCAGGGCAGGCAGAGCTGGGCGGGATAAGATGCACTGGGGGTGGGAGAGGAAGCTGGGACCAGGGTCAGGTGGGGGGCCTGGAGGGGAACTGGGGGGCAGGGCCAGGGGCAGAGTGGGGTGGGAGGTTGCTGGGCAGGGTTGGGCGGGAAGGCCGGGTGAGGGGGTCGCTGGGCAGGGTCTGGAGGGCCGGGTTAAAGGTTGCCAGGCAGGGCTGGGGGGATGGTGGGCGGGCAGGCTGGGTGAGGGGTTGCCAGGCAGGGTGTGGGGGGGTGGGCAGGCTGAATGAGGAGTTGCTGGGCAGGCTCGGGCGGGGGGTGGTCGGGGCAGGCCAGGCAAGGGGTTGCCAGGCAGGGTCAGGCAGGTGGTGGCCAGGCTGGGTGAGGGGTTGCCAGGCAGGGGGTGGGCGGGCCAGGTGAGGGATTGCCAGGCAGGGTCGGGAATGTGGTGGGCAGGCCGGGTGAGACGTTGCCAGGAGCAGGGTGGTCAGGTCGGGCAGTCCAGATGAGGGGTTACCGCACTGAGGGCAGAGCCAGACAGTGCCCACCTGCCAGGTTGCCCCGCAGGGTGTCAAGCCGGAAGCCGGTGAAGGTGCCATTGACGGCGAGTGAGCCGTTGCCCTCCGGCAGCAGCAGCGGCACCACGGTGGGACCCACGGCAAAGAAGCTGACGAAGACAGTGACCAGCACCAGCATGACGATGAGGAAGATGAGGAAGGTGGCCTTGGCGTAGATGGAGGCACCCACCAGGCAGACCAGCAGGCAGACCAGCAGCAGGGCCGTGCCGTACAGCAGCTCGTACCAGTAGCTGCGGGGCAGGACCTGGAAGCTGCTGCCCATGGTCTGACCTGTCGGGAGACGGGGCGGGTTAAGGGGCATGGCATGAGGGCAGCTCCCCACACACCCCCTGCCTTGGGACGGAAGCGCAGGCCTGTGCTGGGGTTGCCAGTGGGGGGCCAACCAGTGCCAGCTTTGTGCTGTGCCCACCTGGGCACCAGACTGAGCCCCCCACACTCCCTACACAGAGCCCCGAGGGCCAGGCCCTGCCATGCTGGGTGGGGTAGGACCATTCCTAGAAGGTGAGGCGCTCTGCCCAGGGTCCGATCACACTCCCCAAGGGTGGTGGCTGCTGGCTTAGGGGCTGCATGGATGTCCCTATTCCCCCATGTGCACCCCCTACCCTGGGCATGCCGGGGAGGGGGTCAGGGGAACGCACCCCCCTTCAAGAGGGCTGGGTCATCACTGCCCGGGCACAGGTAGGTAACCCGGGGCAGGGGGGGCATTCCTTCCTGGGAGTGGCAGGCTCCTTGGGGCATTAACCTTTCTCCTTCTCCTGCCCCACACCTCTGCGCCAATGGGGCTGATCAGAGAGAGCAGCTGGGGAGCTGGTGCAGCCAGGAGGGGAATTGGCAGGCAGCTGCCAGTGGCCTCCGTGGGGCACGCAAGGGGCAGCTGGAGTGCAGGGCCCGTGAGGATGGCAGCCGTCCACATACAGCACGGCACTGTCGCTGTCAATAGCACCAGCAGGTGTCGCTCAGCCCTACGCAGCGTAATCCCTGGGTTTGGCAGCCCCACAGCTGCCCTGCTATGCCCAGATCCCCAGGCTGCTCCCTCCGTACACCATGCACAGACAGAACCCCACAGGCCCCCAGGGGGGAAGGCCGGACAAGCCCTCCATGTAACAGCAGGGGAAACTGAGGCGCAGAGCAAGTCGGGGCCTCACCCAAACTCAGGGAGGGAGCCAGTGACAGAGCCGGGCAGGGACACAGGTGTCCAAGGCCTCTGCGCTCACTGTACGGGCAAGGTCCCCTCCCTCCAGGAGCAGGGTGGTTCGCGAGCAGTTTCCTGGGGTAACAGCGACCCTGCGCCCTCCCTGGCTCGCTCTCTGGCTATGCGGGGGAACTGCAGCCCCCATACCAAGGGCTAGGTCTGCAGGCCCATGAACCCCAGGGGATGCCCCTACCTCAGCTCTGGGCAGGGGAGCGCTGCCTCCAGCCCGCCCACCTTGGGCACTGGCACAACCTACGGGCTGGAGCCAGGGTCAGACGGGCCCGTCCTGGGGAAGGCGGTGGAGGAGGGAGTGACCAGGCAGCCGAGCTGGGCTGTTGGGGGTGAGGGGCGGGGGACCCCACTTACCCAGCGGGACGCCGAAGATGTCGATGATGGCCTCCACCAGCCCCAGGATGTACAGGGCACTGCCGCAGACGTTGGCCAAGAAGAACATGATCCCGATGCTGCCCCCGAACTCGGGGCCGAGCGCGCGGCTGATCATGTCTGCGCCGGGGTCAAGGAAGACCAAGGGCTCGGGGGGGATCCCAGCTTCAGCAGCTCCTGCCCGCCCCCTGGGCTGCGGGAGCCTGGGGAGACGCTGGCCGTGCAGGGCCAGGCCCTGGCACCAGCCCATGGCACAGGATGTGTGTGTGTGTGGGGGGGGGGGTGTCCCTGGGCCCAGCACAGCGGCTGCTCTAGGTGTAGCACATCCTAGAGACCTGGATCAGCTCCCAGCTGGCTGTGGTGCGCAGCCAGCTTCCCTTTTCTAAAGCACTTCCAGTTAACGCTGGTGAGGATTTCCCCTTCCCCCCGGGACCAGCCGCCTGAGGCCACAGCCCAGCCGGAAAGGGGGCACGTGCTGGGAAGAGGGGTGAGTGCAGCGAAGCAAAGCCTCTGGTTGGCACATGGGCTGCCAGCCAGGGGCACAGGCTGTGGGGATTTTGGTCTGTCTGCGGAGCCCCGGAGCTCACCCCCCCAGCGCGTGCCAGGGGACCAGCTCTGCCGGGCCGAGCTGCTGCCCCACAGACCCAGACCAAGGGGAACCGGGCCGAATGGGCTGCCGAGAGAACAGGGCCAGCTCTGACTTTTTTGCTGCCCCAAGCAAAAAAAAATATATATATATATCAAGGTGGCCAGAACGGCAAAGCAGGGCAAAAAAACAACAATTGTGGGGCGGCCGGAGCGCGGGTGCAGGGGGAAGGGGAGGGAGCGGGGGGAGAGAGAGAGAAGGGGCGGCCAGGGCTTAGCGGGGCGCTCGCCATGTGGCCCCTCCCGCCGCACCTCCTGCCAGGAGGGCTCCACGCCGCTCCGGTCGGCAGGGAGGGAAGGACGCGGGCTGCCCTGCCGGGCTTGCTGCAGACCTGGGGCAGACGGAGCGCGCAGCCCGCTCCTAGCGGGGCGCTCCCCTCCTCCGCGCCGCCACACTCACTGGGCAGCCGGATCAGCGAACCAACCAATCCAAAAAAAAAAAAAAAAACAAGCGTCCGTGCCGCCCTAGGATTGGGCAGAATGCCGCCCCGTAGAATCTGCCGCCCCAAGCACGAGCTTGCTCGGCTGGTGCCTGGAGCCGGCCCTGCGAGAGAAGAGCAGCACCAAGGCAGGGGTGCCAGGGAAGGATACAGTAGGCTCCGCCGGCGTCCAGCGCCCCGTTGGTGGAGATGGCGCACACCGACAGCACCGTCATGCCAATGATGACGTAGGCCACCACGAACATGCCCAGCGCCTCGTACAAGCCGGCCTGGCCCACCACAAACCCTGCCGGCAGAGGGGGGAAGTAAGGGGAAAGGGGAGCGTGACACGGAGCCCCCACCTCCTGCCGGCCAACTGCTCCCTGTGGAGCCAGGCCAGCCCTGAGTGGCAGGGCCCAGCGTGCCCCCGCCCCCCAGGGCCAGGGTGGGGGACAGGGCGCAGGAGCCCTGGGCAGGCTGGAGGAAGGGGTGTCCCCCCACCTCAAGAACCTGCCCCCCTTGGGCCTGCTCCCCCACTGTAGGAACAACCTGCCTGCTAGAGACCAATGGGAGCCTGAGCGCCCGTCTCCACTGTGCTGCTCCAGCAGCTACGCTCCAGGGAAAAGAGCAATTAGCAGAGCCCACGCGCTGCGGCACAAGGGGCTTAAAGCTAAGCACCGGGGGATTAAAGCAACACCCAGTCCCATGCAGAGGGAGAGCCTTGAGACAGCACGGGGGAGGGGGAACAGCACCCGTGAAGGGCTGGGGGGCAGGAAACCAGCAAATCACCAGGGCAAGTCCCTATACATCCACCCCGGCCTGGTGTCCCCAGGGAGCTTTCTGCTTCAACCATGGCCATTCGGTGGCTGCTAAGTGCCTGGCCCCTAGTGGGCGTGAGGGAGGGGCAGCTTTCATGGGGCTGCTGGGAGGGAGCAGTCACTGCCCCCCCCCACCGATCCCCCTCCTGTCATTCTGCCACCTCCCCCCCCATCCCAGACACAGCTCTTGTAGGTTTCGCTTTCCTGCGCTGGGGAAGGACGACACCAGCCCAGCTCCCTGCAGCCCCACGGCTGCTCCTGCTGGTACCAGCTACCTCCGGGCACCGCGGGCAGCCGGCCGGGAGGGAATCGCTGCAGGGAAACAACCAGCTGCTCCGGTGGAACAGCAAAGTGAGACTCCCCGGACTCGGGTCACTGTCTCCGTGGGTCCCATGTGTGGGCAGAGCGCCCAGGTTCACAGGACCAGGCACCACGTGCCCCTGGGCTGCATTCGCAGGCAGCGCCAGACAGAGCAAAGGGGGGGAGAGAACCACCGCCATGCGAAGAACCCGGCGCAGTCAGGCTCATCCTGGGGGATGCAGGAAGTGGCCCTGTTCCACAGAGAACTGGAATGGGCACAAAGTAGGTGAGCGATGCCACGCCCTCTCCTGCCCGCCCAGCAGCCTGTCAGCTTTAGCTACGCACCAATAAGCATAACGAGCAGCGGACAAAGCCCCTGAATGAGAGCGGGCAAACGGGACAGGCACCGGTGACCCACCGGGCGGAGACGGGATGGGCGTCCCCAGCACAAATCCACCCCAGGAGCGGGCCAGAGTGGAGAGACAGCTCTAACTTCCAGGCACCGTGGGATCAGCCTTCGGCTCCCTCCACGCCAGCCCTTTGGCTACAGCTCCACTGAGCGTGGCTATGGCGCTGCGCCAGGTGAGAGAGAGACGGCAGGTTTAAAATGCCTGCGCCCAGCCTCTCTTAGTAAATAAGGAAGTGTTATTTTCTCCTCATAACACAAGAGCCAGGGGTCACGCAATGAAATTAATAGGCAGCAGGTTTCAAACAACCAAAAGGAAGAATTTCGTCCAACAACACACAGTCAACCTGTGGAACTCACTGCCAGGGGATGCTGTGAAGCCCAAAACTATAGCAGGGTTCAAAAGAGAACTAGATACGTTCCTGGAGGACAGGTCCATCAATGGCTATTACCCAGGGAGGTAACCCCATGCTCCGGATGTCCCTAGCCTCTGACTGCCAGAAACTGGGAGGGGGCGACAGGGGATGGGTCAGTCAATGATCGCCCTGTTCTGTTCATTCCCTCTGAAGCACCTGGCACCAGCCTCTGTCGGAGGACAGGACACAGGGCTAGATGGACCATTGGGCTGACCCAGTGAGGCCGTTCTGATGTTCTACATGTATGTGACTCTCGGTGGAGGCGTCCCCAAAGGCCGGTGCAGAGGGGCCGGGGGTGGAAATAGACCCGGCAACACTGACTGTAAACCCCCACTGGAAAGGCTGGGCCTGAGCAGGGCAGTTTGCGGGATCCCAGGAACTCCGCCAAGCGCCCGAGACCCCCGCAGGCTGCGCAGGCCCCAGAGGGAAGGCGTTAGGCAGGCTGAGCCTCTGCTGACAGCCCCGTCCCCACAGCCCAGGGCAACCCAGCCTGCCAAGGGATCCAGGCGAATCACACCCACCCCCAGGAAAGGGCCCGGAGACTCCAGCCAGGAAGAGAGGCCACGGCCATGCTGGGCACCTTGGCCAAGGAGCGGAAGAGGAGTGGGGGGGCGGGGAAGATGGCCTGCCTGGGCCGCGTCATTTCTGCACGGATAGCCAGCAAGAACTCAGAGACATCAGGGAGAGGAGAGACCCATTCAGCCGGGTCTTCTCCATGGGGCCTGGGATAACTCCCTCCCTCCCCCCACACCCACCCCCAAAGCTGGACCAGGATCGCTCCCCCACCCCCTCCCAAATTGAGCCAAGATCGCTCCCCCCACCCAGGAGGCTCCTCCCAGGAGGAATGCCCCAGTTTCAGATCTGACACCTGGGAGAGGAATGTGAGCTGTGACAGAGGCCTGACCTAGCAAGGGCGGCCCGGCAATCCACTGACCTGGTTCTCTGGGCAGGGGCGGGGTGTGTGTGTGTAGTTACTGTTTGCACAACACAGGCGGTAAAGTACCACATCCAGACCACCTGTTGCAATGATCAGTGAGAGAGGGAGAGCATCACTGCCCTCTGCTGGATGGACTCAGAACTGCACACCGGAGTGGCATCCTAGGCCCTGCACCGCTCCCAGAGACTCTCCCTTTGCTCCAGAGGCAGAGGGCAGAGCTTCTGGAGCAGGGGGAGCCGAGTTCTATCCCTGCCACCCCCAGGAAGTCATCAGCGGCCATGGACCGGTTACCAAACAGGCCAAACAAGCCACAATGCAAGACCTGCACCGCCCAGGAGCAGGGCTCCCCTCCCCAAGCATGCTCTGGTATCCTGCTAATTAGACTGTGACCTCCTTGGGGCCGGGGCTTGGCCCTTTAATGGCCCGTAGAGCCCCAGGCACCCCAGCAGTGAGGACTCGGAGGAGACCTCGCAGAGGGATGGCCGGGCGAGCGGGAGGGAGCCGGCTTGGGAAGTGACGGAACGGGGGCGGGGGGCGCCTGGCAGTCAGGACAGGTTTAACCCTCCATGGCCGGGGAGCAGAGCAGATAGTGCAGAGAAATCGGCAGCTTAGATCTCTCCTTCTCCCGCGTGCTGCCTGCCCCAACGCCCATTACCGCAGCGTCTGCCGGCTGCCTGGATAGACAGGGAGCGCCGGGGCGGAGGACGTAAGGCCATCTTTACGCTGCGCTTCACGAGAAAGGCTCCCCCAAGCTCTGGAGATGATGGAAGTAAAACCAAAGCCACATCGGGCTCAGGCAGCCGGGCAGACGCAGGGAGCGACCCAGACAGGAAACCCACACGGCCCAAAGGGGAAGCAGCGCCTCACCCCGAAGGCTGCCCCGGCCGGGCTCTGGCACGTACGGAGGAGCTCCACAGCGGCAAAGCCCCATGACGAAGGCGCTGGCTCCCGTCCTCCTAGGACCGAGACACGGGATGGTGTGCGCTCCCCGTGCCGCCATCCCAGGACGCAGGGCGGCAGATGGTCCAGCCAAGTACACTGGCCTCCTTGTCCTTAAGGCTTTGAAGCACAGGGCTTGACGAATTTAACAGCCGTGAACCCTGCTTGCCAGAAGCCAAAGCCGGGGCAAGGCACGAGGGCCGGCCTGCACCATCCAGGGGCTACACCCTGCTAAAGCGCCATCCCTGCCTCCCTCTCCTCCTGCACCCCCAAAGCCATAGGATCAAACTTCAAGATGCAGCATCTAATCGGGGGGGGGGGTGTCTCCCCTTCTGGGTGCCCAGCTTCAGACACAACGGCCAGACTGCCAGCGGTGCCCATCATAGCAGGCCCAGCGGGAGCAGGAAGCGCTTGGCACCTCTGACAAGCTGGCACTGGGGTCCCGCTCCTCCTCCACTCAGTTACACCAGTAGGAGCCGGGAACAACTCCCTGAAGCCAATGGGACGACTCTGCTGTATGGCTGGGGTAGGCAAGATCAGAGACAGGCCCTGGGGGTCCCAAAATGAGAGGCCACTCCTGCAAAATCGGCCCCCGGCATCTCTGCAGCTGGGCTCACAGCTCCCCAACAACAGCATGAAATTGACCCAGTTCTCGTAAGGTGCAGGGCTTCCCCCAAGGCAGCAAACGTAATTTCACACCCTGGAGCCCACTCCAGTCACATGCACATGGTATTTCCCACAATACAGGCTAGAAACTAGCCCGTTCTGCAAAAGCTGGAGGTTCAGGCCCGCCCAGGCCACAGCAAGCTTCCTCTCGATCATAAACCAGGGCAGAAATTTCCCAAGTCGGGCTTTATTGATTACCGGTGGGAAGCGCTTGACACGCACTCACAAAACAACAGATGAAGGAACCTACATAAAGGAGAAGGAGAACCCCAGAGAACTGGAGCTCACAGGGCCCAGAGCGTAAACCCCTTCGCCGCTGGCTCAGCGTTGGCTCGGCCGCAGTTAAAGCAAGAGAGGTAGACAGAACTGCAGGATGCCCGACCAGCAGGACTGTGTCATAGGAAATGACTCATACATCTGCCTGGGTTTTCCTACAAATCCCAGGCTCGGCACAGGGTGAGAACATGGGCTAAAACAGTCCCAGTGTTTTGGAAGAAGAACTCAGCCCTGGGGAAGGCCGGAGTTTTCTAGGGGATGCCCGCACCGCAGTCCCGGGGCAGCTCGAGTTAGACATACCCAAGCTGGCTTTAATCCAGCTAGCGGGCGTAACAGTAGCGGCAAAGCTACGGCAGCTCGGTGAGAAGTTACCCAGGGCTCCGCGTGGTACAGTCCACACCGAACCACGCACTGCTACGGCTTCTCTGCTCCAGTATCCAAGCTAGACAGATGAACCCCCACCCACCTCAGCGACTGTGGTACAGACACACCCTTAGACAGAGGCGCTACCAGAGGATCAAGCCCTAGTCGAAGGCTAACGGCATTTTGGGCTGTATAAGTAGGGGCATTGCCAGCAGACCAAGGGACGTGATCGTGCCCCTCTATTCGGCATTGGTGAGGCCTCATCTGGAGTACTGTGTCCAGTTTTGGGCCTCACACTACAAGAAGGATGTGGAAAAATTGGAAAGAGTCCAGCGGAGGGCAACAAAAATGATTAGGGGTCTGGAGCACATGACTTATGAGGAGAGGCTGAGGGAACTGGGATTGTTTAGTCTGCAGAAGAGAAGAATGAGGGGGGATTTGATAGCTGCTTTCAACTACCTGAAAGGGGGGTCCAAAGAGGATGGATCTAGACTGTTCTCAGTGGTAGCAGATGACAGAACAAGGAGCAATGGTCTCAAGTTGCAGTGGGGGAGGTTTAGGTTGGACATTAGGAAAAACTTTCACTAGGAGGGTGGTGAAGCACTGGAATGGGTTACCTAGGGAGGTGGTGGAATCTCCTTCCTTGGAGGTTTTTAAGGCCCGGCTTGACAAAGCCCTGGCTGGGATGAGTTAGTTGGGGATTGGTCCTGCTTTGAGCAGGGGGTGGGACTAGATGATCTCCTGAGGTCCCTTCCAACCCTGATATTCTATGATTCTATAGTCTAGCCAAGGCTCCAGGAGCTGACATGGCGATAATTTTAAAGATGCCAGAAGCCGATGGGGCCTTGCACTGGGGCCCCTGGCAGTGGGAATCCGTCAAACCCCCCAGTGGGCCACGCCCTGGGTGTGCACGAATGGAGGCAGTGAGGCTAGGGGAATCAGGGGCAGCAGGGCCGGCCGACCTGCCCGGCAGAGCAGGGAGAGGGCACGGAAGGGAATGATTCGCAGCACAGCGTGGAAGGAACAGGAGTGGGGCAGCAGGGAAGGACAGCAGCCCAGGATCTCTGGGGGAAGACGGGTCCAGAAGGGGTGAGGAATACAGGAGGCTGGATTTCAGCCAAGCGAATTTGGGGAGGGGTTCGCAGCGGGGGCGGGTTCTAGCAGCACGTCTATATGCAAGGCATTGTGGGTTCAGGGACGCTCACTGTGTCCCAGTCCATCTGGAGCAGATCTGCTCAGGTGACAGGCAAAGGGATGTTTTCTCTACCAGTCAGCCCTGCAAACCTAGCCTGGGCTCCCGGAGTCGCGCTGGGCTCCCTCTGGCTGGGGCAGCGTCACCCACCGAACAGATCCTGCAGGATCGATTCTGCCCTTGGTTACACCCATGCCATCCCCCATTGTCTTCCACTGCACGGGGGGAGGGGAGCTGGGGGACAGAATCCAGCCATACATCTTGGATTTACACCCCAATCCGGCGACTGACTTTGCACAGCCTCAGGGGCCCGCAGCACCTTAGCTGATGACTCTGCTAACGGAGGAACAGTCTCCAGATTGCTCTCCCATAGCACCAGGGGCCAAGAACCGCTCCTAGCAGGAGTAAAACACCTTTGGGCATCCCTGGGGTCCCAACAGATGAGAGGCTGATACTCCCTGAGAGGGGATCCTAGTAGGCCAGCAGGTCTCTGCCCTTGTCAGGGGCATCCTACATGCCAACCCAGCTTGGTTCGTGATCGCCAGCTACGTGCATCCACCAGACCAAGCCTAGCATCGGGGGGCAGAGGGGGAGGAGAAGAGAGAAAATGGCACAGAGGCCAGGGTGGGGTTTCCGAGAAGACACTGACTCCCTCAGTTAAATATTAAGGGCTGGGAGCAGAAGTTCACAGCAGGTCCCTGAGCCTCAAACTTCACGAAAACCAAACCCAGGAACCAGAAAGTGCAACTGAAAAGAAGTTTTACTTCCACATTCCTCCGTGACAGCTGGAAAGGCTCCAAAGGGTGCTGCCTGCTCATTTCAGCATAACGCCCCCCTGCACAAACCCAAGTTTCTGGGGCTTTGTCTTTTCTCAGTTCTGGTTTGTATTTGTACTAGGAGAGCGGAGCCCGGCGCTGTGGAAGCAATTTCAGGCTCTGTCTCCAGCAAGTTAGCGCGCTTCTGCCTGTGCCCACCCACACACTGGTCATGAACACAACTGGGGGCTTTCCTCCAGCCGGAGCCCAACAGTCACCTAGGCACGCCGCCCTTCCAGGTGGCACAAGGGAACCCCGCAGAGCCAGGCGGCACAGGGCAACTCACACTCGTACCATCGCTGGCTCTGGGCTTTATTTTCCCAGCTGCTAAAACTTGCTCCCCAAACTCTGGGCAAAGGCACCGTTGTCTTACAGGGCCTGAGCTTGAAGCAGGATCTTTTGCTGTCAAGGAACACTGGACACAGGCCGCTGATTTGGATGGGGGTTCCCGGGATATCGGGGAGCTGCGAGAGCAGGTTTAGGGATGTGGACTGTGGGCCTGGTGCAGAGGACTGGGCAGGTTATCGGGGGCTAGGGAGAGAAGCTGTTGCTGGGGGGCTGGGGATGGTGGGGGAGAGGTTGGAGGATGGTAGGACAGTGGCGAGGTTTAGGGGATGGGAAGTTAGTGGGGGTTACAGGAGTTGGTGGGATGAGCAGGTTCGGGGCTGCGTGGAGATGAACTGGGGTGCTGGAGTACTGGGGAGCTAGTGAGGGGCTATGGGGCAGGTGAGAGGATGCTGGGGTTATGGGAGCTATAAGGGATTCCTGGGGGTCACTGGGGTGCCACAGTTAGGGGAGCTGGTTACAGAGGCTGCTGGAACGCCAGGGCAGGGCACCCCCATGCCCAGTAACCCCCCCTGACACCCCAGGACAGCCCATGGCAGGAAGGGGGACTGAGAGAAGTTAGGTCCCAGGGTATGAGGTCCTTGGGGGGGGGAATCCTGGGGGACTGGGCTGGGGTTCCCTGGGGGGTCAGGCTACGAAGAACCTGTGGGGTCCCTGGGGGGATCCTGGGGGGCCGGGCTGGGGTTCCCTGGGGGGCCCTAGGGGCTGCCCGACTCACCGAGCCGCAGGAACAGCACCACGCTGAACATGGAGAGCAGGGTGGGCACCACCACGCCCAGGAAGGTGCGCAGCTTGCGGGAGCCCGGCGCCGGCCCCGGCCGGGGCTCCTCCACCGAGGTGCTGCTGCACAGGCGGTAGGTGAGCAGGGGGCTCCGCTCCGAGCCCGCCATGGCGCCGCCCGGCCCGAACCCAGCGCCCAGCCCGGCCCGGCCACCTCGGGGAGTCGGGGGCGGGTCCGGCCCGGCAGCTCCGCTCCGCCCCGCCCCGCCCCCGGCCCGCCCGGCAGCACCGCCCCCCCGGCCCGGGACAGTCCTCCTGAGTCCGCCGCCGGCCCCGGCAGCCCCGCCCCGGACCCTGGGCACCTCCCCCCGGCCCTGCCCCGCTCCCTGCATCCCACCCGATCCCACCCCAGCCCCTCACTGCATCCCACCCCAGCCCCTCCATCCCCCTCACTGCATCCCTCCGGATCCCACCCCCAGCCCCTCACTGCGTCCCACCCCATCCCCTCCATCCCCCTCACTGCATCCCTCCGGATCCCACCCCCAGCCCCCTCACTGCATCCCACCCCATCCCCTCCATCCCCCTCACTGCATCCCTCCGGATCCCACCCCCCGCCCCCTCACTGCATCCCACCCCATCCCCTCCATCCCCCTCACTGCATCCCTCCCGATCCCACTCCCAGCCTCTCACTGCATCCCACCCCACCCCCTCCACTGCATCTCTCCCAATTCCACCCCCCATGTCCCCATCCCCCTTACTGCATTTCTCCCCATCCCACCCTGCCCTGCCCCCCCCCACATAGACATCCCAGCCCTGTACCCCTTACAGCACTCTTCCACCCATCCTCTCCACCTCCCAGAGCCGCCACCCCCATGGCCCTCACCCCCCATAGCCCTGCACCCCATTCACCTCCATACACTGCTGCACTCCCAGGATGTCCCTATACACACCTGTGCCCCCCCATCCCAGTGTACCTGTAGCCTTCTGCCTCCCCCTGCATCCCCATCTGCCCCACATACCCCCACACCTCCTCCTCTCTCTTTCACTGCTCCCTCTTACCCCACCCTGCTCTCATCCTTGGCCTCTTTTCCTCCCCATCCTCTCTCCTCCACGCCCCCCCTCTTCCAGCCCACCCTCCTCCCTTCCCGGCTGGGTGATTTAAGCAGCCCCTGGAAGAGTGGAGTCCTCCCGGGCACCATCATAATCAGAGAGAGAAAATAAAAAGGCAATAAACTCAGACAATAAAACTCAGCCAGCAGCCCGGGGCCAGGCAGAGCAGAGCCCCCCCTAGTACCAGGCAGCCAGCCTCCAGCCCCTTCACTGTGGGGCCCAACCTTCACGCAGCGCTGCAGCCCCCTGGGCGCGGGGCCCGCAGGCAGGAGCGGTGCCAGGGTTTTTGGTGCCCTAGGCGGGGGGTCCTTCTGCGCTCCCGGTCGTCGTCGGCAATTCTGCGGTGGGGTGGGGGGGGTCCTTCTGCGCTCCCGGTCTTCGGGGCACTTCGACTGCAGGTCCCAGAGCGAGTGAAGGACCCCCTGCAGAATTGCTGCCAAAGACCCGGAGCGCGGAAGGACCCCCTGCCGCCGAATTGCCGCCCCCCCCAAATCCTGGTGCCCTAGGGGACCGCGTAGGTTGCCTAAATGGAAGCGCCAGCCCTGCCCGCAGGCACAGGAAGTCTCCTGCAGCGGGAGGTGAGGAGCCGCCGGACCTGACAGGCCCCGATTGCTGACTGGGGCCTCTGCCACAGATCCACGGGATCGGTGCTATGCCCCAGCTTTCCCCACGTCTCTCGGAGGAACCCCTTCAGCGTGCCAGACCCCCCAGGCTCCCGCTCCTCCGCGAGGACAGGCCACGGGGCCTCGCCGCCTCCGAGACGGCCCAGGAAGCCCACCTGAGACAGCCTCTGCTCAGAGGCATTTCCACTCTTCAGGGACCAGTGCACCTCAGCAGGGCTTTGCAGTGAGGCCCGGCAGCCTTTACAAGCCAGAGCAGGGATCCTGGCTAAGCCCGACACCTCTCCTGTCCCTTGTCCCACCCCCACCCCCAGGCTGAGTTCCCATGCTCCCGTTGTTGGGTGTGGCTTGTTCAATCCTGGGGGCGCCCACTGGCATCGTATCCCAGGCAGCTCCATGGCACCGGCTCTGCCCCAGGAGCATCTAGACCCGAGCAGTGCCTGGGCCAGTCAGCCACCGCCACCACGTGTATCATGCATGAAACCAGCGCAGGCCGTTCCCGCGGCGTCACAGCCTCCAGCCACCGCCCTGCAAGAACCAGCAGCTATAACCCCTCCGTGGAACCACTGCGCCCGGCTGGCAAACCTCCCCCAGGTTCCAGGGAAGCAGGGCTAAGCCTGAAACGCCAACACAGGCCATTGCCCTGTGGCTGTGGGGTCAGTGGGGAAAGCTCTGGGGGATCCCTGCCACTCTGTATGTGCCCTCCCGCCCCTGGGCTCCGGGGGCGCTGTTGTCGGGGCATTGCCCCCCGTGCTGCAAGGGCTGTTACCACGGATGCCAAGGGCCGGGCAGGTGGCACAAAGCTCCCTCTCTAAGAGTGCAGAGCCCTGCGGGAGGCACATGCCCCTGCCAGTCCTGTGCATCCCCTGCTCTTGTGTGGGGCATATCACATGCTGGCAGGGGACCCATGGGACCCAGCCAGGCTCCTTTCTGTGAATGGCCTCTCCTGCTGCCACGTGTTGGGTGTGCAGCGCTCAATGCACTGATGGTGCGTGTCACGGAGTATTGGGGAACTCAGGGCCCTGCACCCCCGGCTTCCTGCGATTCACCATGACTCTCAGCCAGCCAGTAAAGCAGAAGGTTTATTTGGATGACAGGAATACAGTCCAAGACAGGTCTTGCAGGCACAGACAACCGGGCCCCCCTCAGTTAGGTCCAGCTTGGGGTCCCAGGGCATGCCAGCCCACCCCCTTGGGGGGTCAGAGCCATCTCTGCCTCCCAGCCATCTCTCCAGCCCCCTTCCAGCCTGCTTCCAGCACTCTGCCCTCAGCGACCCCTCCCACAGCCTTTGTTCAGTTTCCCGGGCCCCGGAGTCATCTGACCTCCAACCCCCTCCTGGGTTCTCATGTTACAAGCTCAGGTATGTTCCCTTGGGCCGGCTCCCATCCCCCGATGCAGACCATCCTAGTCACACTCCCCTGTCAGCATTCACACACCCCAGCAAGAACAGTCCCAGTTCGTCACATCTCTCCCCCCTTCGAGACCGAACTGAGCAGGGTCACTTTAGCCAGTGACCCGGGGAAGTTCGAACCTACCCCCGTTCCCATGGATGCCCCCGCATCCCTCCAGTTCCTTGGTGAGAATTACACCAGGCCCCTTCCGTTCCACGCCCCCCCTTAGGTCGGGGGTGCTTGATGGCACTCGCAGTTCGCATGTGGGAAGGTTTATGCGGCCTGTGCCCTTTTCCCACCCCCATACCTCTGGGGTTCCAACTGGGCTGTGGTCTTCTCCCAGCGCTCCAGTCTGGAGGTCTGTGCTTTGGGCTCTCTTGGTTTAGAGCCGCCCTTTTAACCTTGGCCACCCTCTGGAAAGGATCCTTTATGCTGGGCAAGGGTCCTAAAGCTCTTTTCCCCTTGTCCCAGGCCTTCCTCCCCCTCTGACAGGGGTCACAGGATCCGCAGTACTGTCGGACAGTAACAAAGACCCCAGGCCAGTAAAAGCTCCGTAGCAGCCTCTGCTGGGTACGCCAGGTTCCCTGGTGCCCTGAGAGGGGAATGTCATGGGCCCGGCACAGCAGCTGGCGGCGATACTTCTGGGGTACCACCAGCTGCCTCCTGATCCCCCCTGACTCCATTTTCCCTGGGGGAGCCCATTCTCGGTACAGGAACCCCTTCTCCCACAGGAACCTTTTCCGGCCACCTCGTTCCATGGTCTGTACCGCATTGAGGTCGGCCAGGTCCCTTATCTTCCGCAAGGAGGGGTCTCTCTGTAACTCGGCCTGGAACTCAGCAGCTGGGACAGGGATGGCCACCTGCTCTTTCTCGCCCGCTGGGTCCGAAGCTGCAGCCTCCCTGAGCCGCGTCCCTGGGCGTTCCCTCCCCACCAGGTTAGGGTCCTGCGCCTCAGGCAAGGCACCCCCCCCAAGGCCAGGGCGCAGGGCCCCTCGCCGGCTCTGACTGCGGGTCACAACCAGTGCCTTTTGGGGGTTGCTTGGCCAGTTCTCCAGGTCCCCCCCCATCAATACCTCAGTGGGCAGATACGGGTGTACCCCCACATCCTTGGGGCCCTCCTTGGCCCCCCACTTCAGGTGTACCCTTGCCACGGGCACTTTGACTGGTGTTCCGCCCACCCCCGTCAGGGTCAGGTAGGAGTTGGGCACCACCTGATCTGGGGCCACCACCTCGGGCCGGGCCAGCGTCACCTCTGCGCCCGTATCCCAGTATCCATTGACCTTCCTCCCATCCACCTCCAGGGGAACAAGGTACTCTCTCCGGAGGGACAGCCCCGCGCCCACCGTATAAACCAAAAACCCTGAG
Source organism: Chrysemys picta bellii (assembly GCF_011386835.1). Classification (NCBI taxonomy): domain Eukaryota; kingdom Metazoa; phylum Chordata; order Testudines; family Emydidae; genus Chrysemys; species Chrysemys picta. Next base: position 6,952,701 of record NC_088799.1, read on the forward strand.
TCTGGGGCATCCAGCCCCCTAGAGGAGCTGGCCTGGGGCCCTTCTCTCTCTTGAGCAGTTGATAAGCTGCCAGCCCCTCTTGCGTGAGAAGCCTGCCCCTCGTCCGTCTGGGCCTCTACCAAGTTAACCCTATGCGGGTTCGGTCTGCTCAGTCTGTCCTTGAGCTTGGGGCACTGGGCCCGAACGTGGCCTCTTCGGCCGCAGTAATAGCAGCTCATGTCCTGTGGGTCCCCTCGAGCCGGTCGGTTGTCCCTGATGCTGGGCATTTCCCGGGGGAGGGGATTCCCAATATTCCCCCTTTGGGAGGTCCCAGGGTGACTCTCTCTCTGCATCGCGGCGGGCCTGTTCCTTTGGGGCTCCTCCCTGCCACCCCCTGACCGGCTCTTTACAAACTCATCAGCCAGCTGCCCGGCGTGTCGCGGGTTCTCTGGCTTTCTGTCCACCAACCACAGCCTCAGGTCGGATGGGCACCGCTCATACAGTTGCTCCAGTACCAGCAGTTTAATCAGGTCCTCCTTCGTCTGGGCCCCACCAGCCCACTTGCTGGCGTATCTTTCCATGCGGACGGCTAGTTGCAGATATGAGATCTCAGGGGTTTTATCTTGACTCCGGAACCTTCCCCGGTACATCTCAGGAGTCAGCCCAAACTCACGTAGCAGGGCCTTTTTGAATAGTTCGTAGTCCCCTTTCTCTGCCTCTCCCAGTTGGCGGTACAATGCCACGGATTTGGGGTCCAGTAAGGGGGTAAGGACCCGGAGTCTGTCCGCGGGATCCACCCGGTGCAGCTCGCAGGCCGTCTCAAAGGCCTCCAGGAAGTCATCCATGTCCTCCCCCTCCTTGTATGGGGCCATGATGCACTTATCAAAGCTCCGTGCAGTCCTGGGTCCCCCCTCACTCACCGCAGCCGGGGGTTCGCTGCCCCTCAGTCTCGCCAGTTCCAGTTCATGCTGTCTTTGTCTCTCATTCTCCTCCCGTTCACGCTGATGCTGTCTCTCTTTCTCCTCCCGTTCACGCTGATGCTGTCTCTCATTCTCCTCCCGTTCATGCTGACGCTGTCTCTCTTCATGCTGTCTCTGTTGTTCACGATCCTCCAGCTCCCTCAGTTTTAGCTCTTTCTCCCATTCCAGCCAATTCCGCTCCCCGGATGCCGAACGTCGCCGGGAGGCTCCTCTGCTGGCCGGCGGGCTTCGCCGGGGGGACCCCCTGCTGGCCGGGGGGATCACGGCGCCTTCGGTATTTGCTGGGCTCCTCCCCACCCTTCCCCTAGGCATAGGAAGGAGGGGTCTCGGGAAGCCCTCAGCAGCCGGCTGACCACTCCCAGCTGGGACAGACACTGGTGCCTGCGCTGCCTTTGCCAGGCTGCTTCCCTGAGACACAGGGATCAGTTCATTCGCGCGATCTTCCGCCTCCAGCTGGGCGATGAGCTGTTCTTTGGTGAGCCTCCCAATGCGCAGCCGCCTCTGCTTGCACAGCTCCACCAGGTCGCTCTTAAGCCGCTTGGCATACATCTTCCTGCTGGCCACTCACCGGCCTGTGTGCTCACAGCTCCCCACAGTTCCCAGGGGGACCCCTAGTGTGCCAGCCCTTCTCGAGGTCACCACCTCTCTGCCAGGGTCGAGCTGCAGACTCCTCCGCCCCTGGGACCACTCGCTGCGATCCCACGGGGGACCCTGTTACTGCAAAAGTCCTTCTCGCTGGTCACACACTCCCAGGGGTAATAACCGTCTCTCTCCCACTCTTCAGCAGGCCTGGTCCCCGTCAATCCCCCTTCGTTTTACTGCTCCCCAGTCACTTACTGCAGGAAGCGCCGTCCACGGGGTGCAGTAGATCCCACCGCTGCCACCAGTTGTCACGGAGTATTGGGGAACTCAGGGCCCTGCACCCCCGGCTTCCTGCGATTCACCATGACTCTCAGCCAGCCAGTAAAGCAGAAGGTTTATTTGGATGACAGGAATACAGTCCAAGACAGGTCTTGCAGGCACAGACAACCGGGCCCCCCTCAGTTAGGTCCAGCTTGGGGTCCCAGGGCATGCCAGCCCACCCCCTTGGGGGGTCAGAGCCATCTCTGCCTCCCAGCCATCTCTCCAGCCCCCTTCCAGCCTGCTTCCAGCACTCTGCCCTCAGCGACCCCTCCCACAGCCTTTGTTCAGTTTCCCGGGCCCCGGAGTCATCTGACCTCCAACCCCCTCCTGGGTTCTCATGTTACAAGCTCAGGTATGTTCCCTTGGGCCGGCTCCCATCCCCCGATGCAGACCATCCTAGTCACACTCCCCTGTCAGCATTCACACACCCCAGCAAGAACAGTCCCAGTTCGTCACAGTGCGTCTGATGGCAAAGCACCCAGGGGAGGCTGGAAGGCCAGGGCCACCTGTGAACCTCAGAGCATTGCCGTGCATGCCCAGGGAAGGGTCAGGTGAAGACCTGACTGTAAGGAGGCCCAGCCAATCCAAATCCAGAATGCCTCATCCATGCCCAGGTGGAGGGGGTGGGCTGGGAGCAGGTGGAAGAGGAAGGGACAGGGCCTTGGTGGCATGCGATGGCATCACCTCTCTTCCCAGGTCCCAAGCTGCCCTCCAGGAGGCTCCCTGGGCACCCCCCCCGACTCCGCAGGGCAGCTACTGGCTGGCCACAGGCTCTGCAGACACCCCCCCTCCCCCCGGGAGGATCCCTGCCTCTGCCGGCAAGGGCTGGGGGTCGATTTTTGCCATTCCTGCGCCCACAAACCAAACCTTTCTGGGGCTGCAAACTCTGCTCCAAATGCCTCCTGGCTTCTGCCTCCTTCCCCTGTGGTCGCCAGCCCAGGGCATCAACACACCCTGGGCAAGCGTAAACACTTATACAGCAGCTTGGGTGACATCCCTGCCCTGGGGAGGGGGGACGCCTGTGCTCTCTCGCTAACCCCCGATGTAACTAGCCATCCCCCCCATCATGAACACCATCGGCCCCACCACCACAGGGAGCAGGATGGGTCACGCCTCCCTTCAGGCACAGCCAAAGGGGGTACTCCAGGGGCCCAGTGCGCCCAGAACCTGCCCTGGGGAACGTCAGGCCTGAAACCCGGCTCTCACTCACAGCGCTGCCTGGCTCTGCCAGCCCGACCTCTCAGCTCCGGGGCCCGGCGCACAGCCCGCTCCCTGTGCCCAGCGTGAGCCTTGGTACGGACCAGGACCAGCCTGTCTCAGCAGCACTCTCACGGGGTTTCTGGGGGCCTTCAGCAGGGCAGGGGCCCCACGGGAGCAAAGGGCGCCAGGGCTGGGGAGCATGTCGACTCCGCACCAGCCCATCGCTGGGGAGAGGAAGGCTGGGGCAGGGGAACGCCCCTGGCTCTCGGTGGGATCCGGGACCTGCCAGCGAGCAGAGGTGTGGGAGAGATGGCATCACCTGGGCTGGCCAGGAAGGCAGCTCTCTGCACATACAGCCTGCCAGAGGCTGCCCCACGGCTGCCCACTTTTGGGTGTCACGTGTCCAGGGAGGCAGGGAAGGAGAAGCATAGGGCAGAGCCAGCCTAGCCCTCTGTGACAGACCCACAGGATTGGGGTCATGGGCCCAGCTTTGGAACAGTCTCTGGGAGGCCCCCTGCAGCGTGCCAGACCCCCGAGGGGTCTCATCTTCCTGCATGGTGAGCCCCACGGCTTCACTGCCTCCTTAGGCCGGGCCTCTGGCAGCCCCCCTGTTTCCCACCGGGAGCTCCGCTCAGCCAGTCCCACTGAGGCAGACCCCTGAGGGAGACCCATACAAACTCAGGGGGCAACACAGCCCTTCGCCAGCACCCGCAGGGCGCTCAGCCAGCGCTGACACCCAGCCGGGTTTATTAGTCAAAGGACACAGCACAGGGCGTCCTTGGTGAGACAAGAGAAAAGACAGTTACAGCCTGGGCCATCCTGGTCAGCCAGAGCCCCAGCCCCCCAGTGAACTCTCTGTGTCCCCGTTCAGGTGTGGGCCCGCACTGCTCACCACAGCCCCCACTTAACTTCCAGCTCACCCCATCCCCGTTCAGGTGTGGGCCCACACTGCTCCCCACAGCCCCCACTTAACTTCCAGCTCACCCCGTCCCCGTTCAGGTGTGGGCCTGGACTGCTCCCCACAGCCCCCACTTAACTTCCAGCTCACCCCGTCCCCGTTCAGGTGTGGGCCCGCACTGCTCCCCACAGCCCCCACTTAACTTCCAGCTCACCCCATCCCCGTTCAGGTGTGGGCCCACACTGCTCCCCACAGCCCCCACTTAACTTCCAGCTCACCCCGTCCCCGTTCAGGTGTGGGCCTGGACTGCTCCCCACAGCCCCCACTTAACTTCCAGCTCACCCCGTCCCCGTTCAGGTGTGGGCCCGCACTGCTCCCCACAGCCCCCACTTAACTTCCAGCTCACCCCATCCCCGTTCAGGTGTGGGCCCACACTGCTCCCCACAGCCCCCACTTAACTTCCAGCTCACCCCGTCCCCGTTCAGGTGTGGGCCTGGACTGCTCCCCACAGCCCCCACTTAACTTCCAGCTCACCCCGTCCCCGTTCAGGTGTGGGCCCGCACTGCTCCCCACAGCCCCCACTTAACTTCCAGCTCACCCCGCCCAGCCTTTGTTCCCCAGCTGGGCAAACACTGCGGCTTGGCGTTGGTATCAAAGTCCCAGTGATTGGATTTGCCATTGTCTTCTCAAAGGCTCCATTGCTATGGGGTCAAAGGTCCAGGCAGCCAGGAGCCATTCACCGGAGTCTCTGAGCCTCTGCAGAGAGCAAACAGCCCTTCTCCTCCCTTCCCCCCACCAGGTAACAAAGCATATAGGGGAAACTGAGGCATGCATAGGCTTTATAAAAATATTACAGAAATTTCCCCATCATCCCATCCAGGGCCGGCTCCAGGGTTTTGGCCGCCCCAAGCAGCCAAACAAACAAACAAACAAAAAAGCCGCAATCGCGATCTGCGGTGGCAATTCGGCAGGAGGTCCTTCGCTCCCAGCTGGAGTGAGGGACCGTCCGCTGAATTGCCGCCGAATGAACAACTGGACGTGCCGCCCCTCTCCGGAGCAGCCGCCCCAAGCACCGGCTTGGTAAGCTGGTGCCTGGAGCTGGTCCTGATCCCATCTCTTTCCCCTTCGAGGCTGAACTCAGCAGGGTGGCTTTACCCTGCAGTAGTTCGAGCCTACAAATGTTATCCAGAGATGCCACATCCTCTTGGTAGCCGTCCTACCAGGCACTTCCGAGATCCTTATAGCACAGTTGCTAATCAATCAAACATCCAGTTGGCAATTGTGACACAGCAGGGAGTGGGGAGTATTGTCCTGGGAAGGTTGCAGGGGAGTTGTGCTGGGACTGTCTGCAGTGGGGATGGGAGACTTTCCTTGAGGGAAGATACCTGAGCATGGAACATGAGAGCCCAGGACGGGGGTTGGGCCCAGGTGACACCTTTGCCCGGGAAACTGGACAAAGGCTGGAGGAGGAAGGGGGGGGTGAGTTGGCTGGAGCAGGGTTCAGTTTGGAGCTGGCTGGGGAAACAGGAGGGAGCCACGGTGCTGGGGTCTAAGCTCCCTGCCCCCCAGAAGGACTTGACCGAGGGGTCCTGGTTGTACCTACAAGCTCTGTTTGGGACTGTGTTCCTGTCGGCCAATAAACCTTCCCTGTTACTGGCTGGCTGAGAGTCTCGGTGAATGGCAGGAAGTGGGGGTGCAGGGCCCTGACTCCCCCCCGCTCCGTGACAGCAATGCACAGTTCAGAGCAGTGTCACGGCCTCCCTTAGGCAGGGCCTGTTAGATGGCACCAGCAGGGGGCACAGGAGGAGTTTTGCCCTTTTGCCACCCCCAAACGTTTGGGTTTGAAAATGGGCTGGGTCCTGCCACTCCCTCCTCCCCCTCATCTGCCTCTGTGTGTCTGCTGCCTTGGCTGCAGCCGGGGGGTCCTGACCCCTAGGCTGGAATAGGGAGTGACCCCTTGAGCATTCGGGCTTCACCCAGTCGTGTCTCTGGGGCTCTGCTGCCCAGGGGCAGGGCTGAGGCAGGGATGCAGGGTGCTCCAGGACACTGGCAGACCCCCTCCAAGTTGTGTCCCAAGCCCCGCGCTGTGCATATACCAGGAGCCCCTCTCCCCTTTTGGGGTCAGCCTGTTGCCCTCACCCTCCTGCTGGGCTGGGCTCTCTTGGTTAAGGGACTGTGCCATGGCCACCTGCTGACCAGGCGTCTCTGATACCCACAGCTGCTTCCCCCTCCTGTGGGCCTTCTCTCGCCCCTGCCGAGGGCAGGGCAGCCAGGTCTGGCAGTCTCCTGCCCTGCCTGGGTCTTCCCACGCTCAGCCGGGGTCCCAGGCCCTGCGCTAGCTCCCTGGCACCAGGCTTCAGGTGACTCATGTGGAGATGGGTGGGGCCTGTTCCTCTGCCCCACACAGGCCCAGGTGTCTGGTTACGAGACAGGGAGGCCTCCGGTGCGGAGCCTGTTGCAAGCCAGGGCGGGAACCCCTCCCTCTCCCTGCCAGCCCAGCTCTGCACCTCCACCCACGCCTGCAGGCCGAGCCCGCTGGCGCAGGAGCAGGGACTGAACTTTGTCTCGGAGTGACGCAGTCCAGCGGGACGTGAAAGCCGAGACCCAGGAGAACCCCAGCTCCCAGCCACCCTGACCCTTCCTGGGCCGCAGGTGGTACCACACCCGGTGTGACAAGGGGTCTCTCTGTCCCAGAATCTCTCCACCCCCTGGGGGGCTCCCCCTTGGCTACCACCATCCACTCCCCTTGGGGGACAGGTGAGGCTGAGCCCCGGAGAGCCCAACGGGAGGTGTGTGTGCTGGTGCCAGGAGCTCGTCTGCCACCCCCTGTGCCCCCGAGTTAGTCCCTCTAGCTTGGGCCACCCTCATGTCATTCAGCCTGGGGCCTTTTGCCTGTGTGCCCTGGCTTTCTACAGATATTACACCTCAGGGCTCGGCGCTCCCTTGGGGGAGTCTGCCCACATCGGCCACTCCCCCACTTTGCGTTCACCTGAGTCCCACTTCTGGGATGCCTCTGTTGGCTCCCCTTCTCAGGCCAGTCCCCTTCAGATCTCTCCTCCCCGGACCTACTGCCCACAAACTCCGGCACGACATAGATCCCTAGACTTCCTGCCCTGTAAGCACATGGTGAGCGTGTGGGGACAGATCTCCCCTGGGTTATCCTCCCGTGCCGTCACCCCGGCACCTGTACCCCATTTTCAGAGAGATTCTCCCAGCAGGGTGGGTCACACCCTGGGTCTTTTGCACACCCCGAAACCTCTTCCTATGAGCCTCAGGCGTCAGCAGTGGAGCCTCGCGGAGCTGTTCAGAGTCCCCAATATCGACTCCGTCCATCCGCCTTTGGGACCAACCAAGGGGTGAGACAGTGGAGCCGCGCCGCAGGGTCCCCCTGGTTCAGATCACAAGCTGTTCAAAGGCACTGGGGTTGGCATCTATCTCCCCCCTTTAACTGGGGTAACCGTTTGGTATCTAGGTTCTCTGTGGAACTGGCATCCCGTGGTCTTTCCCCGCTTGGCTCGCTCCCTCTCACGGCCTGCTAGCCTCAGTCGCTCTCAGCGCCAACGCCCACCTCTTCCAGTCTGTCAGTGGGGAGCCAGGTCGTGAAGACCCCCGGCAGGACGGGGAACGGGGGCTTGAGGACGCCCTGCTGCGGCCTCGGCTGCTCTCAGACCCTCCTGGAACCCCGCTTGGGTCTGGAACCGGCTTCGTGGATCCATCATCCTTCTCCAGCTGGGCAATCAGCCGCGCCTTCTTGAGTTTCCCAGCGCCTGCTGCTCTCTCCCTGGGCAGGGTTGTGACGTCCTTCTTCGGGAGCTGGTTCTACGCCATTTTCTTGGTTAGCCCGGAGAAAAGACAGTTACAGCCTGGGCCATCCTGGTCAGTGTCGCGGAGTATTGGGGGACTCAGGGCCCTGCACCCCCGGCTTCCTGCGATTCACCATGACTCTCAGCCAGCCAGTAAAGCAGAAGGTTTATTTGGATGACAGGAATACAGTCCAAAACAGGTCTTGCAGGCATAGACAACAGGGCCCCCCTCAGTTAGGTCCAGCTTGGGGTCCCAGGGCATGCCAGCCCACCCCCCTTGGGGGGTCAGAGCCATCTCTGCCTCCCAGCCATCTCTCCAGCCTCCTTCCAGCCTGCTTCCAGCACTCTGGCCCCAGCGACCCCTCCCACAGCCTTTGTTCAGTTTCCCGGGCCCCGGAGTCATCTGACCTCCAACCCCCTCCTGGGTTCTCATGTTACAAGCTCAGGTATGTTCCCTTGGGCCGGCTCCCATCCCCCGATGCAGACCATCCTAGTCACACTCCCCTGTCAGCATTCCCACACCACAGTGAGAACAGTCCCAGTTCGTCACATCTCTCCCCCCTTCGAGACCGAACTGAGCAGGGTCACTTTAGCCAGTGACCTGGGGAAGTTCGAACCTACCCCCGTTCCCATGGATGCCCCCGCATCCCTCCAGTTCCTTGGTGGGAGTTACACCAGGCCCCTTCCGTTCCACGCCCCCCCTTAGGTCGGGGTTGCTTGATGGCACTCGTAGTTCGCATGTGGGAAGGTTTATGCGGCCTGTGCCCTTTTCCCACCCCCATACCTCTGGGGTTCCAACTGGGCTGTGGTCTTCTCCCAGCGCTCCGGTCTGGAGGTCTGTGCTTTGGGCTCTCTTGGTTTAGAGCCGCCCTTTTAACCTTGGCCACCCTCTGGAAAGGCTCCTCTATGCTGGGCAAGGGTCCTAAAGCTGTTTTCCCCTTGTCCCAGGCCTTCCTCCCCCTCTGACAGGGGTCACAGGATCCGCAGTACTGTCGGACAGTAACAAAGACCCCAGGCCAGTAAAAGCTCCGTAGCAGCCTCTGCTGGGTACGCCAGGTTCCCTGGTGCCCTGAGAGGGGAATGTCATGGGCCCGGCACAGCAGCTGGCGGCGATACTTCTGGGGTACCACCAGCTGCCTCCTGATCCCCCCTGACTCCATTTTCCCTGGGGGAGCCCATTCTCGGTACAGGAACCCCTTCTCCCACAGGAACCTTTTCCGGCCACCTCGTTCCATGGTCTGTACCGCATTGAGGTCGGCCAGGTCCCTTATCTTCCGCAAGGAGGGGTCTCTCTGTAACTCGGCCTGGAACTCAGCAGCTGGGACAGGGATGGCCACCTGCTCTTTCTCGCCCGCTGGGTCCGAAGCTGCAGCCTCCCTGAGCCGCGTCCCTGGGCGTTCCCTCCCCACCAGGTTAGGGTCCTGCGCCTCAGGCAAGGCACCCCCCCCGAGGCCAGGGCGCAGGGCCCCTCGCCGGCTCTGACTGCGGGTCACAACCAGTGCCTTTTGGGGGTTGCTTGGCCAGTTCTCCAGGTCCCCCCCCATCAATACCTCAGTGGGCAAATACGGGTGTACCCCCACATCCTTGGGGCCCTCCTTGGCCCCCCACTTCAGGTGTACCCTTGCCACGGGCACTTTGACTGGTGTTCCGCCCACCCCCGTCAGGGTCAGGTAGGAGTTGGGCACCACCTGATCTGGGGCCACCACCTCAGGCCGGGCCAGCGTCACCTCTGCGCCCGTATCCCAGTATCCATTGACCTTCCTCCCATCCACCTCCAGGGGAACAAGGTACTCTCTCCGGAGGGACAGCCCCGCGCCCACCGTATAAACCAAAAACCCTGAGTCTGGGGCATCCAGCCCCCTAGAGGAGCTGGCCTGGGGCCCTTCTCTCTCTTGAGCAGTTGATAAGCTGCCAGCCCCTCTTGCGTGAGAAGCCTGCCCCTCGTCCGTCTGGGCCTCTACCAAGTTAACCCTATGCGGGTTCGGTCTGCTCAGTCTGTCCTTGAGCTTGGGGCACTGGGCCCGAACGTGGCCTCTTCGGCCGCAGTAATAGCAGCTCATGTCCTGTGGGTCCCCTCGAGCCGGTCGGTTGTCCCTGACGCTGGGCATTCCCCGTGGGAGGGGATTCCCCATATTCCCCCTTTGGGAGGTCCCAGGGTGACTCTCTCTCTGCATCGCGGCGGGCCTGTTCCTTTGGGGCTCCTCCCTGCCACCCCCTGACCGGCTCTTTACAAACTCATCAGCCAGCTGCCCGGCGTGTCGCGGGTTCTCTGGCTTTCTGTCCACCAACCACAGCCTCAGGTCGGATGGGCATCGCCCATACAGTTGCTCCAGTACCAGCAGTTTAATCAGGTCCTCCTTCGTCTGGGCCCCACCAGCCCACTTGCTGGCGTATCTTTCCATGCGGACGGCTAGTTGCAAATAGGAGATCTCAGGGGTTTTATCTTGACTCCGGAACCTTTCCCGGTACATCTCAGGAGTCAGCCCAAACTCTCGTAGCAGGGCCTTTTTGAATAGTTCGTAGTCCCCTTTCTCTGCCTCTCCCAGTTGGCGGTACAATGCCACGGATTTGGGGTCCAGTAAGGGGGTAAGGACCCGGAGTCTGTCCGCGGGATCCACCCGGTGCAGCTCGCAGGCCGTCTCAAAGGCCTCCAGGAAGTCATCCATGTCCTCCCCCTCCTTGTATGGGGCCATGATGCACTTATCAAAGCTCCGTGCAGTCCTGGGTCCCCCCTCACTCACCGCAGCCGGGGGTTCGCTGCCCTTCAATCTCGCCAGTTCCAGGTCATGCTGACGCTGTCTCTCATTCTCCTGTCTCTGTCTCTCTTTCTCCTCCCGTTCACGCTGATGCTGTCTCTCTTTCTCCTCCCGTTCACGCTGATGCTGTCTCTCATTCTCCTCCCGTTCATGCTGTCTCTGTCTCTCTTCATGCTGATGCTGTCTCTCTTTCTCCTCCCGTTCATGCTGACGCTGTCTCTCTTCATGCTGTCTCTGTTGTTCACGATCCTCCAGCTCTCTCAGTTTTAGCTCTTTCTCCCATTCCAGCCAATTCCGCTCCCCGGATGCCGAACGTTGCCGGGAGGATCCTCTGCTGGCCGGCGGGCTTCGCCGGGGGGACCCCCTGCTGGCCGGGGGGGTCACGGCGCCTTCGGTATTTGCTGGGCTCCTCCCCACCCTTCCCCTAGGCATAGGAAGGAGGGGTCTCGGGAAGCCCTCAGCAGCCGGCTGACCACTCCCAGCTGGGACAGACACTGGTGCCTGCGCTGCATTTGCCAGGCTGCTTCCCTGAGACACAGGGATCAGTTCATTCGCGCGATCTTCCGCCTCCAGCTGGGCAATGAGCTGTTCTTTGGTGAGCCTCCCAATGCGCAGCCGCCTCTGCTTGCACAGCTCCACCAGGTCGCTCTTAAGCCGCTTGGCATACATCTTCCTGCTGGCCACTCACCGGCCTGTGTGCTCACAGCTCCCCACAGTTCCCAGGGGGCCCCCTAGTGTGCCAGCCCTTCTCGAGGTCACCACCTCTCTGCCAGGGTCGAGCTGCAGACTCCTCCGCCCCTGGGACCACTCGCTGCGATCCCCCCGGGGGACCCTGTTACTGCAAAAGTCCTTCTCGCTGGTCACACACTCCCAGGGGTAATAACCGTCTCTCTCTCACTCTTCAGCCCGCCTGGTCCCCGTCAATCCCCCTTCGTTTTACTGCTCCCCAGTCACTTACTGCAGGAAGCGCCGTCCACGGGGTGCAGTAGATCCCACCGCTGCCACCAGTTGTCGCGGAGTATTGGGGGACTCAGGGCCCTGCACCCCCGGCTTCCTGCGATTCACCATGACTCTCAGCCAGCCAGTAAAGCAGAAGGTTTATTTGGATGACAGGAATACAGTCCAAAACAGGTCTTGCAGGCATAGACAACAGGGCCCCCCTCAGTTAGGTCCAGCTTGGGGTCCCAGGGCATGCCAGCCCACCCCCCTTGGGGGGTCAGAGCCATCTCTGCCTCCCAGCCATCTCTCCAGCCTCCTTCCAGCCTGCTTCCAGCACTCTGGCCCCAGCGACCCCTCCCACAGCCTTTGTTCAGTTTCCCGGGCCCCGGAGTCATCTGACCTCCAACCCCCTCCTGGGTTCTCATGTTACAAGCTCAGGTATGTTCCCTTGGGCCGGCTCCCATCCCCCGATGCAGACCATCCTAGTCACACTCCCCTGTCAGCATTCCCACACCACAGTGAGAACAGTCCCAGTTCGTCACAGTCAGCCAGAGCCCCCCCTTCACCAGTGACCTCTCTGGGTCCCTGTTCAGGTGTGGGCCTGGACTGCTCCCCACAGCCCCCACTTAACTTCCACCTCACCCCGCCCCCCCACCCCAGACTTTGTTCTCCAGCTGGGCATACACGAGAGGTGGGGGCCATCCATGGCGGTTGCTCGCTAGGTGTCAAAGTCCCAGTGATTGGGTTTACCATTGTCTTTTCAAATGCTCCATGCTATGGGGGCCTAAGGTCCAGACAGCCAGGAGCCATTCACTCGAGTCTCTGAGCCTCTGCAGAGACCAAACAGCTAGCCCCCCCCCCCCACCACTAGGTAACACTGCCGCATATAAGGGAAACTGAGGCACACATATAGGGGAAACTGAGGCACACACAGGCTTCATAAAAATATTACCTCAATTCCTATTTAGTCACACCCTCACCGGGGGCAGGACACCGGCCTCTGGGACTCTCCAAGAATGAGTCACACACTGGGGGCCCGGGAGAGAGGCTGTGCCACGTTCCCATCCACCTCAGTGCAGGGCCTTTCCCCTGATAGCCCGCACTTCCTCCTCCCTGGGCCCTCAGTCATTAGGAGGCTGTTATCATGCCCTTCCTTTTAGACACTGTTCAGCCCAGTCAGACAGCTCGAGCTGTTTGATTCTTTCCTCATAAGTCAGTCCCTGAAGCCCCCTGATCTAAGTCAGACAACTAGGTTGGTATGAATGGGGCTGGTGCCACACTCTGCTATCCCCTACCTTATAGAAATGGAGCAGCTGGGCTGTGTGTCATAAGCCCTATACTGTTAGCAGGGAAGGGAGAGTCTCCTTTAGCTCAAGAGGCAGGGTCGGTGAGGGGGCTGAGTTCTATCCTTGCTGCTGCCATTCACTGCCAAAGAAGTGGAGTTGCAGCCTTCCTGGGAACTCGGCAGCCAGGGTGAAATCTGGGCTCCAGTGAAGTCGCTGAGTTGAACCGGAGCAGGATGTGCCCCGGGGCTCCAGCCCGGCCTGGGAGAAGGGCAAGTGCAGGTGCTGGGCCTGGCCCTCAGACCTGGCCACCCTGCTCTTCCAGCTGCTTCCTCGCATCCTGCAGAGGCGTGGCTGGGAGGAGGCCCCCGAGGCTGACCTGGAACCAGGGATCAAAAGTGTGTCATCACACACAGCCACCCCTGGGGCAGCCTAGGCATATCTGGCCGGACCGGCGCCACACCAGCGCCCGCCTTGCTGCAGGGGGACGTGCAAAGCGGTCAGGGCCAGGAACCAGAGGCGTCAATGCAGCCCCAAAGCACAGCGGGAGTGACCCTGTGTCCAAGCAGAGGACAAAGTGGGATGCAGTGGCACCGGCTGCTCCAGGATACAAGGAACTCCCTTGTGTGATCAGAAACAACCCTGGGAGAGGGGGGAGAGAGGTGGCACCGAGCAACCTGCCAGCGGGTCAAAAACAACGACGGGACCCAGGCATCCGGCGTGCTGGGATGCCCTGCTCTGGGCAGGCGGAGGTTGCCTGGGCCAGACCGGAGGGCACTGTCTGCATTTCACACCATGGCAGTTCTCGCACAGCCTTCCCCCTGGGTGGGGAAACGGGGGAGGACCAGGAGGCGAATGGCAAAGCTCTCTGGGCTCCCAGCACACTCGGTGGATCACTCCCTCGGCAACAGGCCGGAATGGGCATCACCGTGGTTGGCGCAGCTGGAGGGGAGCGGGTCGCCGATCAGCGAGCCCTGGCCTCCCCACCTGCTTTGCTGTTCCCAGCGAGGGGCCTAGCGGCCATCCCAGCTCAGCGCCTTCCAGGCTATTCCGCGGACACCAGCCTGGGAAATGCAGCCACCTCTGGGGCGGAACGCGACCCCAGCGTGGAGGACAGAGCGTGGGGGCCACTCGACATGCTGCGCAGCTCTGAAGCCACGAGTGTATTAAAAACGCCTCCCGCTCCCCAGACCCCGGCGCGGCCGCCCGCCCGTCACGCCAGCAGCCTGGACTTTGCATTGGAGTAATTACCTTTCTGCCGACGCCAGCGCTTCCCTGCCGGAGTCCTGCCCGTGGAGCTACTTCACAAAGCAAGGAACAAAAGGCAAGCAGCAATCGGCGGCTGTAAATCAGTGGGCCCCTTCTCCCTGGCCCCTCAGCCCACCCCCCCGGCTTGGACTCTGCCTTGTCCTCTAGCTACCAGCCAGCCCCTCCTGAGAATAAAGTCCCTCCTGTTTTGCAGCCGCCGACCCCGATTCCCCCCGGCCAGGCTCCCATGTTCAGTGGGACATGGGGCCCCCCCGACTTGGGAGAAGGTGACCCCGTGCTGCCCGGGGTGAAGGAGGAGCCATGGGGCTGGGCAGCAGCGAATCAAGCCCGAAGTACTGTCCTGGCAGAGCGAGGCGCCCCCAGCAGGAGGTGGCCAGATCAGCACAGGTCCTTCGCCTCCAACAGCGCCACGTCTGCTGGGGGTCCGGCAGTGCAAGTAACATGCTGCACATTGTCAATGCATGGCGCAAGCACTGACCCCGTCTGGGCAGGAGGGGACACACACCACTCCATTGGCCAGAAGGGGAAACTGAGGCACAGAGCAGCGCCGTGAAATCCCACGGCCACCCAGGGGCTGAGGCGGGTCTGGAACTCAGGCATTCCTGGGCCACCACCCCCTAGGCCAGACGTCCTCACGCTACCCCAGGGTCTGCTGGTGCTGTGCGGAGTGGGGGAGGGGAGGGTCGCCTCCTGGCTTCCAGCTGCTGAGTGGCAGGGCCGGACGCTCAGCTCGACGCCCTGGCTCCTGCCCCGGGATAGTGACCAGCCTCCGCCAGTGCCAGGGTCCTTAGAGCAAAACTTGGATTTAGGGTCCCACCCCCGAGAGCTGAGCCAGGGGAGCGAACCGAGGCTCTGCCTCCCTCTTACAGCCAGCCACTAGTGGGTAGGTCCTTCCCCCCCTCCACCCAGCGACAGCGTCCTCAGTCCTCTGCCCCCCGCCCTGCGCTCCCCACACCCAGCTCTGTCGGTGCCCCTCACTCCTGACCCGCAGCCCCCCGCCACCCTAGCCCTGCGCTCCCCACACCCAGCTCTGTCGGTGCCCCTCACTCCTGACCCGCAGCCCCTGCTATCCCAGCCCTGCGCTCCCCACACCCAGCTCTGTCGGTGCCCCTCACTCCTGACCCGCAGCCCCCCGCCACCCCAGCCCTGGGCTCCCCACACCCAGCTCTGTCGGTGCCCCTCACTCCTGACCCGCAGCCCCCTGGCACCTCAGCCCTGGGTTCAGCACACAGGGACCCTGTAACACTCCCTAGTGGGTCACACTTGCTCTCTGGCGCTGGGACCATCATGGGGGAGTTTCCCCCTGGGCTGGTAGAGGAGCCGGGCTGGGCAGGGGATCGCTCCATGCCACCTTTCCCTGCGCCAGGCTGGCACTCGGGCTGCGGTGCGGGCCCAGCAGCACAGCGTCAAGGGCCGGCTGGGCCAAGCCGTCGGCCTGCAGGTGGCAGCAGCGTCCTCTCGCCCGGGGCCCGGCTGCTGTGCATGTAGACTTGGGCTGTGCCTGGCGGGGAGGCTCCAGCCCTTCCTGGCTCCCCGGGCCCCCTTGGCTGCCTCCCAAGCCCTATTGTCACGGGAGGGCGTTTGCGGAACCTGCAGCCATTGTCTGCGCTCCATTGTCCCTCGCCCTGCGGCCGGTTCCCAGGCCTCCCCTGCCAGCCGCTGGGCTCCGCTGCTCACACCAATTACCAGGCGATGAGTCATGACCGAGCAGCACTGCATGCAGCTGGCCTGGCAGGGACCCCCGAACCGGGCCCAGGGGCCCTGGCCAGGCCGGGGGAGCGCGGGGCCCCAGCCAGCGGCCGGTGGGCCGGCAGGGCTGGGATCCACACAACCAGCATGATCTCACTGACACAGCTGCTGAGAGCCTCGCCAATTAGGCTAATGAACGGGGCGGGGCCAGCACGTCGGTGAGGGGCTGTGGGGGTGACGTGGGGGCCCACAGGGCAGGCTGCGGGGGGGACTCGGAGAGGCCGAGGGAGAGCATGGCACCAGTGTGCCTCTCCATCCAAGGCAGCGGCAGGGAACACTTCCCCCACACGGTGCCCAGCCAGCACACCACCATCCTCCCCCCCAGCCACCATCTCTAGGGCTTGGCGGGGAGCTGGGCTCACTGGCCGGCCAGGCCTCGGCCCCTCTGCTGCAGGGGCACGTGGTGCCGGGGGTGATGCAGACGCAGCCAGCAGGATCCGCACCGAGACCCACTGAGCGTTGGGTCACTCCCGATGGGAATGCGGCTCGTTACTATCTGCTGGGAGCCGGCAGCCTGCTGCCCGCCAGCCCAGCCCTATTCTGCCCTTGACGGCTATGCTCCATCCCCACGGAGCAGGACGGGGGCTGCCCAGGGCCCCTCGCACCCTCATCATGTCACAGGGCGGGGGTCTCGCATTCTCCCTAGGTCAGCAAAGCCACATGCTGCAGGCCAGGCTAGGGGGAGACGGCTGCATTGCCGTCACCAATGGCAGTTTAACCAGTGGAACTCACTGCCACAAAGTATCAGTGAGGCCAAGGGCTTGGTTGGAGTCCAAACCAGAGCAGGCCGTGACCCACTGGAGAGGGTCCGAATGTCTAGAGGATACTACCTGCGCCCCAGGGGATCAAGCAGGGGGTTGGGGAGAGGGTCACCCAAGAACCCCGTATTATATAGTCCTGGCACCTTTCCCTGGCCCCTGCTCCCACCCGAGCCGGCGATCTCTCTGTCCCAGCTCCTAGGAGTATCACAGGGGGACAGAGCCGGGTTCAGGGACGCAGACACAGCCCGGCTGACGTGGGCTGAGAGCAACTGACCACGTTCTGGGCACCTTCACCAGGCACCCGGAGCCTGCAAAGAGGGGGGCTGAAATCCCCCCTCCGCAGAAGGGTTTACGTGCCCCCTGCCCTGGCCGGCTGCCAGAAGCGGGGAGGGGCCGAGGTGGGAACATGCAGAAGCAGCATCAGTGGTTCGGGGCCTTTCATCTTTCCCTTTGCCCCTGTCCCAGTGCCAGCAGCCCCGGCTGGCTCACCCGCGGCAATCGCGGCCCTTTGATCCGCCAGAGAAGCGGCTATTGTCAGGGACACATTGTAGGACAATTAAGGCCCAGGCAACGCAATGTCATCATCAGCCGGCTTGTGTGCAGAGCGGGACAGAGACGGCTGCAGGCCCCAGCACCTCGGCAGAGAGACGGGGGAACCGGGCAACGGCCCCCGGCCCAGAGACAGTGGGGAGCAGTGTCTGCCTCACCCAGACAACCGGGCAATGCCCCCCCAGCCCAGACAGAGCTGGGCAATGCCCCCCCCAGCCCAGATAGAGCCAGGCAATGCCCCCCTGGCCCAGACAGAACTGGGCAGTGCCCCCCCCAGGCCAGACAGAGCTGGGCAATGCCCCACACGCCCCCTGGCCCAGCCTGCCAGGATCTGCTCGGGTCCCTGCTTCCTGAAACTCACCAGGCCTTGAGCTCCCAGCCCCCGCCACAGCTGCTCTGCGTGGTGCCAAGCGGCCGGCCTGAGGGCGCCCGGAGCTCTCCGAAGGTCCCTGCACTCCCTGCCTGGGGGCCCAGCCCTGCCTCCCAAAGTCCCGGTTGATAGCACCCCCCTGCTGACAGGGAGGCACCCTTGCTCCGCCCTGGGGCTCCCCAGCAAGGCAGACAGCGAGTGACCCTGCCTGGCTCCCATCACTGCTGAGCTGGGATGGGTTCTGCCCGCAGCCCCTGGATCCCAGCACGCTAGGCCAGGCTCCTGAGGACGGCTATGCCTGCACCCATGGGTGACAGGCCCTTCCGAAATACAGAGCTCTGCCCTCCTGGCTCAGACCATGGGCCACCCAGCCCAGTATCCTGCCTCTGACAGTGGCCCATACCAGAGCTGCAGGGGGAGCGTACAGAACAGGGCCGTTATGGGGGGATTCACCCCCGCCTTCCACTCCTGGCTTCCAGCAGTCAGAGGTTTAGGGACACCCCGAGCATGGGGTTGTGTCCCTGACCATCTTCACTAATAGCCATCGATGGACCTATCCTTCCTCAACTACTCCAGGTCTCTTCTGAACCCAGTTCTACTTTTGGCCTTCACAACATCCCCTGGCAAGGAGTTCCACAGATGAATTGTGCATGAGATCAAAAAGTATGTCCTCTACTTTGTCTTCAAGCTGCTGCCTCTTAATGGCATCGGGTGACCTCTGGTTCTTGTATGACGTGAAAGAGTAAATAACACAGCCCTATTCACTGTCTCCACAGCAGTCGTGATTTTACAGACCTCTAGTAAATCCCCCGCTTTGTTGTCTCTTTTCCAAGCTGAACAGCCCCAATGTTCAGAGGGGGTGATGGGGGCACAGGGGCAGGGGGGTAGTGAAGCCAGGGAGGTGTGTGGGACAGGTGGGGATCCCAGGGAGCGAGTGAGAATCTCTCCACTGTCCTCCCCCAAGCACCAGGCCCTGCCTCCCCTCCCCAGGCCCTGCCATCACCACCTCCCCGACAGGGCACAGGACAGCGCGGGTGCCTGTGGGCACGGCGAGGCCGTGCGTCACAAATCGTTCTGGGCGAGCGGGCGGGCGCGTCGGCACCAGAACCCCGGGGCCTTGGCCGGATTTGCTGACGCGTCCGTTCTCAGCCCGAGCCCCCAGCCCAGCCGCTAACAGCCGGGCCGTTTGGGGGGGCCCGGGCCCCAAGTCCGTGCCGGGGCCGCAGTGATGTGAACTGACAACGGCGGCTTGGCGAGGCTAAAAGCGTGAAAATGATCAAGGCCCGCGGGTCGCCTGTGATCATTAGGGGGCTCTTTGATGGGGCCGCCCGCTCGGGGACCGGGAACAATGAGCTCATTCAGCCCGGGGAAGGCTGCAGCCAGGCCCCCGCTCCCAAGCCAGCCAGCCCGGGCCCGGAGAACTCACCACCCTAATGAATTCCAACTGGATCAGCTCCCCTCCCGCCCCCATTTACCGGCACCTTCCCGGCCCATCCCCACGGCAGGGCCCTGGCACCACCGCCGGGCACTGCCTTAATGAATTCAGCCGTTTGTGTGTCCCCCAGCATGGGAAAGCGCGGCCCCGGCCCCCCCTGGGGCACTGTATATATACAACGCCATTCGCCCCGGGACTCATTGTTCCCCTGTCAGCTCCAGAGCACGCAGCGGTGGAGACGAGGAGCGAGGGGGGGACCCCAGCTCCCGGCCCAGCGGCCAGGCAGGCAGAGGGGAAGAGCCGGCCCAGAACCAGCGTAGTGCTCCCACCTGCCACACCATGCTGCTGCCGCTGGTCTGCCTCCTGCAGCTGACGGCTGGCGCCCCCGTGGGCAAGGAGCTTCACCAGGTGCCAGCCAGCGTCCTGCAAGGTGAGTGCGGGCACCGGTGGGGCACCAGTCCCTGCTCAGCCCAGGCAGAGCCCCACTGGGCAACCAGGCTCCAGGCAAGGGGCTCGTTTGTTGCCAGGGGGCTTTGCTTACAGGATTGGTGCGGCTGCCAAGGAGGTGTGTGTGGGGGTAGTTCTGGGAACCAGGCCTCCCGGGTCCCGTTCCTGGCTCTGGGAGGGGAGTAGGGTCTAGTGGTTAGAGCAGGGGGGGCTGGGAATCAGGACTCCTGGGTCCCATTCCTGGCTCTGAGAGGGGAGTAGGGTCTAATGGTTAGATCAGGGCAGCTGGGAGCCAGCACTCCTGGGTCCTATATTCCCAGCTTTGTCTGCTGCTCATTTGGGACAGTGGGCAAACCCCTTCGCGGTCCCCGTCCCCCCCGGGGATCCCCGGGGCCGTGTGGTTCATTGCAATGACTCGGGGCTCCCATCCTGGTGGGTTTCATGGTGGCCGCCCTGGGCTTTTTGCAGGGGCTGGTCAGGCCCGTGGGGGGCACTGCTGGGAGCAGGAAGGGCCGAGGGGAAGATGTGTGGGGGAGGGAGCTGGCCCCACCCTGCATGCACCTGTTGGCTTTTGCAGAGTAATCGAAAATACAAGGTCCGGGGTGGGCTCATCCCTGAACCTCAGCCACTGCAGCCAAACCCTGCCTTGCTCCTTGGGTGGGAATTCCCAGGCGAAGGGGCGGGCGGAGCCCCGCATGGGGAGCCTTGGATTGGCCCTTGGGGTCCCGGGCCGGGCTCTGAGGTAGCTCCTGGGAACCTGAGCGCCCCTGTAAAAGGCAGTGGACTCTCACTGACACAAACACACGCAGGCCACCCCCCAGAGCAAGCCCGCAATGCATCACTGCTCATGCAACCCGCTAATGCAACTACACCCAATGCAAACACAACCCTTCTCCCCATGCAAATACCCCCCTGCAAACACACGCATGCATCCTGTGACGGGTTGGATCACAGAAACCCCCTTGGGAGCTGCCAAGCGATGTGCCAAGACTACTTCTATTTCTGTTTTCCCTGCCAGCTCAGGACTCCAGCACCCTGTCTTGCTGAGCCAGACACTCCAGTCTGCTCCAACACAGGGTCTGAATTACTTGCCCCAAAGCTGCAGGTTTACCTGAAAACAGCTCACAGTAGTGTGCTTGTCTTTAGCACTCAGATGCCCAACTCCCAATGGGGTCTAAACCCAAATAAATCCGTTTTACCCTGTATAAAGCTTATGCAGGGCAAACTCATAAATTGTTCACCCTCTATAACACTGATAGAGAGAGATGCACAGTTGTTTGCTCCCTCAGGTATTAATACATACTCTGAGTTAATTAATAAATAAAAAGTGATGTTATTAAATACAGAAAGTAGGATTTAAGTAGTTCCAATTAGTAACAGAACGAAGTAAGTCACCAAGCAAAATAAAATAAAATGCGCAAATCTATGTCTAATCAAACTGAATACAGATAATCTCACCCTCAGAGATGCTTCAGTAAGTTTTTCTCAGACTGGACAACTTCCAGGCCTGGGCACAATTCTTTCCCCTGGTACAGCTCTTGTTGTAGCTCAGGTGGTAGCTAGGGGATTCTTCATGATGGCTCCTCTCCCTCTTTTTGTTCTTTTCCACCCCTTTATATATTTTTTGCATAAGGTGGAAACCCTTTGTCCCCTTGGGTTGCCCCCCACACACACTGGAAAAGCACCAGGTTAAAGATGGATTCCAGGTCAGGTGACATGATCACATGTCACCGCAAGACTTCATTACCCACTTGCCAGCACACAGGTATACAGGAAGACTCACAGGTAAACACAGCCATCTGCAGACAATGGTCCTGGTTAATGGGAGTTATTAAGATTCCAAACCACCATTAATGGCCCACACTTTGCATAATTACACTAGGCCCTCAGAGTTATATTTCATATTTCTAGTTTTAGATAAAAGAGTGGTACATTTATACAAATAGGATGACCACACTCAGTAGATTATAAGCTTTGTAATGATACCTTACAAGAGACCTTTTGCATGAAGCATATCCCAGTTACATTATATTCACTTATTATCATGTTTTTATAAAACCATATAGATGGCACAACGTCACACACCCCTCAATGAAATCCCCAACGCGCCCCCCCCCCATGCAAACAACCCCCCAATGCACACACCCCATTGCCAATGCAACGCCCCCCCAGTGCAAATGCATATCTAACCCCGGCTGGAGGGGCAGGGCACCTTCCCTGCAGTGAGTCTGGTTGCTAAGCACCGTGCCCTGTGCCCAGCACACGCCCGTGTTGTGGCGCGAAGCCCTGACAAGCCCATTGTCATTTGGGAGGCGGAGGGTGCCCAGACAAGCTGAATCGGATCCCAAGCTCAGCTCTCCCCCACTCCCAGAGCCTGGCACTCGGTACTCAGCCTCTACAGGCCTGGAAGCGGCTGGCCTGAAACCTGGGCGCCGCGCCATGCCGCAGGGGAGCGCCCTGTGTGTCCGACCTGCAACGCACACAATGCACACGGGGGAGCCAGGACTCCATGGTCCTATTCTCCGCTTTGCCAGGTGCCCACCTGGGACCATGGGCAAGCCCCTTCGCCCTCTGTGTGCCAGCTTGCCCAGGGTGAGGGTGGGCCCCACCTCGGGACCCCCTGGGGCAGCGTGGCTCCACACACATGCTCTGTGAGGCTCAGGCACAACAGGGGAAAGACCCTCCTTGCTGGCTCCTTGCTGCCTGGGAGGCACATGGCTTCACGACTCCTGCTTGGCTCGCCAGCTGGAATGCCATTGCCCCGGAGCGCCGGTGAGGGGGGCTCCCATCGCTCGCTGCCCCTCACCGCCAGGCATGGGACGGGATCCCACCCAGTGGGGACAGTAACCACAACTGCCTGAGCCCCGAGGGGGAGAGACAGGCCCCACGCCAGGGCGAGCCAAACCCAGGCAGAGGGATCCCCATATGCAGGATTGGACCGGGGCCAGCTACTGCAGGAGAGGCCGAGGCTGGCAGGAGGACCCAGCTCACCCCCACATTGTGGGGAGGGATAGCTCAGTGGTTTGAGCATTGGCCTGCTAAACCCAGGGTTGTGAGTTCAATCCTTGAGGGGGCCATTTAGGGATCTGGGGCAAAAATCTGTCAGGGGCTTGGTCCTGCTTTGAGCAGGGGGGTGGACTAGATGACCTCCTGAGGTCCCTTCCAACCCTGATATTCTATGATCTCCCCGGCTGCTCGGGCCTGGCATTGTCCCGCTTTGGTCTGTTCCCTGCACTCCGGACCCTCAGTCACATAGAGGCCCAATGGGGAGAAGAGGGGTGGAACTGTGCTCTGGGATCCCCCTGCCTGGGGGGGCGTGGCCAGGGGTAGGGAGGGGGCGTGGTTGAGGTGCAGCGGAAGCGAGAGCAGCCCCAAGGGGAGGCAAGGGGGCTTGGAGCCGCCCTCCAGGCCAAAGGGGCTGGCAGTCAGGGCTGTGAGCTAGGGCTGACCAGGCTCCTCTCTCTCTCTCTCTGCAGCACTGTCCAGCCGGGGGACGCTGGTCCTAGAGGCCGCCCTGAAGAGCGCCCTGGTGGCCCTGGAGGGGGCGCTGGCCGAGCACGAGCGGCGGCTGCGGGAGTGTGGGGAGTGCGCGCCCTGCCTCTTTGGGGATTGCGGCAACCGGAGCGGGGAGTGTGCCCGTGAGTGCCAGCCCCCCGCCCGCCCGGCCACACACACCAGCAGCGCAGGCTGGCTGGGGGCTCCTGCACGAGGCCCCATGGCCTGTCCCCTGGTCAGTGGCAGCCCCATGGCAGGGAGGTCATTGGTGGAGCAGGCTGGGGTGACCTGCCGGAGCAGCAGTAGCCCTGCTGTTGCCAACAGCCTGTTCGCTCCAGCGAGCGCCCCTACAATAACAAACCAGCGCAGGCGGCCTCACAGCTGTCTTGGTAACACCACGCAGGGGCGAGGATGGCTAACCTGTGTGGGCAGCACCATCCCCCACAGACAGCCCTACACTCCTGAGAGACCCTACAATAACAAACCCATGTGCGCGCAGCCCAGCTCTCTGGAGAGACCCTACAATAACAAACCCATGTGCGCGCAGCCCAGCTCTCTGGAGAGACCCTACAATAACAAACAAGGGCCAATCCAATGGGTGTTCAGACTGCACTATGGGGGAAGAACCGGAGGGAGGGCGTGAGGGTAAGGAAGGAAATTCGGCAGCATGGTGCCCTTGGCTGATAGCCCGGCCCTGTGCATAGCCTGTGGGTGGGGAGTGGGCTCCACTCTGACCTGTCTCCTCTCTCCCCAGCCCCGGAGGCCCCTGTGGCTCCCCTGCCCAGCTGCCAGGCTGTCCTGGAAGCCCAGGCTACCCCGGAGCAGGCCGAGAGGAACTGGGCACTGAGCAAGGCGTGTGCCCCGTACCAGCGCCTGTGCCCCGCTGACGCCCTGAGCCCTGACGCCTGCGTCCGGCTGATGGCTGGGCACTGCCAGCTGCGCCTGCAGGAGTGCAGTAGGTGCCAGCCCAGATCGGGGGCACGGGGTGGGTGGGTGAAGCCCGACCTCAGCTCAGTGGAGTTCACCAAGCAGGGGGATGGCCCACCTGGTCTCTGGCTAAGTGACGCCAGCCCCAGCCCCTCCCCCCGCCCGGGGGTCACCCACTGGGGCTAAGCTCATCCCCCCACAGCACCCCTAGCCCAGGAGCTGGTGCCGAATGTGGCTCGGCTCCCATCTCTCCCCTGGCCTGCTGTGCCAGCCGCCACCCTCAGCTGCACCCACAGGGGGCGCCGCTGGGCAGCACAGGGCTCTCCACCGCCCCTTTGGGCTGCACCCACAACACTAGGCTCAGCTTGGGCTGGTTTGATGGCGGGATCTCACAGGAGACCCTACAATAACAAACAGGGAGCCCGGACAACTGGGCAATGCTGCTGGGCGAGTGACCCGCGGTGCACAGTGCAGGGAAAACAGGCCCAGATCAGGCCCCAGCACTGGGCTCTGGTCCCCACTGCTCTGCCCCGCAGCCCCATCCCCTCCTAGAGGGATGGCGTCAGGGCAAACACCCCCCTGCCCCCACCCACAGATGGGGCAGAGCGAGGGAGCCTCTAGGTCCCAGGCTGTTACAGCTCCTCCCCAATTGGACGACCCCAGCCCACTGAGTAGCTGGGTTTTGCTCCTGGGAGACCCTACAATACACAAACCACTGTGAGCAGCCCCCACGCTCTCAGGAGACCCTACAATAACAAACACCAAATGGCAGGGAAATCCCAGCCCGGGCAGGAGGCTGATTTCCGCAGCCCTGGGGGGCTGTGAAGGGGCCCAGCCGGGGGGTGGGTGGGGAGTGCAGGAGGCCCCGGCACACAGGTGGCATGTGTGCCCGGCAGCGTGGCCCATCCCTCGGGTCTCGTATCCCTGCAGGGCTGCAGAGCAACATGGATGATATGAACGGCCTCTCGGACCAGCCGGCACCAGGTCAGTCTGCAGCTGCTCCAGGGGTTTGGGGCCACACCCCATCCCAGGTGTGTGGTGGGCACAGGAATGAGGGCTGGGCATCGCCCTGCTGCCAGGCAGGGACATGCCTTCCCATGTGCCCCAGCTTCAGCGACACGTGGCGATGGGGCAGAGGCCCCATGGGGGCAGGGGTAGCTGCCCCGTTGGGTTCACCCTGGATGGGCACAGCTTGCTGAGCTCCTCGTACCCTCTACCCACCCTGCCAAGCTTGCATGGGGCCACAGCGCCACCCCTCAGCCCTCGCTGCCTGCGTGGGCACCGAGGTCGGTGTCGGCAACTGGCAGGACTGTAGGGGAGCCCGCAGCTGCCCCAGGACACAGCTGCGTGAGTATCCAGCCCACACACACACGCACCGTGCAGTGCATCCCCAGCACGCGCACACACACACCGTGCAGTGCATTCCCGGCACAGACACACACACACTGTGCAGTGCATCCCCGGCACAGACACACGCACCGTGCAGTGCATCCCCAGCACAGACACACACGCACCGTGCAGTGCATCCCCAGCACAGACACACACGCACCGTGCAGTGCATCCCCGGCACAGACACACACGCACCGTGCAGTGCATCCCCAGCACAGACACACACGCACCGTGCAGTGCATCCCCGGCACAGACACACACGCACCGCGCAGTGCATCCCCGGCACAGACACACACGCACTGTGCAGTGCATCCCCGGCACAGACACACACGCACTGTGCAGTGCATTCCTGACGTGCACACACACACGCACACACACACACGCCTTGTTATTAAGCACTCCTGGCATTAAGCATGACAGCTCCACAGACAGGCCGTTCCACTCCAGCTCCCAGCCCCAGGCTGGACCCAGCCCTGTTAAAGGAACAGACGCGCTAACCCGCCTATTTGGGCCTGGAGAGGGGCCCAAGGTTGGGCCCTTGGTGGCACCCAAGAATATTGGGGCCCAATTGAGCCTCTTGTCTCATGAAACATGTAGCACAAGGATAGCAGGGGGCTGCAGGTCGGGAGTGAGGGGCATTGGCAGAACTGGGGGGGGCAGGGCTGGGCTGGCAGGGGGCTGCGGGTCAGGAGTGAGGGGCATTGGCAAAGCTGTGGGGGAACCTCCTCCCTCTCCCCCATCTGATCTCTTCTCTCTCTCTCTCTTCCTCCCCAGGGACGTGTGGCCGGGGGGTGGTGGCACCCAATGCCACAGCAGCCAAGGGCAAGATCGTGGGGGGCAGCGTGGCCCCGCGGGGCGCCTGGCCCTGGCTGGTCTCGGTGCGGCTGGGCGGGGAGCTGATGTGCGGCGGGGTGCTGGTGGGGGCCACCTGGGTCCTCACGGCTGCGCACTGCTTCACCGGGTATGGCTGGGGCTAGTCCCAGGGGGCGCGGAGCGGGGGCATCTCCCATGGGAGCACTGAGGGCAGCTGGCCAGTGCCAGCCCAGGGCAGAGACGGGCTGGGCTGCCCCAGCCACAGGGCACGGCCCCTGTGCAGCTCGGCTCCCAAAGGCAATGGGGCAGCCTCCCCCTCACCATGCCACCCTGCCCAGCCACTGCTCGGGCCTAGCCCTGCTGCCCCCTGATGGGGGGAAGGTGCCTGGCGCAGGGCAGCTGAGCCCCAGGGCGGGGAGCCCCAGGGGCCCAGCTGGCAGACGTGCCTGGGGCCAGATCCCCTGTGGGGGGAGCGGGAGGGGGCCTGGCTCTATCTGTGTCACGGAGTCCCTAGGCGATGCTCTGGAGCTGCTCCCCACAAATCCAGTCAGGACTTTGCGGAGCCTCCTCTCCCTTGGAGCAGATTGTCTTCAGGGCAAGAAGCTCACACGGCTTCACCTTCCTGGGTCTGACCTTGGAGCATTCAGCATATGCCCCTCCGTGCGCTTCCCACAGCGAGTCCGCCCAGGCGGGGTCCTGGGGAAGCCAGAGGGTCCTGCACCCCCACTTTGCAGTCCGATGTGACTCTCAGCCAGCCAGTAAAACAGAGGTTTATTAGATGACAGGAACATGGTCTAAAACAGAGCTTGTAGGTACAGAGAACAGGACCCCTCAGCCGGGTCCATTTTGGGGGGCAGTGAGTCAGACAACCCCATCTGCACTCACTTCCGATCCCCAGCCAGCTCCAAACTGAAACCCCCTCCAGCCCCTCCTCCTCTGGCCTTTGTCTCTTTCCCGGGCCAGGAGGTCACCTGATCTCTTTGTTCACCTTTAGCTATTTCCTTGCAGGGGGGAAGGGCCCCGGCCATTTGTTGCCAGGATACAGAGTGTCGGCCAATTATGCACACTGGAGACTTAAGAAATGCATAGGGGAAACTGAGGCACCCACACAGTATTCAGAGGAAACATTAAGAACAGTCCCACTTCGTCACAGCCTGCCCCCCCTCATTCCCTGCTCCACCCCCTCGCAGGAACCGCAATGAGCTGGCCTGGACGGTGGTGGTGGGGGACTACGATCTCGCCAAGTGGGACGAGGGCGAGCAGGTGCTGCCCGTCAACCGCATCATCACCCACCCCAAGGTAAGAGGAAGGCCCCCCAGCATGTCCCCCACCTGCCTGCCCCAGGCGCCTGTGCCCAGCGTGCCACCTGTCCCCCCTGCCCTCCCGAGGCCCCGACTGCCCCCAGTATCCCAATCCCCCAGCACCCTGACCACCCCCCACTCCCTGACCCCCTGCTCCTCTCCCCCACAGTTCAACCCCAAGACCTTCCACAGTGACATGGCGCTGCTGGAGCTGGGGCGCCCGGTGGCCCCCTCGGCATGGCTGAGCCCGGTGTGCCTGCCCGACGGTCCCGAGGAGCCCGGCCCAGGGACGCCCTGCTACATCGCCGGCTGGGGGTCCCTCTACCAAGGTAGGTGAGGGGCGGGGCCGGGGCCAGTGCCGCCCAGTGTTCTCCTGCGCCCCCTGCTGGCGGGCCCCCTGCCAGGGCAGTGGGGGTTGGTCCAGGCGCTTTCCCTGCCGGAGCAGCGTCCTCTGGAGGCCAGTGGGCCCCAGCGACCCGGACATCTCCCCAAAGCTGGGACAGGGCATCTGGCATCTCAGCCAACCCAGCAGCCAGGTGCTGCCCTGGGCCAGCCCCGGGTGCTGCCCTCGCGCCCCCAGCACGGCTCCTATCAGCCCGGCACACAGCGGGGATGGCTCTGGCGCTGCAGACGGGCCGGGGATGGCTCCCTGCTGCCCGGGCGCTAGGCCCAGGCACCGCAGGGGTGGGGGGCACAGTGGGGGCAGCAGCCCCCTCCCATGACTTGCTCTTTGCCCTGGCAGAGGGGCCATCGGCCGAGGTGGTGATGGAGGCTCGGGTGCCCGTGCTGAGCCAGGACGCCTGCCGCAGCGCACTGGGCAAGGAGCTGCTCACCAATGCCATGTTTTGCGCCGGCTACTTGGCCGGCGGCATCGACTCCTGCCAGGTAACGGCTGGGGGGGTCCCAGGGTGAGGAGGGGGTGCCCCCCCCCCGCAGTGGGCCAGGCATGGAGTAGCCAGTCCCAAGGCCGGCAGTGTCACTGCAATCCACCACTGTGAGCTGCTACCTGCTGGGGCTGGCACACACCAGGCTGGAATCCCTCCACTGGGCGTGACCTGCTGGCAGAGCCAGGCATGGGGGGGCTGCCTAGTTGGGGCAGGGCAGAGCAGGGGGGGCTCCCTTAATCTTGACCATTTAGGAGCCCATGACTCCTAGGTCCTATTGCTGGCTCAGCTGCTGGCCAGGGCCTGCCCGGCTCCGTGACTCAGTTTACCCTCTACCCAAAGTGGCCAATGGCCAGATGGGGCTGGGTGGAGAGGGGCTTCCTAGGCCAAGTGCTCCTGGGGGACCTTAGAGCTGGTCCCTGCTTTGCCCAACCCTGCCCATGCTTCGTGCCAGCCTGTGGCTGCTTCTCCCCCAGGGAGATTCGGGCGGGCCCCTGACGTGCCAGGAGTCCGGGTCGCAGCAGTCCGTGCTGTACGGCATCACGTCATGGGGGGACGGCTGTGGGGAACAGGGCAAGCCGGGCGTGTACACCCGCGTGACGGCCTTCGCTGACTGGATCCGCCGCCAGATGGACAGTGAGTGCCATGGCCGGCTTGGCAGCAGGGCTGCAGAGGGCACACTCCAGGGCAGAGCAGCCTGAACCCCATGGAGGAATGGGCATTGGCTAGCTGGGACCGGGCACTGCAGGGCACCATCAGCCATAGGTGGGAAGGGGGCCCAGATGGCAGTGCCAGGGCAGGGAACAGAGCCACTAGGACACCTGAGTGTCTGTAAGCAGGATAGGAGGATGTGGTGGGGCAACGCCCGGGAGTCCCACAGGGGGTGGTGCCAGTGGTCCCCCCTGGGGAGGGCTGGGGCAGCATCCGAGGGTCCCCCAGGGGAGGGGTGGGGCGGTGCCCAGGGGTGTGGCCCTTTCTCTGTGTCCCTGACACCTAGCCCCTTGCCCTCCCCAGAATCACCCGAGAGCAGAGAGCCCACCTGCTTCGAGCTGCTGGCCGCATCCCAGCTGCCCGGCGAGCGCCAGCGTGCTGAGCTCGCCCACCTGTGCTCCTTCTATGCCCAGTCGTGTGCCCCGCCCCAAGGCCAGGCTGCTTGTGCCCGGGTCGCCGAGGAGACCTGCAGGATGAAGAGGAGGAGATGTGGTGAGTGGCGCTGGCCGGGAGGGGCTGGGCGCTGCCCGGGCGCAGAGCCTGTGGGCTCGGGGGCATCGGGCTGGGAGGCCTGGGACACACAACCTGAGCTCTTGGCGTGATCCGTGGCCCAGGGACTCTGACCCTCAGCACTCGTCAGGCCTCAAGCTTATGCCCACAAACTGGGACCAATCCCTTGCCTCCCGAGGTCAGAACTACCCTCTGTTGCTCCCACCCTGCAGATGGGTCCGCCCGAGGGAAGGGTGGGGGGAGCAGAGCAGGGCCAGGGGGTGAGATTGGGGTCCTATAGCTAATGGGGCGGCTGATAACGTGCTGTAGGGGCTGAGCAGGACAGGGAGGGCACACAGGGTGCCCCAGGCCCAGGCCACGCAGCTAAAGGGACAAGGGCCTTGCTGAGTGAGGGCAGTGCCAGCTGCTCTGTGGGCCCAGGCTCCGGGGGCACTGGGAGACATCCCGCTAACACCCGGATGTAACGATACTGCCTCTGGCGGGACACCACTGAGATACCAATTCAGGACAAATTGCTTAGAGCAGGGCAGTGACAGCCCAAGACTGGGGTTGCTTTGCACACCAAGGCAAACCAAACCAGCCAAACGGAGAAGACTTTGGTTTTACCCCACTGGCTAACCATAAATCTGTCACGGACTCACAGGTCATGCCCACTCGTGGCCCCGTGCGGTCCATGGGTGGGGGGTGCCCCTTTCAGTGAGACAGCCCTTCCCGGGGGTCCACTCTCTCTTGGGGTTAAGTCCCTCCACATCCTGAAGCCGCACTTCTCTGAGCCTTAGCACGTCTGGCTCTGCCGTGGGCCCCCTCAGGGAGTCCACTCGCTCTGGATCCCCGGGGCCTCCACCCCCCGAAGGGGACAATACAGCCTGTTCTCTAGACCGGAGTGACTCTCAGCCAGCGTAAACCAGGAGGGTTTATTGAGCATTTGAACACAGCACAGGAAACTCTCAGGGCCTCAAGCCTGGCCTCCCTCAGCACAGCACATCCCCTTCTCCCCTGCATCCAGGTGGGCTCTACCTGCTCCCCTTCTCCAGCCCAGAGCCCCCCTGCTTCCCAGCTGGGCATCTGATATCACCGGCCCCAAGCCCCGCCTCTGTCCATTGTCTTCTCTCCAGGTAAACAGATTGCCTGGGCCTCCTCGCCTCACTTCTGTCCTCTGGCCCCTCTGGCTGGAACTGGCTGGTCAGGTCAACGGGGTCCTCTCTGCGCAACCCATTGTCCTCCCCCAACCAGAACCAGCTGTGACTCCTGAGCTGGGTCTCTGGGTTACCAGGTCACCAGTCGCTAGGGTATCCATCCTCCAGGCCATTGGCTGGGGTCCCAAGTTCCCTCGCTGGTCCTCTGTAACAACAACTCCCTCTCCCATCACCTCATTAAACCAGTAACACCCAGGGAAACTCAGTCCCACCCCCTCTCCACGCAAACCATTGGAAAAACAAGGAAAAAACAAGACAATCCCCCACTTCATCACAAAGTCATACAAGCAATTCCCTCCAGTTTCCCAGTATCACCACCAGTGCCACTCGTTATGGAGATGACTGGTTATGAAAACCAATACCCCTGTAAAAGAAAGAAAGAGGTTCTCCTGATCCTAAAGGACCAAACCCCAGAGCCAGGTCAAGTGATAAGTTAGATCTTACCCAAAATACATGCTTATAGCCAATTCTTATTAACTAAACTAAAATTTATTAAAAAAGAAAAGAGAGAGAGTGTTGGGAAAAAGATCAATATACAGACAGACTTGAGTTCAATTCTTGAGGTTCAGGTAGTTGCCAAAAGTCCTTTTAGAAATAGTCCACAGGTTATCGTCCAATGTCCATATTCAGGGTGACAAAGCAAATCTGAGATGAAGGATCGGTGTCCCAGGATTTTTATACATCACCAGCAGCCTTTTGGCCTGAGAAAACAATAGGCTTAACTTTCCTTCTCCTAAACATCCTGGCAATTAGCACAGGGTAATTTATCCATTAAACAGTTCAGATAAAGGTTACCACAACCTTCAAAGGTTTTTAAGGCCCGTCTTGACAAAGCCCTGGCTGGGATGATTTAGTTGGGGCTTGGTCCTGCTTTGAGCAGGGGGTTGGACTAGATGACCTCCTGAGGTCCCTTTCAACCCCAATATTCTATGATTCAAAGAGACATAGCCAATAATACTATTTCACTCAAGTGTCTTCCTAAATGGTAATACTCCTTTTTTGATCTTTGAATCAAAGCCATAGCAATAGACAAGACTTGTTTGCTTACATCCCAAGACCTGAGCAAACATCTACCCTTCTACCTCTAACAACGCCGCTGCATTTCAAAGCTCTATTCATTTACAGATCTTCCTAACTAGTCTTTAAAGTTCGGCCCCGGGTCAGGTCAGTCTGGGAGGTAATTAACTCTTTCTGGCCCTGTCACCTTCCAATGAGATATTACATTACACTCATAACGTCACACCCGTTCCTCACAGAGCTGCGCTCCTACGCCCAGATGCTGCTGGATTTCCTGCGTCGGGCCGAGGAGTTCTTCCGAAGCCAGGTGGACTTCGCCTTCTTCACCCACACCCTGCCCCGCTTCATGGAGCAGCTCTATGGGCATCTCTTCCCCGTCCGGGCTCGCCGGGCCACCGCAGGTACCTGCCCCACAGATCTGCCATCCCCTAGATCTCCCAGGGACCCCCATCCCCTCTGGATCTCCCACCTCCTCCGTCCGGGCCACGACAGGGACCCTCGCATCCCCCCATCCCAATCTCCTACCCGGGCCATGTCAGGGACCCCCATCCCCCTGGATCTCCCACCTCCCCCAGCTGAGCCATGGCAGGGAGGGACCCCCCCCCAGATCTCCCACATCCCCCAGCCAGGCCATGCCAGGGACCTCCATCACCCCGATCTCCTTCCTCCCCCACCCAGGCCACACCAGGGACCCCTGCCCCCTGGGTCTCCTACCTTCCCAGGCCATGGCAGGTACCTGCCCCGCAGATTTCCCCCATCCAGAACATGGCAGGGACCCCTGCCCCCTGGATTTCCCACCTCCCCCGCCCTTGCCATGGCAGGGACTCCCGACCCAGACCCCCCCATATCCTGCCTCTGGATCCCCACATCCCAGCTCTGTGCCCGCATGGGGATATAGGGGGACCCACTCGCTCTGCTTAGGGAACCTTGATCCCACCCCCAACCTCCACTGGGGGCTTTGGAGGCACTCCCAGTATGGACTCCCCAGTTGCCTCAGCTACAGCCTGGCCCCTCCTGTCCCTCCTCAGCGCTGCAGGGTGCAGGGTCTTTCCGGGAGCCGGCTGCCCCTCCACCCCCACAGCATCCAGCTGCCTGTACAGGGGCTGTCGCACCCCATGGCTGGGCCTGTGCTGGGGCACCAGGCCAGCTCCCTGGCACACGCCCAAGGCAGCATGGCCTCTACTTGCTCCACCCGCTGCCAGCCCTCCACCCTGCCCCACATGCCCCCCAGCTCCCTGCTGCCGAGACTGAATCCTGTATCGTCCCCCCAGGGCAGGGGGCCGAGGGGCAGGCAAGCCCTGAAGAACTCCCGAGCGCCCCCAGCAGGTAAAGCCAGTCCCAGGGCTGGGCGGGGCCCGGCGTGAGATCAGGGAGGGGGGAAGAGGTGCCAGCCATGGGGCGAGGGAGTGGGGGGAGGCGGGAGGGCAGGGCCAGACGTGGGGCGAGGGATCAGGGGCTGTGGGGGGAAGAGGCCTGTTGTGGTTTGGGGGGGACAGGCTGTGGGGCTCAGGCCAGTGCCAGGGGTCATGTGTCATCCCTCCCTCACCCCAGACATCCCTGCACAGCCAGCTGGCCACGGGAGCCAGGCTCCGCGGCGGGCACGGTCCCACCAGGCTGGGCGTGTGAGGGTGGAATTGACTCGAAGGGGGGCAATAGAGGGTTTGGCTGCAGGGTTACAGTCCCCTGGGCTGGTGCTGTCTGGCGCATCCCAGGGTCTGCTGGGACCCCCCCGCAATGCTCTGCTGCTGGCCGTGGCAGGGCTGCATCTCCCTGCCCCTCACCCTGCCCCTTGTCGCAGGACCCAGCCCCCACCCTTCTTGGCGCTGTTCCAGGCCGTGGGCCCCACGCTGGAGGACTGGGTGGGGGAGCTGAGCGCCATGGCTGGGGGTGACATGGCCCCCCCAGCTCCTGCACTGGCTGCTGGGCAACTCCGTGGGGAGGAGCAGCTCTTCCTGCAGGTAAGGGGGCGGGGGCTCTGATTGGGGCAGGGGGACCCCCAGCCTCTCCAAAGAGGGCAGCACTGCAGCCTGAGGATGCCCCTGGGCACCTGCCCCCCCACTCAGCTGGACCCCAAATCCAGCCCCCGCAGGCTGCCGAGGCCCTAGCCTTGGGGCAGGAACAGCTGTAAATCCCACCTGACCCCAGCACCCCCCACCTGACCCTGGGACCCCATCAATCCACCCCCTCCCTGCCTGACCTCAGCACAGATCCCCACACTCCCCCACCCCCACAGCTCCTTCCTGACCCCATCTTCCCCCCCACCTCATCTATCCCCAGCACAGGTCCCATCCTTCATCCCCACCCCCTTCCTGACGTCCCTGGCCCAGCCCCCAGGCCCCACAGCCGCAGGGAGCCCCCTGCTCCCATAGCGCCCAGCACTACCTGGGGTCGCTGTCGCTGGCATTGCCGATGGGTGCCTCTGTGGCCCAGGCGGGCCCAGCTCACACAGCCCCGCTCACTCCCTGCGTCTCTCTGGTTCAGCAGGCCGAGGGGGCAGTGGAGGCGCTGAAGGGGCATGGCTGGGCCTTTCTCCAGCGGCTGCGGGCTGAGCTGGGGGCCCGAGGAGCAGGGCCCCTGCCGGGAGCTGCCTCCCCGCTGAACCGTAAGTGCTTGCGGCGGGGTGAGGTGGGGGCATGTCTTGGGGCGCTCGCCCCAGCTAGTTACTCGCATGGGGGTGGGGGGTGCAAGGCACAGCTGTGCCCGGTTAGATCTGCCATGGCATTGCCCTGCCTCATGCCACCGGGCCTGGCCCTGGACCGTGCAGCCTGGCCTCAGATGGTCTAGGGTGCTCCAGTGCCAGCTCAGGGTGCCGTTGCATTGTGTTGCTGGGGGTGCACTAGCAGCGTATGGGGGCGGGGGAAGCCTGCCCTTTCCCCGCGGGGTGGTTGGAGCCTCTCTCTCTTTCTGTGTGGCAGGACCTGCGGCTGCTGGGGGCCTGTCCCTGCGGGTGAGGCGAGAGCTGGGGGGAGCCCTCCCCAGTGACGAGGGACCAGGCGATCGCAGAGGTATGCCCCCGCCACAGCAGTTGTGTGGTACAGGGCCCGGGCTCCCCCCCCAGGCTAAGGGGGGAGGGTTGCACTGGGACCCCTGCTGCAGCCAAGAGGTGCCTAGCCTCCACCGTGCCCTGTAGGGGCAGAGCCATATTGAACCCACCCCTACACCCATCCTGGCAGCTGGGCTCAGCGCACAGGGCCCCGTGCCACTTGGATGTGCCCGATGCCCCCTCCAGGCCTTTCCCTCTCCAGCCCAGGAGTACGGGGCCAAGCTTACCTGTTCCCCCTCGTGGGTCAGGACCCCAGGGGTAGGGCTTTGCCAGGCTAGGGGGTTGTTAACCCCAGTGCCCTGGCCCCATGTGCCAGGTAACCCCCCTGCCCTCTTAGCTGGAAACAGGGTCTTTGCTCCCCCCACCCAATGGCTGTGTGACATTGCTGTGCACACTGGCTACCCCCCACCCCAGAGGTGGCTGCAGCGATCCTTGCCCAGCCAGTACAGCATGTCAAGCCCTTTTGGCCCCTTTGAGATGAAAGGCACCAGGGAAATGCCAGCAGTTGGGTGGCAGGGGACAGGCCCGTAGGACCAGCTCCTGGCGCTCTGACGCTCCACCAGCCGGGGGATTTCAGGGAGTGCTCTGACTGCCCCTCCCCTCTTTGGCACAGGCTGCCCAGGGCTGCAGGAGGCGGCGCTGCAGGTACGCGCCGTGCGGGAGCTCTACCGCTGGGTCCTGCAGGTGCCAGAACGGGACCTGGCCATGACCTTCCAGGAGGTGAGTGAGCCATGCCCCGCGGGAATGCAGGGAGCTGACCAGCCACCGTGGGGCCACTGCTCTGGGCCAGCCCCCAGCACCACACCCTGGCTCTCACAGGGCCCCACTGGGCTGCAAGGGCTACTGCCAA
Organism: Chrysemys picta bellii; assembly: GCF_011386835.1. Taxonomy (NCBI): domain Eukaryota; kingdom Metazoa; phylum Chordata; order Testudines; family Emydidae; genus Chrysemys; species Chrysemys picta. The sequence continues at coordinate 6,988,158 of NC_088799.1, forward strand.
TGAGAGACCCACCCAACCATTCCCCCACTCCCCACATTGCCCCCCCCCACATGCCTCATCCCCTAGCTGTGGGGGGAGGGTCTCTGTCCCCCCCAGTGGTGGCTCCAGGTGCCAGCTGGGGGCTGAGCCATTTAGCCTTTATCTCCGTGCAGCCTGGGTTCAAACCCCACTGCCAGGGGTGGGGCAGGCGCCACCCCTCAGAGGAGCCCTTGAGTCCAGCTCCCTTCAGGGGCTATCAGCCAGCTGCACCCCACAGCAGTGAGGCAGGCGGCTTCCAGAGGCAGGCAGGTCCCCAGCTCACGCTCAGGGCAGTTCTGCCAGCCCAGGCGTTGTGCAGCCTGGAGCACCTGCCGCTGGGGGCTCCCTCGCGGCTCTGTGCCCCCGCCCCCCCTCACACTGTTCCCCTCTCCCCACAGATCCTGGTGGACCTGGGCTCCAAGAACGCCAAGGGGCTGTACAGGGCGCGGGTCCGGGCCACAGTTGGCGGGAAAGCCACTACCTTCCCCGCCCTGGTAGGGCTGGAGAGCGACTCGCTGTACCGCAGCATGCCCGGCCTCATCGCCTTGGCACTGGCAGCTTTGCAGACCTAACGCGGCCCCCGCTGCCCCCAGACGGCCCCTGGTGGAGAGAGGAGAGCTGGCCGGGGGTCCCTACTCAGCGCCAGCCTGGAGACGTGGCAGCGCCAGAGCCAGGCAACGGCCGAGACCCTCAGCACAGCAAGCAGGACCCAGCCTGGCACAGCCTGTTGCCATGGAGACTGCTGGGACCTCAAAGCCAGCTCCTCACAGCAGGGCCTTCCCTAGGCAGGGGGGCAGCCAGGACTGGAGGGGTCCCCTCCACCTCCCATGCACCCTGGAGTCTGGGCCAGCCCCCCAGCTGATGCAGGGGCTCCATGGGGCTGAAATGCAGCCCCCCCCCGCACCTCATGGGGCTAAGGCAAACTGCAGCTGTGTGCCCCTTGGCAGGGCAGGGCCTGGGCATGGGCAGCTAGAAGGAACAGCCTCCCCCTGGGCTTTCCTTTCTTGGCAGAGCTGGGTCCTAAAGGGCTCTAACCCTGGGCCCCCAGGCCCGTTTCTGGGCCCCCATGCCAGCCCCAGCAGCTTCGGCTCCCTGTCAAACAGCCACCAGAGGGAGCCGATTCCTTTGGGGGGTCCCCAGGCTCCCCCTTGGGGGCGCGCCTCTCGGAAGCTATTTATTTGTACAAAGAAAGGGTTATTTTTGAAATTAAATCTATGTTTTATGGTAAAGTGTCAGTAATAAACAAACCCCGCAAGGCGCCAAAGAGGGGCAGAGGGGATTTCACCCCGGGCATTGCAACCAGGGAACGCCCCCCCCACCTGGGGTTCTACCCCCCCAAGCATTTCAGTTGGGTGAGTTCCCCACCCAGGGTTCTACCAACCCCCCCCACCCCGGGCATCTCAGCTGGGCGAGTCCCCCACCCAGGGTTCTACCCCTACCCCACATCTCAGCCAGGCGGGGGCCCCTCTTGGGGTTGTACACCCACCCCCCCCCGGGCATCTCAGCCAGGGGGCAGCTGGTGGTCTATAGCGCCTCCAGCAGGTGGTGAGCATCCACCATTCTTCACAGGCAAACTCCCCCCAGGGGCCCTTCACAGGCTGTCTGCCCTCCATCCACACTCCCCCTGCCCCTGCTCTCACACCCCTCTCCCCAGCCTGGCCCTGCCTCCCCAGCCCCATGAGAGGGTTCCCCTCCTCCCATGCTCTGGTGCTGCCTTCCGGGCTCGGGGAGCAGCTGTTAGCACCAGAGAGGTCATTTCCTCCAGGCCAAGGCCCAGCTGTCGGATGAGTGACGGAGCGTGCCGGCGCCACAGGGGCCTGCTCAGCCCGGGGGCACAGCCGCTCAGGCCTGCTGGGAATGACGCCGCTTGCCCACAGTATCAGAGACAGCATCCCCCCCCTTCCCCACCCCCAACAGCTATGTGGGCCCCTCAGTCAGCTCCTCAGGCATCCACTGCAGTCGCCTCTCACCGAGGGAGTGTGGGCTAGAAGTTAGAGCCAGGGATGGGGGGTCTAGACTCCTGGGTTCTGTGGGAAGGGGTGAGCGCTAGTCAGAGTTGGGGCGTGAGAGCCAGCACTCCTGGGCTCTCCTCCCAGCTAGAGCAGGGAATGTTGCCTAGTGGTTAGAGCAGGGACTGGGCTCCAGGACTCCTGGGTTCTCTGCAGCTCTCCCAGTGACTCACTGCTCTCCTCCTTGCGCTACATGTGGGGAAAATGCAGACCTGCACCACGGGTGGGGGACTCAGGACATTAATGGCTAATACACTGAGCTCCTCCCTGGACAGGGCTGGCCGCGCAGAGCTCCGGGATTCTAGGGAAACCAGCCGGACACCTGGACCCGATTCCCCGAGGCACCCCACTCCCTGCCTGGCCAGCCAGAACCCGGCGCTGTCCATACCTGCTAGGCCAGGAGCTGGGCAGCCCCACCTGCAGGGTACAACTCAGCACCCCAGGGCCATCCACCTCCCCAAACCGCCAATTCCTCAGCACAGCGAAAACAGAGAGAAAGGTACCCACCCTGCTGCACCCCGCACTGGCCTGATGGAGGAAGGACCCATGGGCAGCTCCCAGGGAGAGCAGGCAGGGAGCCACGCAGCCCTGCCATGCTGGCTGCCCCATCCAGCCAACCCTAGCACCATGTTGCCTTCCACCACCTCCCTGGCGGCCAGAGCTCTTTGCGATCCCAGCCCATCACCTCCCCAGGGATCCCAGTGTGGTACCCAGAATGGGCACCGTGCATGGGGGGAAGGGAGCAGGGCTCCAGGACTCCCTGGCTGGGCATGGGCATGGGCAAGGAGGTGCAGCTGGCAAGGGCCAGAGGCAAGGTGAGCCCCTTAGGCTGGCAGGTGGATGCTGCCCCAGATTTAAAGGGACAGGCAGCAGCAGGCAGGAATGCTGGGAAATGCTCCTTCAGAGCAGGAAGCACGGCCTAGCTGGACTGCTGGAAAGCCAGGAGCTCTGGGGGCTGACAGCTCTGGGGGCGAGGGCCAAGGACTGGGAGTCTGCAGGGCAATGGATCGGATCCCCACTGGGCCTGTCTCCTGTGGGTGACAGCCTGCCCTCTGACAGCCGTGGGCATTGCCCACAAAGGAGGGGGCGGGCCAAGCAGCGGGGGGCCAGGCTATCGAGGGGTGGGGCCTGCTAGGTGTTCCTCTCACCTCCTGCCAGGGCATCACACAAGGCCCTGGGCTACATGCCACATGCCAGGGAGCAATCCCACGTGGGCAGATGAGCGGGCAAGATGCCCCATGGTCCAAAGTGTGACGGGGCACTCTGCTCACCACATGCAGTGCCCCCCCCCCCCCCCCCGCCTGGCCGTTCTGGGGATTAGCGCTGCACGGCCAGCACCCCTTCCTGCGGTTGCACTCCGCCATGCTCCATCTGCGGCTCCTCTCGTTCCAGGAACCGCTGCTTCCTCTTTGTGTCTCAGTCCTCTGGCCGGGTCCCAAAGCCCTGCCCCATGACAGGTCTCAGGCAGTCGTCTCCGCCACAGCCCTAAGAGAGCCACTTCCCCAGAGGCCGCTAGGGGAACCTGGACCTGCCCACTACGCTGGGCTCCAGTCCAGGGACCCTGTTTCTCCTTCTCTGGGCTCCTTCCTACAACTTCCAGTTCGTCTGCTCTGGGTGTGCCCGCTCCAACACCCTCCTTGCGGGGTGGGGGCTGCAAACTATTGAGCCCCCCCACCTCCAATGCATCGCCCTTCTCCCAGGGAGGAGCTGAAGCTTACTTCCCAGCAGCCCCTTTCTGCTGCCAGCTTCCTGGCTTTATAAGCCCAGCCCAGCTCCTCCTGCAGCTGGACTTCATCCGCCGCTTAGACCTTAGCACGCCCTGGCTTTCCTCAGGAGTCGCCTATTGGTGAATGGGCCTGATTCACCCCTTCAGGCCCTGTGTGGGGCGGATACCCCGTCGCACCAGCCCTTTCCACTGTGGTCCTCCAGAGACCCACCCCCAGGGCCATGTGTCATCCCAGCCCTGCCAACGCTCCCTCCCCTCCCCTGCCAGCTCCCCAAATTCACAGCAGGAAATGGAGCTGAACCTCACAGAAAACTAACGCCAGCCAGTGCCAGGCAGCGGGCAGGCAGGGCAGCCATGGCTTGGCCGGGGTGCCCATCTGGAGCCCCACTGCTCAGCCTCCCGACCCTGTTGTCGGAGAGGCTGCAGTCAGCCCCGGGCGGGGGCTCTTTGTGGGGCCTGGGCATTGGTGGCCACAGTCACCCCCAGGTGAGCTCTCTGCATTGGGCTTGGAGCTGTTGCTTAGTACCGGTTGGAAGTGGCTGGTGTTAAGGGAGCAGCCCGAGGAGCTCTAAGATTTAATCATGGGGATTTTTAGTAAAAGTCACGGACAGGTCACGGGCAATAAATAAAAATTCATAAACTCCAGGGGTGCAGCTGCTGCTCTGGAGCGGGGGGCTCTGGGGCACCCGCTGGTGCTGGGGGGGCTCCAGGGCACCCGCGGTGCTGGCCAAAGACTGCCTCTGTTGTGGCAGGGGTGGTGTGGCTGGCCCCGGGGCAGCCCGTGTTACTTGATCGGCCTTGGGGGTCAGTCGCACCTGCTGGCTGTAGAAGTCCCAGAAAGTCACCAAATCCGTGACTTCCAGAGACCTCAGTGACATTATCTGCCCCGGGGCTGGAGCTCCCAGCCAGCCCCCTGCAGCTCGCAGCCACGGTGGGGGGGGGGGGGGATCCTACAGCTCCCAGCCATGGTGGGCAGCGAGGGGACCCCACAGCAGCCCAGCCCCTATGGGCAGTGGGAGACCCCAGAGCTTCCACTTGTCACAGGTGGCGGAGACCCCCCGGAGCCAGGCCGCCGGAGGGCATGCAGCTTGGCCCTGCGGAACAGACATCCGACCACGTCATGCCCATCCCGTCACAGCCCCACAGTGCCAGGGGCAGGAGCCGGCTTTAGGGGATAGGTGGGGGAATCTGTCCCTCATCCACCTGCCAGCAACTGCCTCTCACCCCAGTGAGTGCAGGAGCCTCCCCTCAGGTGCTACCCTGCGTCTCAGCCTGGCTGAATACTGGCTTAACCCTCGCCTCTCTGTGCCAGCTGAGAGCTCTCAGCGGCTGGGTGCCCGGGGACTGGTACACGACTACCTGGGTATGACAAAGCTGCCAGGGTTGCTGGAGCTTGGCACCTCGACGGGCACAGGCTGAGGCCCCGCAGGGTCTGGCTGGGCTGGGTTTGCTGCGGGGAGCCATGAAGCACTGGCCCCTGAAGGGCCAGCTCTGGAGTTGTGGGGGCCCAGTCCTGGGGGGTCCTTGGGGTCCAGCCCACTGCAGGGGGACACTCCCAAGGGACTGGTCAGAGGCCAGGGCTTAGACCAGACCATGCGGATCCATGACACCCTCATCTCCTGCCCAGGCTCAGTCTCCCCCTACCATGGCTGGGGGCTGCCGTTAGCCCGGTGGCCTGCCCCCCCGTGATGGGGTGGGTCATCTGCCACAGAGCCCGGCTAGGGGACTGGACTGCAGACGGAGCAGAGCAGCCCCATTCCCCAGGCCCAGTCCTGGGGGGCCTCCCCTCCCGCCCCACTGTCACACCAGGGCCCACTCCATGAGCTGATGGCTACCTAGCGCTGGGGCCGGGATGGGTGAGCTCTGCCCCCCAGCCGCCCCCTCCTGCCCAGCGCATACCACAAGCAAACCAAGTCCCCGCCCCTGGCATGGGGGGTGGGGAAGGGATTGAGTTGCTGCTATTTTCTTCCTGTGTCCCCCTCCCTCCCCCACCTGCTGCTGTCCATCCACATTCCCAGCTCAGGCTTCCGACCTTCGCCACAAACCCAGGAGCCGGCGAGGGGCTGGCGGGGAGCAGGGGCGCGGCCAGGCACCAGCCCCCACGGAACATGGAGAGGCCGGCCCTGCGGCTCGCTCTGCTCTGGGCCGTCGCCCTGTCGGGTAAGGACGCGGGGCTGCCATTGAAAACACCCCCCACCCTGCACCTTCTGCTCCCCCCCACTCTGTTTCCGGCAGGGAGAACCGATGCTGTGGGCACCAATCGCACGGGGCAGGGTGGGAGCTTGGTGCAGGGGGCCTGACCGAGGCCAAGCCAGCCCTCCAGCTGTGGGGGAGGGGCACAGGTCCTGGGGTGACCCCCACCCCATAGAGCCCCCCTCCCCGCCTCTTTGGCTTTGGCCAGGTCTCCACCCCCTGCCAGGGAGGGAGCACCAGGCTGGGGATCCGGCTGCCCGTCCATAATGCACTGACAGTGCCCCTCCCCACACAGTAGGCCCCCGGGTACTGCTGCCCCCTGGAGCCCACCTCCCCTCTGCCCACGGGCAGCCGGACGGGAACGGCTCATCCCCTGCTCCAGAGCAGAGCGCTCTGGAATGCGCCCCGGCCTGGCCCCAGCAACGGGCTCACCAAACCCACCCTGATGCTAAACAGGCACCATCACAACAGGCCTCAGGGCGGGGGGAATGTATGTGGAGGGGCGTGGGTGTGTGCACGTGTGTGTACATACGTGTGCAGGGGTCAATACTCTCCTGGGAAGATCCTGTCTAATGTCCCAGCCTGGCCTGAGGAGCTGGTGCCCGGCCGTCAAGTGCCTAAATCCCCTGGGGGTGCAGCAAGCACACAGCCCTGGCGGTGGAGGGCTGGTTATTCCCACAGCAGCCAGTCTCAGTGCTGGAGCCCAGCTGCGCCCAGAGGTGGGCCACGGCCATGCAGAGCCCTGTCCTAGGCTCCCAGCAGCCCAGTAAGGCCCTCACATGTGGGCAGTGCCATGTGCCCCTCTCACCCCTGCCAAGCCATTCCCTCTGCCCTCCAGGCCTTTCTGCCGCAACCTGGTCCATCCGGGGCAGGGCTTCTCCCTAGGTGGAAGGGGGCTGGGAAGTACATGCAGCAGGTGGAGGGTGTAACGATGCTGGCTTTGGTGGGACACTTCTGAGAGTATCAATTCAGGACAAATTGCTTAGAACAGGGCAGTCACAGCCCCAGGCTCGGATTTCTCCACTTCTAAGGCCCCAAACCAGCCAAACAGAGAGAACCACAAGTCATACAAGCAATTCCCTGAGACACTCCAGTTTCCCAGTATCACCACCAGTGCCACTTGTTATGGGGATGAATGGTTATGAAAACCAATAGCCTAGTAAAAGAAAAAGGGTTCTCTCGATCCCAAAGGGCCAAGCCCTAGACCCAGCTCAATATACAAATCAGATCTTACCCGTAAATCACGCTGTTGCCAATCTTTTAGAATCTAAAATGGAAAGGTTTATTCATAAAACGAAAAAGATAGAGATGAGAGTTAGAATTGGTTAAATGGAATCAATTACATACAGTAATGGCACAGTTCTTGGTTCAGGCTTGTAGCAGTGATGGAATAAACTGCAGGCTCAAGATATCTCTGGAGTAGATCCCCAGCTGGGATGGGTCATTCAGTTTGTAGTAAGGTTCCTCCAGAGGTCAGAAGCAGGATTGAAGACAAGATGGAGGGGTTTTCAGGGCTTTTTATATTCTCTACCCGTGGCAGGACCCCTTTTGTTCTTACTGTGGAAAAATCACAGCAGCAAGATGGAGTCTGGAGTCACATGAGCAAGTCACATGCCCATGCAGGACTCAGTTTGCAGGCCAACGCCATTGTTTACATGTTAGTTTGAAGGGTCCCAGGAAAGCTCAGATGTGGATTGGTGTCTCCCAAAGTTCATTGTCTGTTAAGTGTGGGCGCTTACTGAGAATAGCCCTTTCTTAAGAAGCTGACCAAATGCTTCACTGAGGCTACTTAGAATCTAAACACATTGAGATACAAGTACATAGGCAATATCCATAACTTCAGCTACAAAAATCACACACACACACACACACACACACACAATCATAACCAGCAAATCATAACCTTTTCATAGACACCTCATACGACAAACTTGGTACAATATTTGCTGCAAATATATGAAAAATAAACAATACAGGAAATTTGAGGCGTCAGTTATTGGTCATTGGGGGTAGCATACAGAGTATAGGGGGGATGTTAGTGTTTTGGGGTTGGGCACCACACATAGTATATACAGAATGCAATGTCCCCAATGAGGGGGGGGGGTAACCGGTGGGCGGGATCAGGAAACAGCCGATAAGCGGTGAGGGTCTATCACCCATACAGGAAGTAGAGGCAGTCATGGGTATAAGTAAGTGGGCTGGGTAATGGGGATGGGGTGACCCTCCCGTGGTGGGATTCAGTTAGGTTCGGTGGGTTCAGGGGATATCACACACACACACACACACACACACACACACACACACACACACACACACACACTCGCAGTTTATGTCAATAACGTCACAGAGGGGTCTCAGCATGGGGCAACGGCCAGGCACTCCAGCCCCATCGCTGCTGCAAGGGGTCACCTGCTCGGACTCAGCTAGTCCCCCTCCCGCTTGTGCCCCTGTCCCACAGGCGGCCTGGCCGTGAACCAGGAGGAGCGGCTCGTGAACTACCTCTTCGTGGAGAAGGGCTACAACAAGGAGCTGCGGCCCGTCACCAACAAGGACGACAGCGTCAACGTGGACCTGGGCCTGACGCTCTCCAACCTCGTCTCTCTGGTGAGCTTGGCAGGCATCTCGAGGGGCCTCCCGCCGCTCGGCTCACCAGATCCCGGGCCTGCCCCGGCCCGTGAGATCCTTAGAGCCCCTCCAGCTCGGGTGCGTTCTCAGCCCTGCAGGTCATTGGTCGGGAGGGGCTGATTGTGCCCACATGGCTGCTTTGGAGCCAGTTTGGGGAAGAACACAACGCACGTCCACCAGGGCTGAAATTCACCAGGGCTTTCTGCCCCTCCAGGGGCTCAGCGTGGCCTCTCTTTAAAGCCGGAGAGAGACCCGAGGCACTTATTGAGTGCCTGGCCCAGCCCCTCCCAGGTCCAAGGCCCCTCAGCTCAGCAGGACTTAGCCTGGGTTCCGATCTCAAGGCTCCTTGGGTTTGCGTCAGCACCACAGGTGCCAAACATGCATTTCCCCAAGCAATTGTTGACTCCGCTGGCGCCAAGCGGCGGGGCCGGGGCACACGCTGCGTCTCATTTCTACTTGGTGTCCTTCCAGAAAGAGGCCGACGAGACCCTCACCACTAACGTGTGGATTGATCACGTAAGTCAACCCCCTGCTGGGTTCTGAGTCCCCGGGGCCCGCCCACGTGGGGAGGGATTTCTCTGGGTGGGCTCCCAGTGCCAAAAGCCAACCCGCCGCCCAGTGCTCTGGGCATGTCATGTGATGCCTCCTCTCGCCAGGCCCCCTGGCGCCAAGACCCGGTGCTGCGGCACCCTGCCTCAGTTTCCCTTTTAGGAACTCCGGTCAGTTCCCGCTGTGGAGGTGATGGCCCTCCAGCCACGCCACATTAGTGAGTCCACCCCTTCCAGGGGATCCCAGTCCAGCTGTGAGTGGCCCCTCGCCCATCTCCTCTGTGCCGGCAGCCAAGTCCTTCTAGCTAAAGCAGAACTTCAAACAGTGCTCTTCCTTCTCAGGGGAGCAGGTGCCCACATCCGGTGCTGCTGCACCCTGCCCTTCATTCCATCACTGTGCCAGCTGAGGGCAGCTGGGCCAGGCTCTGTTCCTTGGCCTCTTCGCAGAGCCTGCCGGCCCGGGGAGGGGAGATCCGGAGCACACTGGGGTATGGGAGGGGGTCCAGCCGCTGGGTGGAGGGTCCGTCCTGGACGCATGGTTTCCCGCAGAGCTGGACAGATTACAGGTTGCAGTGGAACAAGTCGGAGTTTGGTGGCCTGCAGATCCTTCGCCTGCCCCCGGATATGCTGTGGCTGCCCGAGATCGTCTTGGAGAACAAGTGAGTCCTGGCCTGGCTTTTCCCAGAGGACCCAGCCCATGGCACTGTCTTCGGGCCCTTGGCGAGATCGTCACAGACCCGCAGCTGGCAGAGCGAGGGCTCAGAGTGGGGGTCCCTCGCCCTGCGCCCGCCCACGAGGTAGCTCTGAGCCGTGGGGGCTGTGCCCAGCCCAGCTCTGGGATGGTTCCAAGTGGGCCGGGGAATCTGGCAGTGGGTGCCCAGCACCCAGATCTCGAATGCCCTGGCACTCGAATTCCTGCCCCAAGCAGGTGCCATCACCCTAGGGACAGCCGTGTCCGTGCTGGGGTGCCCAGAATTCTGATCACAGAGCCCACCCCACGGTGCAGGGGTCAAAGCCCCCCTTGGGCTTTCCCACACACTGGTCCTGGGTGCCAGAGTCCCCCCGTGACTCCTAGGGGCACAGAGTTTTCCCAGCTAGCCTAGAGACCCTCAGGGCTCCCCCGGCCATGCTGAGCTCCCCGTCAGCCCCGCTCGCGTCTCTGTTTGTGCAGCAACGACGGCTTCTTCCAGATCGCCTACTACTGCAACGTGCTGGTGTACAACTCCGGCTTCGTATACTGGCTGCCGCCCGCCATCTTCCACAGCGCCTGCCCCATCAATGTCAACTTCTTCCCCTTCGACTGGCAGAACTGCAGCCTCAAGTTCAGGTGAGGGGCTCACCCCGCCAGCTGGAGGCCCAGCCCAGCCCCAGTGCCCACCACCAGGCCATGCCCAAAGAGCCAGAGCCCTTTGAAGTCAATGGAAAGATGCCCATTAAAGTCACCCTGGCACTGTATCCTGGGCCGGATCAAACACCCATGGGGCAGCTTCCTGTTGGTCTCCCTGGGTTTTGGATCAGCTGTGACGATACTGCCCGTGGGAGCCAGTTGAAGTCACTCAATTAGGGTGAACTGCAAACAGAACAGGGCAGCGTAGCGAAGTGAGACGCACCAGTGCGGCGCCTCCTGCTGGTCGTCCTGGGAATTAGCTCTTCACCTCCGGAGGGAGTGCCGGTGTCTTGCCTGCTGCTGGCCCGGTGTCCCTCCTGGACCCCAGTGCCCCTGTATCTCAGGGTTCTGCCCCCAGCAGTACCCCCTTACTTTGGGTCTCCCCTCCCAGGGGAACCCCCAACCCTCTATCCCCACCTTGCCTCAGTGGCGACTGCCAGTCATCACATAGCCCCCGCTCCCTGGGGCAGACTGCAGTCTGTAAACCACTGTAAACCTGGCAAGGGGGGTTTGAACCAGCTGCCTAACCCCAGGCCACACCTCTGCAGCCCCACTACCTTTGTAGGCCTTGCACAAGGCCAGCAGCCTGGGGAGTTACCAGGCTGGAGCTCCCCAGCTCCTCTTGCCTCTCCCCAGCCCTACTCTACTCAGATCCCCTTCTCTCCCAGGCAGCCAGATCCCTCTCTCTCTACAGCTAAACAGAGACTAACTCAGCCCCTAGCTCACAGCCCTTTTATAGGGCCAGCCGTGGCCTGATTGGTGTGTGGCCCCAGCTGTGGCTGCTTCCCCAATCAGCCTGGCCTTTCACAGGAGTGGGGTTGCTGCCCCGCTACAGGCAGACAAACCCCAAAAGCTGGTGGATATCCCAATACTTAGATTTACCAAGCCAGCCCCAACCAGCTCCTGTATTACCTCACTGGTTATTCAGAAGTCCAGACAATGGAGTTCCCTTAAAGTCCCCAGCCTCAGGCCTCCGTCCAGACACACACGTCAGATACGATGATGATTACTGAAAATCTTATCTCATCATATTAAAGAAAAGGTTCTTCCAATCCCAAAGGATCAGCCACACACCCAGGTCAATTCAAAACTTAGATCTAATCCCAAATACACGCTGATAGCCAATCCTTATTAACTAAACTAAAATTTATTGAAAAAGAAAAGAGAGAGAGTGTTGGTTAAAAGATCAATATACAGACAGACTTGAATTCGATTCTGGAGGTTCAGATACATAGCAGAGGTGAGCTTGTAGTTGCCAAAAGTCCTTTTAAAAATAGTCCATAGGTTATAGTCCAATGTCCATATTCAGGGTGACTTCAGTCGATGACTGGGGATCTCAATCCTTGTGGCTTAAGGTTTCCCCCTCTTGAAACCCAAAGCAGATCTGAGATGAAGCAGGATCATGTCCCAGGGTTTTTGTATATTTCCCGCAGCCTTTTGACCTGAGAAAACAATAGGCTTTAACTTTCCTTCTCCTAAACATCCTGGCAGTTAGCACAGGGTAATTTTAAACAGTTCAGATCCAGGTTACCACAACCTTCAAAGAGACATAGAGACAATAATACTATTTCCCTCAAGTATCTTCCTAAATGGTAATATTCCCTTTTTTGATCTTTGAATCAAAGCCATAGCAATAGACAAGACTTGTTTGCTTACATCCCAAGACCTGAGCAAACATCTCCCCTTCTACCTCTAACAACGCGGCTGCATTTCAAAGCTCTATTCATTTACAGATCTTCCTAACTAGTCTTTAAAGTTCGGCCACGGGTCAGGTCAGTCTGGGAGGTAATTAACTCTTTCTGGCCCTGTCACCTTCCAATGAGAGATTATATCACACTCATAACGTCACATCAGCTTCCCCATGACAACCGGGGCAGCCGTTGAGCGCCAGGCCTTGGCCGGGGTGCACCACTCAAGGGGAGTTCCCATCCTCACTGGCAGTATGAGACACGGGGGGGTGCGGTGGAGCGAGGGGGAGAGAAGCCACCCCTCACCCGTCTCTTGTCGGGCCCAGCTCCCTCCGCTACAACGCCAAGGAGATCACCATGAACCTGAAGCAGGAACCTGACGGAATGCTCAACAAAAACTACCTGGTAGAATGGATCACCCTCGACCTGGAGGCCTTCACAGGTAAAGCACGTCCCTGCCCCCCCGCTGGGCAGAGCCAGGGGCTGGCATGGCGGGGGCCGGTGACCTGGGTAGTTTGCCCGGGGCAGGGCAGTGCCCAGGAGGAGGCGGCTTTATTCTGAGGCTGTCTCCTCATGGGAGGAAACGAGGGGGCTACAGGGGCAGAGAGGTCTCCCCTGGGTGGAGAGGGGCTAGGCTGGGCCCACGGACGTCCCCCTGGTGGAGTAGAGCATGGGCCACTGGGGCACCGAGATACCGGGACCAAAAGGCACGGCAGGGCCAGTCCCATGTCCCAGGGCGCCGGGTGGGGATGTCGGGGGGGTGAGGGCCGGCAGCGGCCCAGCAATGCACCTCCTCCCTGCCCACCCCGCTCCCACAGAGAATGGTGAGTGGGAGATCGTCCACAAACCGGCCCGCAAGAACATCGACAGGAGCGTCTCGCCCGAGAGCAGCAAGTACCAGGACATCACCTTCTACCTCATCATCAAGCGGAAGCCGCTCTTCTACATCATCAACATTGTCTTGCCCTGCATCCTCATCGCCTTCATGGCCATCTTCGTCTTCTACCTGCCAGCCGAAAGTGAGTGCGGGGTCCCCCGTCCCACCCCCAGGGAGTATGGGGTCCCCCATCCAACCTCCATGGAGTACGGGGTCCCCATCCCACCCCCACGGAGTGCAGGCCTTCCCCATCCCACCCCCACGGAGTACGGGGTCCTCACCCCCCAGTGAGTACAGGGTCCCCCATCCCACCCGCAGGTAGTATAGGCTCCTCCATCCCACCCCCAGTGAGTACAGGGCCCCCATCCCACCCCCAGTGAGTACAGGGCCCCCATCCCACCCCCAGTGAGACTCCCACCCCAAGGGAGTACAGGGTCCCCCCCAGTGAGTATGGGGACTACCATCCCACCCCCAGTGAGTGCAGGACCCCCACCCCAAGAGAGTACAGGGTCCCCCCCAGTGAATATGGGGACTACCATCCCACGCCCAGTGAGTGCAGGGCCCCCACCCCAAGGGAGTACAGGGTCCCTCCAACAGTGAGTACACGGACCCCCATCCCACCCCCAACTGAGTGCAGGATCCCGACCCCCCCACAGTGAGTACAGGGTCTCCCCCAACCACAAGTACCCAGCCGGGCAGGGAGAGACCCCCCACCCCCCAATACTGACAGTGAGGATTTGGCGAGGCCAAGCCCCGCCCCCCCCACCTGTGCTGGGCCACCTGCCCCCTTTGTGCCTCCGGGTTCAGGTTCCTCCCCAGTGGAGCTGCTGTTCCCTTGACCAAAGCTCCCCCATGAGGTGGCTGGAAACGCCCAGGCCTGGGTTGTGTCAGGAAGGGATCAGAGCTGGCACCCCGGGTGGCATGGGGTTCGTGAGCCGGGGGCAGTTCCTGGGGGGGCTCCCTCTCCTTGGATCCCCTCTTTCCCTAGGGGTCTTCCCACTGGGCTGGGGGGGGAGGGGGGCAGAGGGGGTGTTACTCTGAGCTCTGTCTGTTCTCCAGGTGGGGAGAAGATGACTCTGGCTATCTCCGTTCTGCTGGCCCAGTCTGTCTTCCTGCTGCTGATCTCCCAGCGTCTGCCAGCCACCTCCCTCGCCATCCCCCTCATTGGCAAGTGAGTCTCCATGGGTCGCCCCACGTGCCCCACCCTGCTTGCTGGGGATGCTGGGAGGGGGACGCTGGGTGTCCTATGATCTGGTGGGGGTGGCTGGTCCCTGCTGGGAAGGTCTCGGAGTGTTTCCCCCACCCAGCAGACGCACTCTCGGTGAAGGAGACCCTTTGCGTCGCTGGTCCATGGGGCTCCTACAGAGCCCTCCTCTGTCCCGGGCCCTGCTGTCCCACGGAGGGAAGCCAGGCTGCCCCCACTGGGAGCCGGTCTCTGCCCCTGCAGGTACCTGCTCTTCATCATGCTGCTGGTGACCGCGGTGGTGGGGACCTGCGTGATTGTGCTGAACATCCACTTCCGGACGCCCAGCACCCACGTCATGTCCAGCTGGATCAAAGAGGTGAGCAGGGGAGCTGGGCACAGGGGTCTCTGCCTGGGCTCAGTGCCTGGCAGGGAGAATGCCCGGCTTCCTCCATCAGCCCATCACCCCGTCTCCATGCCCCTACGCCTTGGGGTGACTGGCTGCTCCCTCGGCTCGTGCCGGGGCCCCTGGAGCCCAACCATGATCTCCAGCTGCAGCTCCAGAATCCGCTGGCACGATCCCCGGGGCATGGAAAAGGCCTGGGCACCGCAGGAACAGGGCACCAGACAAAGCAGCCAGCCCCACTGGTGCTGCGCAGACCAAGCGGCGGGCACCGGGGCAGATTCACATCAGTGCAGAGGCCCAAGCCCCCCGAACGTTCGGGAATCCCGTCACCGGGCATTCTCCCGTTCAGGCCTGGCAATGCCCACAGTTGCTGAGTGATGCTGCCACCCAGTGGCATGACAGTTCCCATGCAGCTCCGGTACAATGGCTGTCTCCAGCTAGGCCTGGCCAGCGCCAGCCCCTTCCCTCGAGGCGTCACCCCGGCCCCCCTAGGGCCTGGCACAGGGGCACCACACCTGGCTCCCAGCCCAGCTAGGGGCGACAGGCCAGCCCAGCTCCTGCAGCTCGGCCGAGGGGAGAACGGCTGCCTGGGAGCGCCCCCCAAAGGCCGGGCTGCAGTAACGCACCTGCAGGAGGGTGGGGAGCGTCCAGCCGGCTCTGGAGCCCCCGCTGCCCCTAGACGCACCCAGCGCTGGCCTCTCCCCCTCCCCAGCTCTTCCTGGAGACGCTGCCGCGCCTGCTGCACATGTCCAGGCCAGCGGAGAGCGAGCCGGACCCCCGCGCCGGCCTGCTGATCCGGCGCAGCAGCTCCGTGGGCTACATGGCCAAGGCGGAGGAGTACTTCGCCATCAAGTCCCGCAGCGAGCTCATGTTCGAGAAGCAGTCGGAGCGGCACGGGCTGGCCAGCCGCGTCACCCCCTCCCGTGAGCGCCCCACGGCCGGGGGATGGGGCGGGCACCACAAGGCTCTCCCAACGGGCGCACTGGCTCCTTTAGTGCCCGGGGAAAGGCGGGTCCCAGCAGGGCAAGGCCACGAGAGAACTGGGATGTACAGCCCAGGGCAGCAGGCACCCAAAGAGGACAGAAGGGAGAGCTCCACGCGTCCCAGGCTGGGACCCCAGCCCACAGCCCACACCCAAGGGCAAGACCCTGCCCAGTCCCTGAGCCACAGAACAGGACCCGGCTGCCCCCCCCGAGCCCCACACTCTGGAATGGGATCCAGTCCCACCCCCTCAACCGAGTCCTGGCTGGGACCCCAGCTGCCCCAAACCCAATGCCCAAGGACGGGAACCTGGCCCTCCCTCCCCCGAGCCCTGGGACAGGACCTCGGCCCCACTGAGCCCACGCCCCAGGATGACCTCCGACCCCTCCCTCATGCCAGGACCCTGGGCCTGCCCCCTGAGCCCCATCCCCCGAGCCCCGTGTCCCAGGTCAGGACCCTGGCCCCACACATGAAGCCAGCAAACTGGTGCCACCCCTCACAGCGTCTCCTTCCCCTCCTGCCCGCTGGCAGGGCCCAAGCCCCTGGGCATGGCCGACACGCAGGAGCTGCTGTACAGCGAAGTGAAGCCGGCCATCGACGGCGCCAACTTCATCATCAAGCACACGCGGGACAAGAACGACTACAACGAGGTGGGTGTGCCCGGGCGGGCAGCAGCCCAGAGCCCAGCCCCACAGCCCCGGGGTGCCCAGTGGGAACGGGGCTGCCTCACTGGCCAGTCCCAGCAACGCCCTCCCAGTCAGACCCACGCAGCAAGAGGGAGGTGCCCGTTGGGGGCCAGAACACCCCCAGGCCCCACAGTGGGTTATAACTGGCCCCTTGCTGGGAACCTCAGCCGGGCACAAGAGACCGAGTGGGGCAGGAAGCCTGAACTCCCATCCCTTCAGGCTGGGGCGAGTTCTGTTGGTGGGTGCCGGGTGAGTGGGGTGCCAGGGGGAGCAGGGTGCCAGGGGAGCGATGCACTGGGGGTGCAGGGTGCTACAGGGAGTGTCGTGTTGGGGGAGCAGGGTGCCAGGGGAGCAGGGCGCTGGGGGAGCCTAGGCCGTCTCTGCTATGTGAATAGGGGGCTCCTGGCCATGACTCGTTCACCTTCCCCAAACTCACCCCAGTTAATAATCTCTGCCCCCCTTCACATGCTCTGCCCCACCCCTGTCTGTTTCTCCCCGGCCCTGTGTCACATCCCCCCTCCCCTCCGGTGGCCTGTGTGGGGGTCCCCCCGCCCCAGGAGAAGGATAACTGGAACCGCGTTGCCCGGACGGTCGACCGCCTCTGCCTCTTCCTGGTGACCCCGGTGATGATCCTCGGGACCCTGGGGATCTTCCTGACGGGAATCTACAACGAACCCCCCGAGCTGCCCTTCGCCGGGGACCCCTTCGACTACAGCATGGAGCACAGGCACTTCGTCTAGGGGCCACGGCTCCCTGCCCCTGCTGGGCTGCCCTGCCCAGCCCTCTGCCCGCGGGGTGCCAGGCCCCTCCCCGGCGCTCTGGCGTGTTGGTGACCTCGGCTGTTCTTGTCTCATTCTTGGTGCTCGAATAAACTCCACGGTTCTCAGCCAGTAGCTGCAGGGAGTGCATGGCAGGGAGTCGCTGTCCCAAGCCCGGGCCGGTCTCCCCTCTTCCCCCTTCTCTTCCACTGGCCCCCACCCCGGCCGGCCTCCCTTCCCACTGGCCAGCACCCCGCGCTAGGCCCTGTCGCCCCATCTCCACTCCCCTCCCACTGGCCAGCACCCCGCGCTAGGCCCTGTCGCCCCATGTCCACTCCCCTCCCATTGGCCAGCACCCCGCGCTAGGCCCTGTCTCCCCTCCCCTCCCGCTGGGTGGTGGATAACACCTGTGTAACCTCCCCGGCTCGCTTGGGAAAGGTTTTGAGCAGCTGGGAAGAAGGTGAAGCTGGTGCCATGTGACCAGCCAGCAAGTGCTACAGGCCACAGGCCAAGAGCCCCTGGGTTAGCTCATCACGGGCAGGGTCAGTCTCAGGGACACGTTCCATTATTGGCTGTTCCAAGCCCCCGGGCTACCAGCCCTTGCCTCAGACGTGAGGGAGCCTTGGCTCTTCCGGGGGACAATTCCCAGCCAGATCCATCCCCCAGTCCAGTCGGGGTGTGACAACACTCCCAGCCCTGCCCTGGGGATGATAGCCAGCCGGCTGGATCCATCCCCCGGCACGGCCCTCCCTCTCCCTCCTTGGGTTTTGTACCCATCCGTTCCATGCCATGTCCCCATGCCCTCCGCCTGGGCACTCAGCCTTTCCCAGATGATCTAGACAATGGACACCTGAGCCCTTCTTTGCAAATCAGCCCGAGCATTTGTCTCACCCTTCCCTGGCCTCTGTCTGCTGGGGAGCGCCCCAAGCTGAGCGTAGCAGCCCAGCCAGGGTCTGCGGGTACGTGTGGGACACCATGGCACCTACATCGACCCTGGATCCTAGGTAGGGATCAAACCCAGCACCTCTGGCAGCAGGGCCCTTGGTGCCGCATGGGGAGTCGTTCCAGCCAGCGGGTTGGCCTCACGGGTGCTGATGCCATGTGTTCCCTATAGCCCCACCCTGCCCAGTGGGAAACGGTCCCCCCCCCCATCGACGCCTTTCCCCCAGGGCACGCCAGACCTTGGTGCTCACCCGGCCTCCCTTCGCTGCACCTAGCGGCCCGGGGACAAGGGGAGTCCATGGGACTGGGGGGGTGTCTCGTTATCACAGCAATGACCCCAGCGGGGCAGGAGTGTGCTGGGCACGGCTGCCCCGAGCTGCCCTGTGAGGAGATGGCACGGGTGGAAGGTGCCATGCGGACAGTGCTGGAGCGTGAGATCTCCCCAGGGAGCAGGGCCAGCTGCCCACAGCAGCCCCTGCCAACCTGCCCCGCCCTCTGTGGCCCAGTCAGTCCATGGCCTCCTTGCTGACACTGCCCAGGTGGGGGGCAGTTAGCGTTGATTGCCCCTCGCCTGCCAGTCACAGGGCTGAGACCCACAAACTCATTCCACACAGAGGCCACCCAGCCGCCCTGGGGTAGGGAGAATGATGGGCCCCCCCGCCCTGAGCAGCGCCCGGCTAAGCCCAGCCTCCCACAGCCCCTGACCGTCCTCTCAAGGACCCTGAGCAGAGCCCCTCCTGGGGGCGCCAGCACTAAGCCAGCGGGATCGGTGCCCGCTCCCCAGGGCCCTGCGCACCAAGCCTGGGCCTGGCTGGTGGAAGCCCCTTGGCCCCCTAGAGCCCGGCGTCAGGCCCAGCCCTGACCTCACTTGCCCACTGGCGTGGGGCAGACACGGGGCACTAGGTCCTGCCATGGGGAGTGCCGGGGAGCCCGCTGAGCCAGGCCGGGACCTGCCTATGGGTATTGTTAACTCAGGCTCCATGGCGGGCAGGGGAGCGAGGCCAGTGGGTCAGGTGTGAAGCGGGGGGGGGGGGGGGGGGTGCCGGGCGCGGCAGGGAGGCTGGGAGGGGGCAGGCCCTAGGTGAAGGGGGGACCAGTGCACAGCAGGAGTAAGGCTGGCAAGGGTCAGGCAGTGGCTGGGGAAGGGGGACCAGTGCAGGGGGAGGGAGCCAGGCCCTACGTGAACGGGGCGGGCACAGTGTGGGGGAGGGAGGCTGGGGGGTGAGGCAGCAGCAGGTGAAGGGGGGGCAGGCCGGCCAGGGTGGGGGGTGTCAGATGGGAAATGCTGGGAATCTCGTGTCTCAGGACAGCTGATGCTGCTCACGTCGCCCATACCAAGGACTCAGGCAAGCCTGGTATGTGACCCCCAGAAGAGGCTGGTCACAGGACAGCTGGGGCTGGGGGCTCATCCCTGAGATGCCAGCCCAGCCCTGAAGAGGAGTCTCCCCCTAGCCCTGTTCCCGGCTGACATGGTCCCGTACTGCGGGGGGCGTGAGGAGGCCTCGCCCCAGCCCAATACACAGGTGCTGGCTAGAACATCCGTTGCAACCTCTCACCTGGTGCAAGCTGCATCTCAGCCTTGGTGCAGCCCAGAGCTAGTTAACCCCGCAGCTGCTGGATCCAACACTGGGCGAAGGCTCCAGGCGGTGTCGAGTGCCCCGAGCGGTGGGAAACCGGGATCGGACCCCACGTCACCTGCAGGGCCCGATCCATTTCTCCGGCCGGCGCTGCAGCGACTGAGCTGCCAAGGCAGAGCCAGCTGCCGGGCCGAAGCCTTCCCTGGCCTGGGCTACGCCAACCTTCTCCGTGGGCGGCGGGAGGGCAAGGGCAGCGTTTGGCCCGTGGGGGATGGGGAGCCCACCGTGACACGAGCAGCTTGGAAGCTGAGTGGACCCACCCTGGGGGGCCACTCAGCAGAGTCAGCAGCCCTTAAAGACACTCGTGAAACCAGCGCCCCCCGCTGCACACTGCCCAGGCAGTGGGAGCGCCAGGGGCATTACCCAGGCCCACACTCTGCCAGTGGGTCATCGGTGTCAGAAACCTGTGTGGCTAGCATGCCCCCAGTGGGAGGGGCGGGGTAGGGGAGTGAGGCCGTGGCGTGATTTCCCCATGGCAGCTGGTTCCATGCCCCAGATGCCGGGTGTGAGGAAGGTGGGCATTCCGGTAATAGCTTTATGAGCCAGATGTGTGCCTCAGTTTCCCTATGCGCTTGGTACCGTCACACACGGAATGGGAACGAGGGCTGGCAGAACGTCACGGGGCCCCTTGGCGGCGCTGTCGAGAGCTGAACAGAGCCAGCATGTGCGAGTGGCGGATCCAGAGCCCCGGTGACTGAACATTAACGACCGGGGCAGTCGAGAGCAGACGGCTTCCTCCAGCACCGTGGGGAGGCCGAGCGAGGAGGCCAAGGAAGGTTGTTGCTGGGACCACGCATAGACAGGAGCAGCGAGAGGGAAGATGGCCCCTCAAGGATCAGGGCCTGGGGAAGCCATCGCTCGTAGCGCTCTGGACTTTCCCTTGCTAACCGAAGGACTTTCTCTCAGCTTCCTCGTGTTGGAAGGGCTTCCCTGCGTCCCTGCGTGGCTCCTCTCTCGGTGAGGAACAGGGATCGCGGGAGCCCAAAGGGTCAGAGTCATTGAGGCCTTGGGGAGCCGTGTGGCCCGCAGATCGGGGGGGAGCTGGCATGCGGAGACCAGGGCCTAGCTGAGTCCCTATCAATCCATGACACCATGCGCGTGTGAGACCCCCACCCCAGTGAAAAGGGGGGCAGAGGTGCCACACCCAGCCAGGGAGGGGACCTCAGTCGGGGACAAAGCCATGCAGAGACTGGGTAAGGTCGGTAGCACCCGAGCTGTGGGCTAAGGGGGTCATGTATCCCCACAGGGCAACACTGCCTTCCTCTGGCACCTTCACGTGGGGGATCTCAAAGCATTTGACAGGCATTAAAGGTGGGGAGGAGGGAAAGCTCATCCTCTGTTCAGAGCTGGAGAAACTCAGGCCCTGGGAGGGGGAGTGATTCACCCAAGCTCCCGCAACAACTCCATGGCAGAGGTGGGAAGAAAACCCAGGTCTCTGGCGTCCCGGTCCCCAGCGCTAACCACCAAACCAGAAGCTCTGGGCTGGGAGGCTCCCAGGGGACTGCCTGGACTCTCTGGTCCTGATGGGGCAGCATCAACCTCCCATGCCGTCTTTCCCACCTCAGACATAACCCGGCCCTGTGGAACCGTGGCTGGGAGGAGCCGTCCCCAAGCCGTGGCCTGGGGCCTGATCCTGTGTGGGGCCCAGCTCCAGGCTAGGGAGTGTCCTGGATTCACAGGGTCTGGGCTATGCCCCAGGCACATACAGGCTCCTGGGAGATCCCCTTTAGCACCCAAGGGGCTTCTCTTTTCCACGCGGCCTCCACACCTCTGGACTTGGGCCTTCAGGCTCCAGCAGCGTCTGTTCCCCGCTCTGAGCTTTGACCTTCGGGTCCGACTGAGGTGGAGGCCGGTTCCGAGGCTCTTTACCCCTACAGGGAGCAGCGCGTCAGGGAATATTTGCAGCGACACTGGGCAGCCCTTCTGAGTCAGCTGGCATCCGGTCTCCAGCAGTCGGCAGCTCAGCGCGGGAAAGGCAAGCGGGAGACAGAGATCCTGCTGGGCTCCGGCAGGCCCTGCTTCTCTGCGTCCCTCTCTTCCCAGCCCAGACACTGAGAACAGTGTGTTCACACCGGGCCGCTCTGGCTCTGGCTCCAGCCATGCGGTGTTCACGTGCCCAGGCGACGCTGGCCTTAATGTCCTGGCTCCCTTTGTCTCTTCTGCCTCCTCCGGTCTGTTCAGCCCAGGCTAAGGAGTCTGGCCACCAACCAGGCAGCTACAGGAGTCAAACGCCGCAGCAGGGCACGGCAGCACAGAGCACACAGGGAAACTGAGGCACACACGTGGCTCATACAGATATTGCCAACTCAGCATGGGGCGGGGGGGGGGGGGTCCGCGTGTCCCGCGGGAGGTGGCTGCCAGGGTGAGTCGCTTCCTCCCCCATTGTTGTTTCAGAGGCATTTGGCCATCCGCTGGGAACAGCTGACAATGCTGGCCAGACAGCTGGACTGCAGGCACGGCGCGCTCGGGGAGAGGAGGGGTGCAGGGGGGCCAACCACGGCCCAAAATAAACCTCCAGAGCTTGCCGAGCACACAGCCGCCGCCGTGCCGGGAGGGAAGCTGCCACCACCATGCGCTGCCTGGCTCTGCTCGCGACCCTCGGCTCCCTCACAGGTAAGCCGTGCCCGGCCTGCGGACGGGGCGAAGGGCAGCCGGGTATGGTGCTGGGGAGGTGGCTGTGAGCACGGATGGCTCTGTTCTGGACTCAGCAGCAGGGAATCAGGGCAGCTCAGGAGACCACCCCCATTCCTCTCCATCCCAGGGCTGGGGGGGGGGGGAGCAGCCTCCTCTCTTGCTATGATCACTCTCCATCTCTTCCTTCAGGGCTTGTCCTGCTGGCTGGCGCAGGGCAATGTGCCATTCTGCACAGCCCCCGGCAGGCTGGCCTAGTCACTATGTGTGCGTACAGCACCTAGCGCAGCGGGGCCCCGCTCCTGACTGGGGCTCCCAATATCAGTATCTCTGCCTGGAGAGCAGCCCCTTTCACGCCCTGCCTGCCACGGGCTCTGCTGTGAGCATCAGCAGCCCTCACCCCAGCCCCTGCAGCGCCAGCTCCCTGTACCCACTCCCAGCCCTCAACGGCTGTGGGGGGTCCTGCACCGTAACATGCTCGCCAGAACCCTGCTCACTGCGCTGGGATGTCACGCTGCTACTGTCTCCCACCGCTCCACCTGCACGGGGCACCCACCCTCATCCATTTCATGCTGCCAGCCGTGGGGCACCGACCCTCGTCCATTTCACGCTGCCAGTCGGTCGTGGGACACCCACCCTCGTCCATTTCACGCTGCCAGCCGTGGGGCACCGACCCTCGTCCGCTTCACGCTGCCAGTCGGTCATGGGGCACCCACCCTCGTCCATTTCACGCTGCCAGTCGGTCATGGGGCACCCACCCTCGTCCATTTCACGCTGCCAGCCGTGGGGCACTGACCCTCGTCCATTTCACGCTGCCAGTCGGTCATGGGGCACCCACCCTCGTCCGCTTCACGCTGCCAGTCGATCATGGGGCACCCACCCTCGTCCATTTCATACCTGGGACAAAGGGGGGGGGGACTGAACTGGGCTCCTTCCGCTTTGAGAGCGTGAACGACGGAGGCCACAAAACAATTCTTGGCAGACACAGTGGGGCCAGCTGCTGCCTATGCCTGTTAGCAGGGGCTTCGAGCCCAGAGAAGCCAGAGACACGGGCACACGCGTGTGCGGGGCACACGCAGACCCCCACCCGCGAGTGTGGGACACACCCATCCGCACACAGTGCTGCTGGCCAGTTGCCAGCGCTAACCCCCAACACGCTCTCCGAGTCCCGTCGCTTTCCAGGAAGCAGCAGCAGCAGTTTTGCTAATGAAGGTAATTCGTTAGCACGTTGCGCTTCTCCCCAGAGGCATTTCATTCAGACGCGCTTGGCCGGTCTGGCCATTAATAATTTAATAATGCAGGGGATTTGTAAAGCCCCTGCTAATGAGCTAACCATCTGGGCAGCCGAGGGGGATTGATCCCAGGCCAGAGCTCACAGGGTGCAGGACCCCATTGTTAGACCACGGTTAAGCTGGGTTCAACACACGTTGCCTGGTGAGTTCAAGCCACGTTTACTCCTTCTGGGGGCCCAGAGTCGGGGCCGGCTCATAAAGATTGGAGAGGGGGACACCTGCGGCCCTCACACCAGAGAGAAATGGGATACTGCTATTCCTCACGGCATCCTCAGGCTTCGAGCCCTGGGCAGCCCCCTGCAGGCAGGCCCGCCGAGAGCAGGTTCGGGCCCTGGTGAAAAATTTTTTTCGGGCCCCCCAGCAAGGGTGGACTGGCTAAACAGGGCTGATGGGGGTGGGGGTGGGGGCGGGGAAGCCGGGTCCCAGGCCCCCTTCCGTAATTTTTTTGGATACCCCAGCAAGGGCAGACCAGCTAAACAGGGTCGACGAGACGTCGGGGGGGGGAAGCCAGGGAAGCCGGGCCCCCTTCCAGACCACCAGGCCCTGGTAATTTGTACCAGCTTCCCCCCCCCCCGCCCACATCGGCCCTGCCTGCAGGGCATTGGCAGGGTCTGATCCCGGGCCCTTTGGCTCTGAAGCATAGATTCATAGATTCTAGGATTGGAAGGGACCTCGAGAGGTCATCGAGTCCAGTCCCCTGCCCTCATGGCAGGACCAAATACTGTCTAGACCATCCCGGATAGACATTTATCTAACCTACTCTTAAATATCTCCAGAGATGGAGATTCCACAACCTCCCTAGGCAGTTTAGTCCAGTGTTTAACCAGCCTGACCCCCTGATAGAGCTCTGCCTCTCGTGTTCAAGAAGTCACTCCATTACTATGCAGCAAGAGTAGGCTTTTATCCTCTGCGTGGCCAACCCTCCAGCGGTCCCATCGCCCGCTCCAGCGGCTTGTTACACTTTTGCCTGGGGTCAGTTCAAACCCCGTGCAGGTGAGTGGAGGCTGGAAGTGGCTCCAATTTAGCAACTGTGTGGTGCCCCCATCCCGTGGGAAACCCATTTGACGGGTCCTGGCACACAGCACAAAGCCAGGTAGCCCCGTGGGCACTGACAATGCAGCTGCCCACTTTGGGTCTCACTGGAGAGGGCCCAGACACCGAGCGCCCTCTCAAAGGAGCGAGGCTGGGGTAGGCTGGTGGAGCGCTCTAGGGGAAGCTTGCCTTGCTGCTGCCCATGCTGGACCCACCCTGTGCCCTCTGATCGCCAGGGCAGGCACCTGGCACCATCCGGATGGGTGCTCGGCCTTGGCACGGCCGCTGGGTGGGGATGGCATGGTGCCTGCTTCCCTCAGGGCCTGGCTGTGCCCTACTTTCAGCCGTGCTGTGCCGGAACCAGGAGGAGAAGCTGCTCGATGCCCTGATGACCAACTACAACCGCAACCTGCGCCCGGCCCAGGGGGAGGGCGACATCATTAACGTCACGCTGAAGCTGACCCTCACCAATCTCATCTCCCTGGTAAGCAGAGCCCCGCCCCTCGTTCCTTGCCAGTCCCCTCCAGCCGGCTACCAAGCGACACTGGGGCGGGGGGGCGCGGTGCATCGCCAGGCAGGAGAGGGTTAAAAGGCAGGTGGCTTCACCCCTGCCGCTGAGCTCGGCCCTTTCCTGCCTTTCTCCTTGAGCAGCTCAGACTGCTCCCAGCCCCTGCCCCCAAACTGGGAGGGGGCTGCTTCTCCCAGGGGTGGGGCGGGGCAGAGATGGCTGCTCCCCCTGTTAGGCCTGGCCTGGGGGACAGAGACCTGAGTGCACTGCCCAGGACAGGGAATAACAGAGGCAAGAGGCACTGATGCCAGGAACATCCCTGCCGCCTCTCCTCCCAAAAGCACCCAGCACCCAGCCCTGACCAGGGACAGCCAGTCCGGTCTGGGCATCCCTCACACTACCCCTGCCATCACAATGGGGAGTCCGTGCCAGGGCAGATGCCCATGGGACTGGCTGCAGGACACTCTGTCCGAACCGCCCTTGGTAACGGTCCCTGAGGAGAATCACTGTGCCAGGGGTGGGGGGGAAGGAAGAGGGAGATTGCGGAGGTGGGCATGGGGTGGTGATGGAGCTGGGGCGTGCCGGATGGGGGCACTGGGTAGTGACGGGGCTGGGGGGATGCGGAGGAGGGCACGGGGCAGTGAATGCACTAGAGACAAGGTTTCCTAGCAGCAACACAGTTGCAGTGAGGGCAAGGCCTGGCCATGCCTCAGTGGCTCTGTGGCTGCTGCTGGCTTCCCCTGCGGGGGCTGGGATCATGGGACGCTGCCCTGCTCAGGGCACCCCTGGGACACCCCACATGCTGCTGCACCCTAGGAGGTAATTCCTCAGGGCTCCATGCACCGGAGCCCCATGAGAAGGGCGTTGCCTGAGCACCCAGCAGCTGGCATGCACCGTGCAGCCCCACTGGAGCTGCCGCAGGGCCGCCCAGCCATGGCGGGAGAGGGCAGGGCGGCGTGGCAGCAATCCCACAATCCCTCTCTCCTTTCTGGGTTCCAGAACGAGCGGGAAGAGACCCTCACCACCAACATCTGGATTGAGATGGTAAGGTGCCCAGGGGTGCCACCAGCCACAGGCTGGGCAGCATGCGGCAGGCAGAGATCAGCTAATGCCCCCCACCTCCCGCTAAGCTCCAGCAGCCCTCCAACACCCCAGCGCACCGATGCACCCGCAGCCCAAGGGCTAGGGCAGGTCGCAGCCCCCTCCTGGCCTGAAGGCAGCTGTGGCTGGGGCCAAAGACTCACAATCTGGAGCCGGGAAAGAGAGGATTGCTCAGGGCTCGTTCCATAGCCAGGCCCCACTTTGGCACTGAGATCAGCGGCATGGCCAGAGGGTTCACTCCCCGCCACGGCTCCCAGAACAAGTCACAGAGAAACCCTAGCAGGTCCCAGCCCGTGGCCAGAGCATGCCGGTTCCTTGCAGACCACGCCCCAGGGTCCTGGGGGGTCACGGGGTGGCCAGAGATGTTCATTCTATGACAAGTGACTGACTCTGCTTTTCTCGGCCCCTTCCCCTCCATTCCAGAAATGGTGCGATTATCGGCTGCAGTGGGATCCTGACGAATACGACAACATCCAGATACTGAGGGTGCCCTCCACCGAGGTGTGGCTGCCAGACATCGTCCTGGAGAACAAGTGAGCAGCTGCAGGGCCCAGGGCAGGGGGGCAGCGGGAAGCTGGTGAGGACCCCAGCAGTAGAAACTAACCTTGTCCAGACCTCCCTCTGCCAGGGCACTCCATTCCCTGCAGGGGCCGGGTTTGTGGCTACCCACCCAGAGACGTCACAGTCAGCAGCTAACTCTCACGCATCCAGGACTGCAGACAGAACTCCACATGCTCTGCTCCACCAGCACAGGGCCCTACCAGGTGGGCTAAAGGGAAGGTGTCTACTAGAGGTAGCAGTAGTAGGCTTTTATCTCCTGTGAGTTGCAGCCAATAGGCAGCAGCGTGATCCCAGCTATGAGCCGTTCCAATTCCATCCAGCAGAGGGCAGTGGTGATGCGCCCTTCCCCGCCAATCACGTACTGTCCCACAGCTGGTAGGATGCTCTCGGGGGTTTGGAGCCCATAGTCGGGTACGGGCTGGGTGTTCGGGGGCATTTGGGGGTCGCCTCTGCCTTGCTGGGGGCTTCTCTGTGGCCCGGGGACAGTTCCAGCCCCGTGGGCAGTGGCCAGCCCACAGCATGAGCTCCGGGCAGGGCGGGAGGGAGCGCCCGGCTGGCCTGACCTGCCCCTCTCCTGCCCGCAGCATCGACGGGGTGTTTGAGATCACCCTGTACTGCAACACGCTGCTGGAATCCAATGGCTGCCTCCTGTGGATGCCCCCCGCCATCTACCGCACCTCCTGCGCCATCTTTGTCACCTACTTCCCCTTCGACTGGCAGAACTGCTCCATGGTGTTCCAGTGAGTGCGGCGGCTCGGGAAGGGACTGGGCTGCCCCCCAGATGGGAGGGCAGGGGGCAGAGCCCGGGGCGCGTACGCAGCTTTCCTGCTGGGCAGGCGGCTATCATGCCCCCGTCAGGCGGCAGCTTGCCCAGATCACCAGCTAAGGACCCATGAGATCACGCACAGCTGTGACCCTCTGCACCTCCCTCCGCCTTAGCCAGAGGCTGGTTGCGCTCAGCTCCGCGGCAGCCGTCAGGCCGGTTACCATGGCATGAGCCCTGTAGGTCACTGAGCTAGCAACGAAGGCACGCAAACCGAAGAAACCCAGGGCCCTGTTCTAGCCCATTGCCCTGAGCCCAAGAGGGCCCTGTGTGTGCTTTATCAGACGTCTCCGTCCCCTCCCACGACAGACCGAGCTAGCCCAGGGAGAGTGAAATGTCTGTGATCAACTCTTCCTCCCGCTCCCCACAAATTCTCCCATCGTACGGGCCCCGATCCGATGGACCCAGATGGGTGTTGTTGTTGGTGGGGGTGCAGGATCGGGCCCCTGGCGGCTCGTCTGACTGTTCCTGTCCGATCAGTCCATGGCTACAACGTGTGACTGGATCGAATTTCTGCAGCGGTTATTAAATTCTGAGTGCATCCAAGTTAGTGACGCAGGGTCCCCTCCCCCAGCGTCGGCCAGTGCCGATCGATAGCAGGAAGGGAGCTCACCCCGCGCGTCGCTGAAAGGCCTTGGACGATAAAAGCCAGCTCCCGTTTATCAAGATGGGACCTGGCCCCAGTGATGTGCCTGATGCCCCGTACTGCAGAGACAGACGGAGTCCCTGGCCCGGAAAGCTAACACCCCACGTCCTGCCCCTGAAGTCAGACTCGGGGAGGCCCCGCACCAGGCGAGCGACCAGCCGGGTGGGTTGGATTGCAGGATTGGGGCCTACATGAAAACTCTTCCCCCATGTGTGCCCCCGCCCCTGTCGGCTGCCTGGATCCAGGCAAGGCCGCAGCGGTGCTATGTGGGATGGGTCTGAGTCAGAGCTGGGCTTGACCCCAAGCTGGGGAGGTGCCGGAGCCGTAGGACGTAGCAGCCCAGACGCTGCCTCGTTTCAAAGGAAGGGAAAGCCAATTCCGCGGCCCTGCGGAAGTCTGGCTGTGGTGCCGATCCCAGGATCCCGCTTAGGGTTGGATCTCAGCATTTCTGTTTGTCTGAGCGTGTCCTTTAGACAGCCAGGCTCAGCCACACACAGCCTCCCCCCACCCCTGCCACACAGGTCCCAGACCTACAGCGCCAATGAAATTAACCTGCTGCTAACGGAGGAAGATGGGCAGACCATTGAGTGGATCGTCATCGACCCCGAAGCTTTCACAGGTAACGACCTGCTTCCTCCATCTCTGCCCCAGGGGTCTTCCCTGGCCCAGTGGGGCAAGCCTACCAGTTGTGTCTCTGGAAATCTTCCAGCTGTTGGCAACAGGAGGAAATGCCAGTGCCAGAAAGGGTGGTGCCAGCACTAGTCAGGAGGAGACAGTGGCTGGCAGGGTGGCTCAGCGTGGCCCAGACACGTAGCAAAGCGCAGCAGGATCCCAGCCACCCAACCGGTCCCTCCAGCCCATCCAGTGTGGGATGGAGGCATTTGTAAAGAAACTGACGTTGAACTGACTAATAGGCGGGACTGGGAGCATGGCCTGGTATTAACGTTTCCTGACCCTTCCCATTATGAGAGCTCATTGCCAGTTGCTTAAAATCTTTGCCAAACTTTAACCATTCGGCTGAAAGTCTCCACACCGGGCGTCTGCCTCGGGCTGAATTGTTTGGGAAAATATCAGCTGAAGCGGTTCAGCTGGGTCCAAGACCGAGGAAAAATATCTTGTTTTGCCCATATTAAAAAATTCTGGGGACCTTTCCCTTGAACAGCTGTGGTGCCCCCACGCTTTGGGGCAGGGATTCGGAACAGGGCACGGGGCGGGGGGGTTGGGGGGAAGGTGTTTGTGGCAGGGATGTACCTTTTGCCATCCTGGTGAAAATGCACCCAAACCTGGCTACGGTATAAGCCTCTGAAAAATCGCAGTTGGCACCTGCTCAGTAGAGACTAGCAGCTAAAATCTCCAATGAGTCTGTGCTCACTGAGCATGCTCTGTCCCCTCCCAGTGCCCGGGCCATCCCCACTGAGCGTGTTGCACTGTGGGGCGACACCGGACTTTGCTTCCGGCTGGGATGGGGCTGGGCACGGGCGCTTAGAGCAGGGAGCCCATCCCGCTGCGAATGCCCCGGCAGCGTGGAGGGGGAAACCATCGGATTCAAATGCTGAGGGGGCAAAAGCCGGATGGGGGGAGGTGGGGGCAGGGGAAGGAGCAACCTGGGGGAAACAGGCTAGTGAGACGGGGACAAGTGGGGAGAAATTGGGACTGGCTGGGCAAGGAGACTGGGGCTGGGGGCAAGGGGAGGCTGGGACTGGCTGGGCAAGGAGACGAGGCCTGCGTGTGGGGAGGAGAGACGGGGTGCGCTGGGGGAGATTGGGACTCAGATGATGAGCTTGGAAGGGGGAGGAAGTCTGGCTGAGCAAGGAGGCTGGGCTGAGGGATGGGGAGGAGTCAGGACTGGGCCAAGCCCAGGTGGGAGGGGAAGGGCTGAAGTCTGGGGAGACCAGACAGAAGAGTCCACTGGAGCACACTTCCCTCCAGAGCCTAGAACGAAGCCCCCGATCCCCGAATCTCACTCCTCTACTGCCTGTGAAAGCTCCTGGCAGAGGCCGGTCCACCTGGAAGACGCTCTCCGTTATTCTCTTAGCTCAAGGGCCAGTGGTGGCGGCTGGGGACATCCGCGACCCTGTGGATTTCCTGTTTGCTTTTTCAATGCCCTAGGAAACGCCCCCCCAAACCCTCCGTTAAAAGAACACGGCCGAGGTTACGCCGGCAAGTGCCCAAAGCTTAGGAAAGGCCACAACGAAGGGCTCCTGGGCAACCTGAATTCAGCCTTCTCACGGGTCTGCCTGGCAACAGCCGTTAATTCCCTGGGCACGTCCTGTTTCCACAGGGCCCCGGCCTCATTCCGTGCCCGGGATGGACCTGCCCTGGGGCTGCCCCAGGGGTGGGGGCTGACGGAGGCTGTTGTCCGCCGGCCCCCTTGGTACAGACATTGGCAGCAGTGCCATGAACGAGGCAGGGAGGGCGCACAGGGAGCTCTCATGCTGTCACTTCTGAGAGCAGGACATTGCCGCTTGAATCCGGTTCGGGTAACGCAGCTCAGGAAAGTTGTTCAGGGTGTGGGCAACACCATCACCCAAATCCCAGAGAGCAGAGCCACCCGAGGTGCACTGGGGCCCTGAGCACTGTCCGAGGTCCTTCCCTATTGGCTGGAGCAGGTTTCCTGTTCAGGTTTTGTAGCCAGGCTTTGGAGCAGGAGTTGCTGTCCCATGCCCAGCAGGTATCCCCCGCACAGCGGGTTCTTAGCAGCTGCCACCATGACACAGGTACGTAAGTCAATAGTCACACTCCGAGAGAGCTTTTCTAACCGGGACCGGGAGCGGATTGACGCGGGGAATGAAGCTGTCACGGACAGACAGGGATGTTTTCCATCACCTTTTAATTGCATCTTGGAGGAACAAAATGCTTTTTGGGCGGCGAGATTTATTCTTTCATTACCGGGCCGAGCCAGATATCTAGATTGGTAAAAAAATGAAATCTATCGCTCCTGCAGCCGACAGGAAACCAACAAGCCTGAGTAAGGCGTCACACGCCGCTTCCCCCGGCGGCTGGGAGTCAGGTGGGAGAGCGACTGAGTCTCCATCCAACCCCCCTGCACCGACGAGGCTCCAGAGGGCTGGCGACGCTTAGCCCCCAAGCAGGATCGGGCCCCTGGGAGCCAGCCCCTGCAAAGCAGGGTGCATTAAGCTGGTGACTGTGTATGTCCCGCCGTGACAGAGAACATAGCAGGGCTCCCGGGCACTGTTGTAAATCTTCTCCCAGCCCCTGTCCCTGTATCTTTAGCTGTCCCCCGGTGGGAAGCCCCCAGCAAAGGGTTTCTCTCCCCCCCGTCTCTAGGGAGCATTGTCTCGGGCTCCCTCTGTCCCCCTAGAGACGTGGCGGCAGCGGGGACAGGGTGAATGGGCTCCCCGTTGCTGTCAATAGTTGCTCAGCTGGGCCTGTCATTCACGCCGTCGGGCCTGGGCGGCATGCAGAGAGGCGGCAAACAGGAACGGACTCGCAGCCCAGACCTCGGCCCGCCCACCCCTGCTGTTTCCAAAGACGCGCACAACCGCCTGGGGAGAATGGGCAGGTTGGTGATGTTCCGCCCGCACCCAGGGCCCCGTCCCAGCGAGCGGGATTCCCCTTCCCATCCATCCCCCTGCCCCTGAAGGCCCCAGATAAAAGCAACGCCCCCCCCACGCAGCTCTAATATGGGCAAGAGGCAGTTCCGGGTATCCGCCAGCAGGGGTCGCTGGACGAGCTCCTGTTCCCCCAGGGGGGGCTCATGCTGCTCCTAAGGGGAGTCGGGGCCCAAAGTGGGCTCCCCGGGAGGCTGGGCCTGGGTGGTTTCCATAGCCACGTGGTGTCGTCTTCCCCGCAGAGAACGGGGAGTGGGCGATCAAGCACCGGCCAGCCAAGAAGATCGTGAACGCCGAGCGCTTCACCCCGGACGACTTGGGTTACCAGCAGGTCGTCTTCTACCTGATCATCCAGAGGAAACCGCTCTTCTACGTCATCAACATCATAGTGCCCTGCGTGCTCATCTCCTCCGTGGCCGTGGTGGTGTATTTCCTGCCGGCCAAAGGTAGAGCCTGGGCCAGCCCGAGTTCGGTACCACCCGCCACCGCCACGGCTCGAGCCTCTGGCATTGGCACGGGGACAATCCACGCCTCCCGGAGTGGGAAGGGGGCAGCAGCAGCTGAAGGGGACAGACCCAGTCCGATGCCCACGCGAGTGTGACAGGCCACTGGGGGGTCACCCTCACGGCCCGGTTATCTGAACCGAAATGGGCTGAAACGTGAAGAAGATTGGCTCCTCTCCCCCGCCCCTGCCCAGTTATGTCCCATTTCTGGCCCCTCGGCACCGCCCGGCCCCCATTCCTGAGCGTTGGCCAGCTCCCCCTGAGTCTCTGGGAGCATATGGCTCGCTCGCACATATCGGGCTGGAACGGCAGAGAATTCTTTCCCACACCTGGCTCCCAGCCCTCTGCTCTAACCACTAGGGAGGCAGTCTCCTGGCGGGCTCCGGTGTGTGGGAGAAGAGCAAAGCCCTTCCCAGAGGGCTCCGGCGCTTGGGGGGTCTCGGTGCAGACACGGGCTAATCTCTTGCTTTCTGCATCCCGACAGCGGGCGGCCAGAAGTGCACAGTCTCCATAAACGTCCTCCTGGCCCAGACAGTCTTCCTCTTTCTGATCGCACAGAAGGTGCCCGAGACCTCTGACGCCATGCCGCTCATTGGCAAGTAAGTGATGCTCCCTGGGGCCCCAGGCGAGCTCCCAAACCCACTGGGCTCCTCACCCCCTCCAATCCCAGCTGAGACTATTGGAGTCCCTGCTCCAAGGGACACAACGGGAATGGGCAGGGCCAGAGAATGAGAACCATCGTAGGTGGGGATAGGGGACTGGTAACTCAAACCTTGCCCATGTGACTCCAGGCTCCATCTTGCTGCTGTGATCTTCCACAGGGCAGAGGATATAAAAGGCCCTAAAAACTCCTCCATTTTGTCTTCAATCCTGCTTGTGACCTCTGGAGGAACCTTGCTGCAAACTGAAGCTCTGAACAAAGGGCAGGGCCAGAGAATGAGAACCATCGTAGGTGGGGATAGGGGACTTAATTAACAGAACTTCCTAGTGGCCCACAGGACATGCCTTGCTGCACAGCCTAGGGTTCATCTGTGGAACTCACCGCTGCAGGAGGGTGCAGAGGCAAACGGCATGGCCAGACTCGAGAGTGTGCTCCGGGGGCTAGGATGGAGCTAGAAGCACCATCCTTCACAGTTTGAACAGAAAGTGAGCCCGCAGCTGGGAGTTCGGCAGGAGATCCCGCCATGCAGCAGTCCTGCACAGCCAGGGGCATTTTCAGAGATGTCTGCTGCTAGGTGGATTAGATGGACCATTGGGAAGTTGTGGTCTGGGCTCCCTTTGTCTCCTATGTACATATGGGCTGTGGAGCAAGAGATCCAGGTGGTTCCCGTTCCCAGATCCCAGCCGGCCCTCGGCTTTGCCCTATGCCTGCTGCTAGGGCACCGCACCAAGAGCTGGCAGATGCCACGTGGCCTGTGACGGGGCTAGTGAAGTGGGGCTGGGGGCAGCAGGCCTGGCGACCAGCAACGAAGGCCCCTTCTCTCCTCCAGGTACCTGACCTTTCTCCTGGTGGTGACGGTGGTGATCGTGGCGAACGCCGTCATCGTGCTGAACGTCTCGCTGAGGACACCCAACACGCACGCCATGTCGCAGAAAGTGCGGCAGGTAGGTCGGGCGGGGCCGGCGCGCGCTCCCGCACGGGCTGGGATGAGACCCGCTTAACGCACGTGTGATCGGCCTCCTGCTCCTCCCAGAGCCGACTCTCCCTGTGCCAGCTCCGGGGAGCAGATGCTGCCCGTGCTGCGGGGCTGGGGTAGCTGCCTGCTCCCTCCCGTGCCCTTCGCTGCCTCAAGAAAATGCAGCTCCCGCTGATTTTGATGGGGTGGGGGGAAGGTCAGAGAGCAAAGGCAAGTGCACTGAGCCATCAAGTCATTTCCCAGGGTCGAGAGCCCCAGAGAATAGCCAGATGGCTGGACCCATGGCATGTGGGGCACGCTCCTCCTGACCCAGGTGTCTCGTTACCCTGGCAGCACCACAGCCGCGGGCTCACCGCCCGGATCCGACCGTGTCTCCACACCGCTTTGCACAGCCCCAAAGGAGGGCACAGGGGGCAGGACCGGAATCGGGTCCCCAACTGCCAAGGCATTAGCAACCGCTGGGCATTAGCACCCCTCTGGCAGCTCCCACTCGGCAGAGATGGGGAGATGGAGCCCACGCTGCTTCCACTCCCGCCGGCATCGGGCAGGGGAAACTGCGCTGCGCCCGATGGAACAGACCCGGGGCCAGACTCAGGCTCCATGAGCCCCCCAGCAGACAGGACCCCCCCTGTGCCAAGCATGATGGCACCAGCTCGCCTGGTCCCCCCAAGCGTGATGGTGCCGGCTCCCCATGGCCCCCTCCCACCGAGCGTGACGGCGCCGGCTCCCCCACTCTGCCCCGAGCATGACGGCACCGGCTCCTCGCTCCGTCCCCAGATCTGCCTGCGGCGGCTGCCCCACTTCCTGGGGATGCACATGCGCCGCAGCGACATGGCCCCCGGCCCGCTGCTGGCACGGCGCCGCAGCTCTCTGGGGCTGATGGTGAAGGCTGACGAGTACATGCTGTGGAAGGCCCGGACCGAGCTGATCTTTGAGAAGCAGAAGGAGAGGGCCGGGCTGATGAAGGCTGTCCTGGAAAAGATCGGTGAGTGACGGCTCCACAGGGCTGGGGAGAACCTCATGGCGGGGCAGCCTGAGGCCCCCACCCCACAGACCATGACCCCCTGGGCCTTGCACCGGCAGCAAATCCACCCCCTAAGAGCAGCCCCCCAAGGCTGGAATGAGGTGTGAGGGGGGTGCTGACAGGGGAACGGTACCGGGGTGAGGGTGTCATCATGGACACCAAATACCAGGAGCCAGACTGTGGAGGAGAGGAGCGTTAATAGCCCCCATTGCTCCGGCATCTGGTCCTGATGCAAACCCATCCCTGTGCCCGCCAGCGGGCGGCGAGCGGGGCGAGGCAAGCGGCACCAGCCCACCCCTCGCATAGACCGTCCCGTCTGGGAGAATTGACGCCAACAAAATTCAGGCGTCAGCTCTTCCCTCCCGCGAGGTGTGCGACCGGGCACCCGACTCACATGACGGTGCTTCGGCTCCCTGATTGGATGCCCAGCCGCGCTGAAAAACAGGAGAACCACCAGCAACGCCGGCCGGCCGTGGCATCCCTGGTGCTAAACCATGTGAAATGCTCCAGAGCAGCCACGAATGCACCAGGCTTCGGTGCACGAAGCTAGTCTTGAATTCACTGTGCGCCGTTCGACCTGCTCTGCAGAGCTGGGGCCTGGCCGGCCGGTGCTTTGCAAAGGGCCAGGTGCCTTTGAGATGCTGGGAGGGTAATAGAGACAGTTGGTGGAGGCTTTCTGGTGCCTGGTGCTATCCCCTCTCCTCCTCTTCCTCGTCTCTAGGGAGAGGCCTGGAAAACGGGTGCACCCAGGATCTCTGTCACAGCTTGGTGCAGGCTGGTCCCGAGATCCGGGCCTGCGTGGACGCCTGCAACCACATTGCCAAGACGCTGCGGGAGCAGAACGACTTCGACAATGTGAGTGCTGCCGCTGCAGAGCGTTAACCGAGAGGGGGTGTAACGAGGCTGGTTCTGGCGGGACCCAACTGAGAGAGTCAATTCAGGACAAATTGCTTGGAGCAGGGCAGTGACACCCCAAGGCTGGGGTTCCTTTGCACACCAAGGCAAACCAAACCAGCCAACCGGAGAAGACTTTGGTTTTACCCCACTGGCTAACCACAAGTCACACAAGCAATTCCCTTAGACACTCCAGTTTCCCAGTATCACCACCACTGCCACTCATTCTGGGGACGAAAACCAATACCCCAGTAAAAGAAAAAAGGTTCTCTCGATCCCAAAGGACCAAGCCCCAGACCCAGGTCAATATACAAATTAGATCTTACCTACAAATCATGCTGTTGCCAATTCTTTAGAATCTAAAATCTAAAGGTTTATTCATGAAAGGAAAAATATATAGATGAGAGCTAGAAGTGGTTAAATGGAATCACTTACATACAGTAATGTCAAAGTTCTTGGTTCAGGCTTGTAGCAGTGATGGAATAAACTGCAGGTTCAAATCAAGTCTCTGAAGTACATCCACAGCTGGGATGGGTCATTTAGTCCTTTGTTCAGAGCTTCAGTTTGTAGCAAGGTTCCTCCAGAGGTCACAAGCAGGACTGAAGACAAAATGGAGGAGTTTTTAGGGCCTTTTATATCCTTTGCCCTGTGGAAGATCACAGCAGCAAGATGGAGCCTGGAGTCACATGGGCAAGTCACATGTCCATGCATGACTCAGTTCTTTACAGGTAGCAGCCATTGCTCACATGCTAACTTGAATGTCCCCAGGAAGACTTCTTATGTGGATTGGAGTCTCCCAAGTCCTATTGTCAGTTAAGTATTTCTTGACTGGGCACTTAACTTGCAAATTCCTTTCTCAAGAAGCTGACCAAATGCTTCACTGGGCTACTTAGAATCAAAACACATTGAGATACAAGTACATAGCCAATATTTATAACTTCAGCTACAAAAATGATACACACACAGAGATAGCATAATCATAATTAGCAAATCATAATCTTTCCATAGACACCTCATATGACAACCTTTATCCAATATTTGGTGCCACTGCAGGACCTTGGTTGCAAAATTGATGGATACGGTCCCAGTTTGTGTCAATAACGTCACAGGGGGCTCAGGTCAGAGGGGGACCCAGGGCAGTGGGGACAGAGGGGTCCAATTCGCAGGGACTCGCGTATGGAGAAGCAGGTCAGAGACCAAGCTGGAAAGGGAAATGGGATGGGGGCAGGGGAAGGAGAGAAGGGGCCGTGTTTAGCCACAGGGGAAGCGAGCGCGGTTTTGATTGAGTTCAGTGGTGGCTGCGCGTGGTCCGAAGCCCAAAGGCCCCAGGGGACATGGGCCCAGCGACAGCGGGAGCCCGCCGCAGGTTTGGCCGTGAGCATGTGTCTCTTTCTCCCCCGCAGGAGAACGAGGAGTGGATCCTGGTGGGGAGAGTCATCGACCGCGTCTGCTTCTTGGTCATGGCCTCGCTCTTCATCCTGGGGACGGTCAGCATCTTCCTGATGGCCCATTTCAACCAGGCGCCAGCAGCGCCCTTTCCTGGGGACCCCAAGCGCTACCTGCCGTAGCAACCCGCTTGGGGTGGGCGAGCCCAGGACGTCTGCACAAGAGTCTCCCCCCATGGGCTCCATGCCCGAAGGCACCGTGTCCCAGGCGGGGCTCACAGAGCTGCTGCAGGGCGGAGCCTGCGGCTGGATCCTTCAGCCGGGGCTGCTTGTGGAAGCCGCAGACGGAAATGACCCGGACCACGGGGAGAGATGGCAGCCAAACCAGAGAGTCCGGAGCCCTCCGTGCCTGCGCTGTGCCCAGCTGCGCCTCTTGCTTGCCTCGTTTACATGTAAGGGGCAAGTGAGCTGAAGGGCGCTGGCTGAATCTGGGCCCCCCCAAACACTGTAGCTGGCAGCTCTGGCACCCCAAGGGACAAGGAGCCTGTCTGCCCCCTGGGGAGCTACGTGGCGACGGCCCAGCAAGGGGAGTGGGGCAGGCTCGCATGGGTTTGGCGGGAGATCTCGGGCAGCCGCGTGTGTTTCATGTGAGCCAGGCGTCGGAGTAAATACGACCGCATTTCCAAACGGCTGCTGGACTTCTTTGCTGGCAGCAGGGAAAGGCCAGGGGGGCGCTGGGGGTGGGGAGCAAGTGGGGAGGGGTATGACCGTGCTGCCCGTGGGAGCCAGCTGAGGTCACTCAATTAAGGTGAACTGCAAACAGAACGGGGCAAACCAACCCCAAACGCTGGTGGATATTCCAATACTTGGATTTACCAAAACAGCTTCTGTAGTACCTCAGTGGTTACTCAGAGTCCAAACAACGCAGTTCCCTTAAAGTACCCAGCCTCAGGCCTCCGTCCAGACACACACATCAGATAGGATGATGATTACTGAAAATCTTATCTCATCATATTAAAGAAAAGGTTCTTGCAATCCCAAAGGATCAGCCACACACCCAGGTCCAATTATAACTTAGATCTTACCCCAAATACACACTTATAGCCAATTCTTCTTAACTAAGCTAAAATTTATTTAAAAAGAAAAGAGAGAGAGTGTTGGTTAAAAGATCAATATATAGACAGACTTGAATTTGATTCTTGAGGTTCAGATACATAGCAGAGGTGAGCTTGTAGTTGCCAAAAGTCCTTTTAGAAATAGTCCATAGGTTATAGTCCAATGTCCATATTCAGGGTGACTTCAGTCGATGATTGGGGATCTCAATCCTTGTGGCTTAAGGTTTCCCCCTCTTGAAACCCAAAGCAGATCTGAGACGAAGAAGGATCATGTCCCAGGGTTTTTATACATTTCCAGCAGCCTTTTGGTCTGAGAAAACATTAGGCTTAACTCTCCTTCTTCCAAACATCCTGGCAATTAGCACAGGGTAATTTATCCATTAAACAGTTCAGATCCAGGTTACCACAACCTTCAAAGAGACATAGAGACAATAATACTATTTCACTCAAGTGTCTTCTTAAATGCCAGTACTCCTTTTTTGATCTTTGAATCCAAGCTATAGCAATAGACAAGACTTGTTTGCTTACATCCCAAGACCTGAGCAAACAGCTCCCCTTCTATCTCCAGCAATGCGGCTGCATTTCAAAGCTCTATTCATTTACAGATCTTCCTAACTAGCCTTTACAGTTTGGCCCGGGTCAGGTCAGTCTGGGAGGTAATTAACTCTTTCTGGCCCTGTCACTTTTCAATGAGAGATTATATCACACTCATAACGTCACAAGGGGAGATGGGTCCGTCTCCAGTTGCTGCACCATGAGGCATTGGCGCAGCTGGCCAGGGCTTCCCAGAAGCGGCCGGGCAGAGGGAGATGGGGTGGGGGAGGCTGCCCGCTGCTGGTCCCAAGGCTGCTGAGTGCCCAGTGACGCCAGCCACTGCCGTGGGCACACTCACCCAAGCTGTGGGGTTCCTGTTCTTTAGGGGGAGCAGCTCAGCCCCAGAGCACCTGCTCGCCGGCCACACTGCGGTCCCTGTGGCGCCAGCCTGGCTGGTGGAGCTCTGGCATTCCAGGGGGCATTAGTGACTTGGCACATGCTCAGCTGGATTGATTCCTACTTTGCAGGGCAGCTCTGGCCAGCCCCTTCCCCCGCGATTGGCCGTTAACCCGCTCTTTGCCTGGCCCAGACACCGGGGGGGTTGAGTCAGTCCTGGAGCACGCTGCAGATCTGTGAGCACACGCGCCCGCTCCGTCCTCGCCACACTCGGCCAACCGGCAAGGGAAGGAGGCCACCGTGACCATTCATGCCCAGTAACGGCTGCACCAGGAGGACTGACTCCCCTTTGGATTCAGCCAGACGCGCCTCACACATCTGTTTGCAAACCCCCCGCTCACCCGCTGCTGCTCCAGGCAGTTCCCAGCCGGCTCCAGGGCACCCAGCACGCGCTTGCCAAGCCGCCTTGGCCTCTGCTGCTCCGACTGCGCCTCTCGCACGCTGCATTCAGGGGCCCGCGCACGCTGGGGAGGTGGGCAGAGTCACGGCCCAAGGCAGCCTGGGAGGCTCTGCCCATGGAGCCCTCTCCGGCGGGGCCGCCCGGCTGAGCAGCACGGCCAGGCAGGGGCACACTGCAGCTGGAGAGACGGGTTCAGATCAGGCCCCTCACAGATCTCAGGAACCGAGAGGGCCTCTGGCTCACTTAGCCGCAATCCCCGGCTGGCTGGGGGGCAGGCAGTGTGAGGGCAATGGGCTGGGGGGCCCCAGAAGGTCCATAATACCCCCATCGGGCCTTCTGTCCTGCCACACCCAGGCACAAGGGGGCCGGGACAGAAAGGGGCCAACGCCACCAATCTGGCAGACCTGATTTGCAGGGCGAAGATTCCGATGAAGCCCTTTCACCGCCCTGATCCGCTTCCTCCTCCGGCTTCGATTCTGGAGCAAAGCCCCCCTCTTCCCCGCGGGGCCGGGAGCAGCCACCCAAAGCGCCGGAGGAAAGGAAAGCGCCGTGCAAGCAGAACCGCTGTTTGCTCAACCTCCCGCCCTGGCCGTGAACGAGCCAGAGTCCGACATGGGGTTCATGGGGGGAAGGGCACGGTTGCTTTGCCACAGCGGGCGCTGCCGTTTGAGGAAGCCACAGTCACTTGGGGGGGTGGGGGGGTTCCAGAGGTGGGCTCCGGAGCCGACTGCTTTGGATTGCCCCAGGCAGTAGCAGCTGGAAGCTGTTCCCATGGGGGGGCTACGGGGTGCCCTAGCAATGTGGCTGGCCAGCAGCCGTGCCAGAGCCAGCAGCCGTAGGAAGTTGCCCCTTTTCTGGGGCGCAGGGGGAGCCCAGCGCTGCCAGGATCCGGGCTGAGGATTCAACATGCCCCATTGGATACTGGGGGCGTCGAGTCACTTTGGCGCCGACGCAGATTCGCAAGCAATCCCGTTTTCTCCTGCCCCCGTGGGCCTGGCGGCACCCTGACCTGGCCTGGCTCACATGGCACCAACGGGCAGCCCTGGGCACTGGCCTGGCCTCTGGCTGTCATGTCACACTGCCAGGTCTCCCCTGCTGCCCTGATTAACATCCCCCCCCCCCGCCCGCCCGACGGGCCCCTCCTCCTGGGAAAGCTGCGGCTCTCTCCTGCCCTTCGCTGACCCCTCGGGGCCAGAGCTCTGCCCGCACAATGGGGGAGATCCGGCTGGTTGGGATGGCAACGCCGGCGGGCGGGAGGGGCAGGGGGGCTCCGGTGGGGGCTGCGCTGTTGGAGGGGGCTGGCGGCACAGCTGCAGAGGGGCCGGGGAGTTTGCAGCCCTCTGCCGCCCGGGGCCTGCCCTCAGGTCTCGGCCCCTCGGGATGGCCGCGCTCAGCTCCCAGCCGTCTCCCTTTGGGCACCTGACGCGGGAGCGGCACATCCAAGCGCTGGCGAGGTCCTTGAGGAGGAAGGACGGGGCTCCAGCCCTCCAGGCCGGGGGGACATCCCCCAGCTGGGAAGGCACAAGCCGAGCTAACCAGGCTCAAGAGCCGGACTTTGGGAGCAGCCAGGGGAGCCCGGATGCCCCTTCAAGTGCCGAGGACCCTGGCCACCAACTCGAGGGCCGGAGATGGCCGGGAAGCGAGTGGGGTGGGACTGCCGGGGAGGAAGCCACCGAGTCGCCTCTGCCGCGGCTGGGCTGGCGGGGCAGGAGAGCCCGCAGACGGAGCCCGGAGCAGAGCTTGCAGCGGGTTCAGGAGGACGACGACGTTCCACCGCTCGGGCTGCAGGTGCTGGCCGGCGTCTCCCAGCTGTGCATCACCGCCCGAGCTGGGCTACGCGGTAAGGCCCTTGCGAGGCCCAATCTGCTAGCCTCGGCCCCCCGAGTGTGGCCCTCACAGCCCTCACCCCCCACCTCCTCCATATGAGAGCTCTGCCGCGATCCCAGCGCCCAGGACCCGGGGGTGCGGGGGGCAGAGCCTTTCAGCCCAGCTCCTCTCTTCAGATCCGCCCGGCAGTAGGGAGCGGAAGCTGGTGCCCCCTGGCAGTGTCTGGGGGGTTCACGCTGAGCCAGGCGCCCAGATCACAAAAGCCAGCACCAGCCAGGCCTGGGAGCCAATAGCGACAGGCCCCCAAGTGCGCTGGGGCCATCTCCGAGGGGAGGAGCGCCCCCCAATCTCGGCTCCCACCCGCTTGTCTCTGGGGTTCAGATGGCCCCAAATCAGCGTGGCCTGAACCTGCAGCGCAGAGGAGCAAGAAGAGGGGAACAGAGTGGCCAAGGGGCGAGGGGGGAACGATGGGGGGGTGTTGGTTTGATGGAGGACGCGCCAGGGAGCTGCCTCCCGTCATGGGCCCGTCATCTGCTCCGCGCAGGCTGAATGACAGACCTGTTCCCGGGCCGGGCGCTCTGTGGGATCTCTGGTACTTACAGCGTTTAACCCAAGCTGGCCAACGTGCAATGGGCCCACTGGCCCCTGTCAGCCCCCGGCCATGGGGCCATGAACACCCCTCGGCCCGGTCCCAGGGGTGCTGCGTGCCGGCCCCGCCTGAGGAATCTAAAGGCGCGACACCGGCTAGCGACATTTACTGCCCCCCCAGCCTGGCACAAGCAGGGCAGGGAGGTGCGGGGGGGGGGGGGGGGGCACGGCTCAGACGCTGTCGCTGTGGCTCTTGCAGGGTTCGCCGGGGACCCAGGGAGAACGTACGTGGTGGGCACCGCGCAGGCAAAGGGGCTGCTGGTAGCTATCGAAGGTAACTGGTGCCCCACCCCGGCACATTCACCCCCCTCATTGTCAACAGCCACGGTGGGAGGGGCACAAAACCCTCCCAAATGGGGGAAAGGGTCTGGATAGGAAGCCATGGAAAGGGCAGAGCCCATCCCCCAGCAGGATGTGCCTCTCTCCCCCCTCCTTCCCCCCCCCCGCAACCCCCTCCCGCAGTGCCTGAGC
This sequence comes from Chrysemys picta bellii, assembly GCF_011386835.1. Lineage (NCBI taxonomy): Eukaryota > Metazoa > Chordata > Testudines > Emydidae > Chrysemys > Chrysemys picta. The sequence goes on from NC_088799.1 coordinate 7,030,882, forward strand.
CAGAGATCCTGCTCACAGCTCATGGCCCCCGCCCCTCCGTTCCCATCCCCCGTGGCTCTGCCTCGGGGCGGGGAGCAGCACAGCCCCCCAGTGCAGGGGCGCAGGCCCCCAGGGCAGCCCCCTTCCCCAGCATCGGGGCGCAGGCCCCCAGCACAGCTCCCCTCCCCTCCCCGGCATCAGGGCACAGGCTCCCAGTGCATCCCCCGTCCCCCGGCATCGGGGCGCAGGCCCTAGCCCAGCTCCCCCCCGGCATCGGGGGCAGGCGCCTAGCGCAGCTCCCCCCCCGGCATCGGGGCACAGACCCCCAGGGCAGCCCCCTCCGCAGGCATCGGGGCACAGGCTCCCAGTGCATCCCCCGTCCCCTGGCATCGGGGCGCAGGCTCCCAGTGCATCCCCCGTCCCCTGGCATCGGGGCGCAGGCCCTAGCCCAGCTCCCCCCCGGCATCGGGGCGCAGACCCTAGCGCAGCGCTCCCCCCTGGTATTGGGACGCAGGCCCCCAGTGCAGCCCCCTCCCCCGGCATCGGGGCGCAGGCCCCCAGCGCAGCCCCCTCCCCCGGCATCGGGGCACAGGACCCCAGCGCAGCCCCCTCCTCCAGCATCGGGGCACAGGCCCCCAGCGCAGCCCCCGGCCCCCAGCATCGGGGCGCAGACCCTAGCGCAGCGCTCCCCCCTGGTATTGGGACGCAGGCCCCCAGCGCAGCCCCCGGCCCCCGGCATTGGGGTACAGTCTCCCCCTTGTGTGATGGCCGCCAGATCCGCACCGTTCTCTGTGCCCGCCTCAGAAACCAGCCGCTTGTGCCTGCACCTATGTGGCCCTGCCCGCTCCTGCCGCATCCGCCTCCGGGACCTGCAGGGCCAGGACGTCCTGTGGCTCCGACGGCCCTTCGGGGCTGGCGCCAGCTGCCTGGGCTGCTGCCGGACAGAGATGAGGGTGTTCACCGCCGGTGACCAGCTCGTGGGCAGCGTGCGGCAGAGGTGAGGGCACCGTGGACTCGGGCACCAGGGCTCAGGAAGGGATTGCTTCTCACCATGGAGAGGAGCCGGGCCCCACGCGGACGAGTGGCTGGTGGGGGCAGCGTGGGTGAACCGGGGTCAGCGCCCCCCCTAAGGCGCCAGACTGCAGGGGGGGCAGATGGACCAATGATCAGACCCTGCCCCATGCCCAGCAGTGCAGTCCGGGGGCTCCAGCCGCCCCTCTGGCTGGCGCGGGGCTCTCTGCCCTGCCCACGGCCTGGCTGTACCACACGCCATGCTCTGTGTCTAGGTGGGGCATCCTTGCCCATCTCTGGGACCTGCGTGACCCCCACGGCGCAGCCACCATGAGGATCCGAGGCTCCTGTGCGGCCAGCCGCTGCTCCTCCAACCAGGAGTTCCAGGTAAGGGGGGCAGGTGGAACAGGGCAGCGCGTCTCCCTGGGGCTCCTGCCAAAAACAGACCTTAGCCGTTTTGGGAGGGATGGGGGTGGGGCTTTCTGGTTTCCATTGGATTGTCTACACTCTCTGGACAGCAACACGGGCTTCTTACCTAGCTGGCAGCTTCACTCCTTTGCCAGGCAGGCTATACAGTGTGGGTGAACGTGGACAGGAAGGAACACGATAGAAGTAATTGGTGTAAAGTCCACAAGCACCCAGACTGTGAATACTGTGCCCAGCGCTGGTCAGCCCACCTCAGCAAGGATGCAGCGGGACTGGGAAAGGTTCACAGAAGGGCAACAGAGATGGTCAAGGGTACGAAATGGCCTCCATGCAAAGAGAGATTAAAAAGACAGGGCCCATTTCAGCTTGGAAAGGAGACGACTAATGGGGGGTATGACAGAGGTCTATAAAATCATGACTGGCATGGGAAAAGTGAATAGGGAAGAGTTATATATTCCTTCCCATAACACAAGAACTAGAGGTCACCCAATGAAATTAATAGGCAGCAGGTTTCAAACAAACTAAAGGAAGTATTTCACATAATGCACAATTAACCTGTGGAACTCCTTGCCAGGGGATGTTGGGAAGGTCAAAAGCATAACTAGGCTCAGAAAAGAACTGGAGGAGGACAGGTCCATCGATGGCTAGTAGTCAAGATGGTCGGGACACAACCCCATGCTCAAGGTGATCCTAAACCTCTGACTGCCAGAAGCCGGCAGTGGAAGACAGGGGTGGATCACTCCATAATTGCCCTGTTCAGAACAGCCCCCCCCCCCCCACGAAGCTCTCGTACTGGCCATGGATGCAGCCAGGACACTGGGCAAGATGGGTCATGGTCTGACCCAGTAGGGCAGCGCTTATGTTCTTATGTAGTCTAGAGACGATGCTAAGCTGGGGCCTTGATAGAACCCCCATTGGGGATGTCCCCAGCCCCAGCCCATTGCTAGCACGGCCTTGGCACTGAGCTGCTCGTCCTTGTCCACCTGCCCAGGTCACCTCCCGCGCCGGCAGCCCCGTGGCAGTGATCTGGAAGAGGTGGCCAGGTTTCAATGAAGACCGGAACATGGACCATGAGTTCTTTGGGGTGGACAGTAAGTGGGGAGCGCAGGGCGGCTAGGCTGCTAGGGAGAGTCCCCCAGCAACGTCCGCCTCTGGGATGGGCAGGCTGGCCGGGCTCTGGGGGCACAGTCACCGTGGAGATGGGCACTGGTTTAATTTCCTCCCGTCCCTAGTAGCCTCACCCATAGAGTGAGCTGCAGGGAGAGCCCCGGGGTGGTGGCGAAGAGCCCTGCGGTGTCTAGGCCACCCAGAGAGCAGAGGCTCTCCTCTAGGATGCCCTTGCCAGGGAGAGGAGCAGCACCTGGCAGGAGAGGATGCAGACGGGCCGCTTGCCCCCTGAGGCCGCAGAACATCCCATGTGGGAGAGAGGCCCCCGAACCCGAGCAGTGGGGCTGTTCTGGGGCCGGGAGGGTGCTGGCATCGCCCCCCGTACCCATAGTTGAGCTGTGGGCAACGCGCCCTCCCACCATCTCTCTGTCAGTTTCAGCAAAGCTGGGGGCCGAGGACACCGCTCTCCTGCTGGCAGCAGCCTTCCTCCTGGTAAGTGCCAGCAGCCGAACCCTCCCCGCCCGCTCACGCGCCAGCCCTCCCCTCCGTGCCCTCTGCCCCCTGCTCACACTCGTGGGCTGGCCACCCTGCCAGCGGCTCACGTGGGCCAGAGTCCTGGGGCAGGGACACTGAACCGTCCAGCCCTACCCCGGCGAACAACCGGAGGGGTCAGGAGCGAAAGGGCCTCGCCAGCGACCTCTGGCAGCAGGGCGCCCGGGTTCAGCTTGACCCTTAGCGAACAGCTCTGTTGAGGGGGTCTTAGCGAGCTCTCCTAGCTGCTGCCCGACACGGCATGGTGTTACCTAAACTCACTGCCCCGCACCCGCCAGCTCGCTGCCTTAGTTCCCCTCCGGCGGCTGGTTACACTAGGCCCAAGACAACGCAGCTCCCCGCCCCCCGCCAGCCCTCCTCCTCACCATCCTCCCCGCAGCCCACACACCTGCGCGGGCACTGAGCTGGGGATGACTGTGCACAGGCAGGGTCCACGTTGCCTTTTCCTTGCCATTCCCCCTCTCCCCCATCAGCTGCCATGCCTTGTGATGTCCTTAGCCACCTCGCTTCGACTAGGCCCCGCTCCACGGAGCGTACCGTCTCCGGCCCGGGCCGTGCAGGGCGCTGCACACCCACAGCGCTCCAGGCAGCAGCATCAGTGTGTTTTCTCGTTAGCCGTAACCCAGGGAGACGCTCCCGCCTGTTGAGCCGCATTAGGGCTTTCGCTTCTTCCAGCCAGCCGCCACCAGAGGGCGACATGTTCACCGCACAACCGGTCAGCCAGTAGGGGGCAGTGAAACCCATGGACGCACGGATTCTGCCCGCTTAGCGGGCTGGGCAATGCATCGTGGCAGTGTCACGCCCCCCAGACAGCGGACTGAGCTGACCGGTCTCATGCCAGCTCGGGGAGCCGGTTACCCCTAGCATAGGACGTGGCTGGTTGTGTCTGGCGGAGCCGTGGGGCTGCAGATCCGGCTGGGCTGGCCACAGAGTTCTCCGGCGCGGCCTGTGCCACTCGTGGAGCTTAAACATTCCTCGCTCCCCCCGGCCCAGGTGGTGATCGCTTGGATCAAGGCAGAGCCCTGCGGGCTGGGACCGGTCTCCCACGGCCCCCTGTACTGCAGAGGAGGGTAGCTGCAATCTGCTCCACTAGGTGCCCGTTAAGCTGCAGCCGCTGGGCGTTGGCTGGCAGCGCTCTTGGGTTCATTATATTTCTATTATATTTCCCCATCCCCCGCTCAGAGGAGTGGTAAAGTCAGGTGCATAGGACGCCCTCTCGATCTTTGTGTGGAACATAGGGATTACCCCCCCCCCCCATGTCCAGGGAAGCCTGTTTGTAACCTCTTCTCACTGTTTCCCAGAACTTCATGTTCTTCGAGATGAGCTGAGGAGGCCTAGAAGAGACCTGCTGGGAGCCCTGCTATGCCAGAGACACTGGGACTAGTCCAGCAGCTCCCCCCTGGAGTCACGGAAATCCCAACAGCGAGGCACAGGCTGCCACTGTCTCGCAAACGCTGGATCTCCTTTGGTGGCTGGGATGGCGCACGGCGCCTGGCTTCGCACACGCTGCTTTCACGAGGCAACTGGAGAACCCGGAGTCTGACGTACTTTCTGTTTATCTTAGGTGCGCGCGTGGCCCCGCCACCAGTGTGTCTGAGCCCCTCCCAATCCTCAATGCAACACCCCTCAGAGGCAGGGCAGGTATCCCCATTGTACAGTCGGGGAGCTAAGGGAGATGCCTAAGGTCACGCAGGAAGTCGGTGGCAGAGCAGGGAATTGAAGCCAGGTCTCCCAAGTGCTAAGCTAGAGCCCCAACCACTAGGCCACCCTACCTCTCCCGGGTCACTGTAAAATCCAGCACTGACTAGGCCCATTGCAGAACCCACGTTGCAGCAGGCATGCGCGCTTTTGGCATCCTGAGCTCTACGGTACCTGGCGCTGGGAATCCACGACGGCCCCAGCGTCACAAGGGCAGGCAGGAGAAGGAGCCAGTGAACGATTCAAACCCAACACAAGCCGGGGGAGCGGACCGAGGCAAAGCATTCGGACACGGCGAAGGAGTATGCCGGGCTCAGGTCCGGAACCTACTGGGCGCCGTGACCCATTCTTGCCACGGCCCTCCCAGATTGCGCTGAGTAACTGACACAGGAAGTCAATTAAACCATCAGATCAGCTCCTGGTGGCCGTGGGGTTCCCCGTTAAATCGAGGAATGGGACTTTCCCTTTGGGCCGCTGGCAGCTGGGCAGGTGCGTCGGGAAGCGGGAGGGTTTGGTGCCAAACCACCCCAGGAGCTCTTTGGGGAATTGTTCCAGGGGTCAGCGGCCCCATTCAGAATCAGGGCTGCGTGGTGCTGGGTGCTGTACAGATGCATACGAACCCGCGGTCCCCACTTCGAAGCGAGACGACTGAACGCAGGACCAGATGCAACAAATGAGAGCAGCAGCACGAGCGAGCGACTGGAGTAACAAGGCTGCGGGTAACGGGGCTAGGACCGTGGGGTAACACAGACGAGCCCGGCGCGCACTTAGATGGTACGGGTCAGTTAATTAAGTAGCTCTCGAGTGCAAACAAATACATGGACCAGCTCACTGACCATTTCTGAGCCCTGCTTGGCCACCCGTCTACCCACTAGCTGATGGCAGGTTCCCAGGGACATAGGACAAGCGGGGGGGCGGGGTCTTCCAGTGCCACAGACCTGTAAGGGGTTACCTCTCGAGGCAGATTTCCCAACTAACCAGCCCCTGCCCAGCCAGCCCCGCCCCACACATCTTTTCCTTTCCTTACCAGGGTGTGTAGCGTCTAGCACAGACCGTGCTGCAGCACTTGGGTGCAAAAGTCTGGGGGCGGGGGGTGCAGCTCACACCGAACCCCAAATGGGCAGGGGAGAAATTAGCCCAAGGCTTCTAAAACCAGGACATGTGTTGCTCAGAGGGACCTCAGACCCCGGACTCAGCATCAGCCCTATTTTACAGAGGGGTAAACAGGCTCACCGTCCCAGCACTAGTCAGTGGCTAAGCCAGGAGTCCTGGTTCCTAATCCCCTGTGAGGGGACGACCGACTCCCCAGGAAAATGCAGGGCTGGCCTGTAGCAACCTTCTCCAGATCAGGCCCCCAAAGCAGGGTGCAAACCCAGCAGTAGTTTTAAAGGCTAAGTGCTTTCAAAGGAGCCGCCCCTGCTGTTTTACCATGAGTCCCCTAACCCCGGTGATGTTGTGGCCCGGGGCCCTTACCGCTTGCTGCATGGAGGCCACCTGCCTGCTCTGTCCCCTGCCCCATATGACACAGATGCATCAAAGGCAGTCCCCCCCCCCAGTCAGCTGAGAGGAAATGATGAATTTCTCCTTTAAGAAAGGGAATTATGGGTAAGTTACTAGGCTTATAAAAAAGGCAGCTCATGTATCTCCTTAACAGAGCTTGTTAGGTTTCTTGTGGCCAGGACTGGCCTTTCAGTGGAGGTGAATTAAGTTTCCTTTTAATAAATGGAGAAACCTGGGTTTTTCTAGGATAACCTGTCTCCATAAAGGCTGCATCAGGTGCCCTCGTGGACCTGGGTAACAACAACTTCTGGGCTTTCATTCTCCCTCTCCCATGAGCTTTGGAGAATCACTTCACCCCGAGCCTATACAGTGGGGATCACACTTATTCAGCTATGGCACGTGAGCGGGAGTGGCCAGCATTCAGTATCGTTACCTGAAATCCTGAGACCCTTTCTCTGCATATGACTTCGATGGCTTATTTTTGGCCTATTCCCATCCCAGCGGGAACAGACAACCCCCTTGGGGCAGCTTGAAGTGATGCCCCTTCTCTACTGGTAGGAGACCCAGCATTTCTCCCGCAATGCTTGAGCAGCGTTTTCTCCCCCGGGCTCTGGTCAGCCAGCAGGGACTGATCAAACGCAGCAGGGAACAGGTGTCATCATGGCAAGGCTCCCTGCATAGCTGGCTGGAAAGCCTGGGTCGTCTGTGGGCCATCGTGCTGGCTACTGTCCGGGAGGTGAAACCTAGTTCTGAAAACCCAACCCGACGCAATGCTCTGCCGGCAACGCTGGCCACTTGCTGGTTGGTCCTTGTAGAGATGCCCTCTGGGGATCAATACAGCTGCCTCCCAAGTGTTTAGAAATAACTCCCTCCCTCTTGAGTCTAGGGGAGAATTGACTTGCTGGGTCGAGAGGTGCTGTGGGACGTCACGGGGGCAGAAGGAACGGTGGGCTCTCATGGAGCCAGGGCTAGGCCAGCAGAGGGCCCGTATGCAGAGCTGGAGACCTGGAGCTGGCCTGGGTATTCACTGGGGAGCCAGGGCCGAGGACGGTGCACTGGCACGATGCATTCACAGCCAATTGTTTTGCTAGGGAGGCATGCGGCAACATTTTGTACCAGTTGGCGCCTTTTCAAGGCATGTGGCTTGTCCAGTCTATTTATAGGTGCCTGACCTGCCAAGACTACAGACCCTGCATGACCCGTCAGCTCACGCCTTGCAGCTCTTGCTGGGTGGTTTAGGTGTCCGCTGCTTTATGACCGCCGCTCTGATGTTCTCACAACGGTCCCACTGCTGCCATCACCCTCATCGGGCTTTGGCAAAACACTTTCCATAAAGGGGGTTGGCTAATGCACAGAGGCTGGCACTGCAGGTCCAAGCCAGCCCCAATTTAGCACTCTTCCCAGCCCACCGGGGCCACCATCAGTGCCAGGGCTTTTGGAGAGGATTCAGGGTCCGTGCCCGGCCTGATGAAGGGGGCTGACAGAGCTCCTGCTTGAGTGGTCTCTCTAATGCTGCTGGGCTTGGTACTATCATAATCAGGTATCTTAATATTTCAATTCAACCCAGCACCCCGGCTCTGCAGCAGGGCCATCACTCTCTCAGCCCAGCCTTTCTGTGTTCCCTGCTTTGGGGGCCCAGCCTGTCCTACCTGGGGCCTGCGTTTCAGAGGCATCGAGCACTCGGAGCTCCCACGCACTGTAAATCAAGTGGGAGACAGACAGACGCTGCCTTATTCCTTGAGGAAGCTGAGAGACCATGGCCGATTTTCAGGAGGGCACAGCCCTTCCCCCTCCAGCTAAAGGCAATGGGAGGGGTGGGTGCTCAGATCTCTTCTGGCCGGCACAGAGGGATGGACCTGAGTCGGTTCTGAGACTGAGGGAGCAAGTCCTGCCTGGGCCTGGCCTGACCCAGCCGGGCTGACTGCAGCACCAGGTGGAATTGACAAATGTCAGAATGAAGCATTTGGGGCAGGCGGGCGGCACTTGCAAGAGGCCTAAGGTGCTTCTCCTCCCCGCGAGGACGCTATTTGCAGTGCTCACTGATGGCTGGTAAAACAGCAGAGACACAAGGGGCCAGGCAGCTCCCTGCATGGCCAAATGGTCCCCTGCTCTCAGTAAGAAGTGGGGCTCAACAGACCATCCGGGGCGGAGGCGGCATTTTTACGGGGCGTGGATTTGAAAGCTGGAAATAGACTCTTAAGGGATGAGACGAGCCCTTTCCCCGCCCTCCATGAAAACAGTCCACACTCTTGTTCTTGCAGGATTTTATTACTGCAGCAAAACAGGTGTGACGTTATTGACATAAACTGGGACCATATAGATCATTGTTGCAACCAAAGTCCTGTAGTGGCACCCAAATCTTGTATAAAGGGGGTCAAATGGGGTGTCTAGGACAAGGTTATGGTTTACTGGTTATGATTATGCTGTCTATATGTGTGTATCAGTTTTGTAGTCGAAGTTATGAATATTGGCTCTATACTGTCTGTATGGCAAACTTATGCTATACTTCTGGGTGACATCCCAGACAAGCTGAGATTAGCTCTGCCTAGCCTGCTTGATGGCCCATTAAGGACCATCAGCTATACAATGGACCCATTGAGAGAAGGCAGATACGCCTTGTACCTCAGCAAAGTATGCAGGGACTGGCCCATGTGACTCCAGACTCCATGTTGCTGTAATTTAAGAACAAAGAGGTGTTCTTACACCTGGAAAAGACTATATAAGGCTGATGCCTGATCTCCATCTTGTCTTCAATCCTGCTTCTTACCTCTGGAGGAACTTTGCTACAAGCTGAAGCTTTGAACAAAGGACTGAGGACCCATCCCAGCGGGGGATGTATTCCAGAGACTTGATTTGAACCTGCAGTTTATTCCATCGCTGCTGCAAGCCTGAACCAAGAACTTTGCCATTACTGTATGTAATTGATTCCATTTAACCAATTCTAACTCTCATCTCTATCTTTTTCCTTTTATGAATAAACCTTTAGATTTTAGATTCTAAAGGATTGGCAACAGCGTGATTTGTGGGTAAGATCTGATTTGTATATTGACCTGGGTCTGGGGCTTGGTCCTTTGGGATCAGGAGAACCTTTTTCTTTTACTGGGGTATTGGTTGTCATAACCATTTGGCCCCATAACGAGTGGTACTGGTGGTAATACTGGGAAACTGGAGTATCTAAGGAGATTGCTTGTGAGACTTGCAGTTAGCCAGTGGGGTGAGACTGAAGTCCTCTTAGTCTGGCTGGTTTGGTTTGCCTTAGAGGTGGAAAAAACCCCAGCCTTGGGCTGTAACTGCCCTATTTGAGCAATTTGTCCTGAGTTGGCACTCTCAGTTGGGTTCCGCCAGAACCGCATTGTCCACAGAACCAGGTCAATTAAGCTTTGGGTCAGAACCCCACGCTATCCAAATTTGAATTTTGGGATTGAGAGTTTTGTTGGTTAAAGAGCTGCTGCAATGGCTGAGCAAAGAGCATATGAGGGACTTGGCAAAAAAGCCCTGGAAAATTTGTGTTCAGAAAAGAGGATAAGCTTTAGAAAGAAAGCTACAAAGGAAGAATTGAGAAATCTGCTAATAGCCAGTGATCAGGGGGCAAGAGCACAGCCCTTACCTGAGGCTGCAGAAGATGCAGAAAAAATTAGGATGCAAAGGGTGACAAGTAAACTGCAATTTGAGCATGAACAGAAGCTAGCAGATCTTCGATTGCTGGAGAAGCACAAAATAGCAGAGTTAGAAGAGAGAGCTCGTAAGGGGCGTCTAGAGCTGCTCGCTGCGGAACAGGAGACTCACAGGATGGAGCAGGAGACTCACAAGATGGGTTTTGTTAAAAAGTGGGTTATGGGAGCCAAGGTTCATGGGAGTTTTGAAAAACTGCTGGATTTAATAACTTTGGAACAGTTCTTAGACATTGTGCCTGACAATGTGAGAGCAGCTGTGTGTGACAGGGACCCTGAGTCAGTCCTACGGGCGGCGGAGATTGCGGATGCCCATACCCAAAACAGGGCTCGAGAAGGGTGTAAAACCCCGGGGAAAACTGATCACCATTCTCCCCAGTTCAAGAGGAGGGAAGGATTTAAAAATAAACCTGACTCTTCTAAAGGAGTTCAAGGGGGCCCGGAGGGTAGGAACTCACATCCCCAGCAGGTTACATGCTATCGCTGTGGTATGCTGGGCCACATGAGACCAGACTGCCCGACACTGAAGGGCAGCCCAAAACCAGCAACCCCAAATGCCATGGCCAATGCTAACCCTGTTGTTGTAAACTCACAGGCAAGCCACACAGAGCCCAGCATTGGTGCCCTGTGTGCAAATGCTGTTTCTGTTGTCTCTGAAGGATTTGACCTTAAAACTCACATTAAAGCTAAATATGGGGGAAATAATGCAGAGTTTATTAGCAGTGCAGAAGTGAATGGAGTGAGGTGTATGGCATGGAGGGACACCGCAGCAGATATTACTCTGGTTAAAGCAAGTCTTGTCAGGAAGGAAGATTATTTGCCAGGTGAAGATGTAACTGTTGTAGCCTTATCTAAGTATTTTGTCAGGGTGCCTTTGGCTAAAATCCACCTGAAATGGAAGGGATTGGAGGGCACCATGGTTGTGGGAGTAAAAGACATAATCCCTAAGGATATTATGATTGGAAATGATATTAAAGCTATGGTCAGTCAAGTTAATACAAACCAGGCACAAGAGAGGATTGATCCTAAGGTTGTGCCTATGGAGGGTTTCTCCAAAAGTTTGTCTTTGGAAAGTAGCTGTTTGGCCAAATGGTCCCCTGCTCTCAGTAAGAAGTGGGGCTCAACAGACCATCCGGGGCGGAGGCGGCATTTTTACGGGGCGTGGATTTGAAAGCTGGAAATAGACTCTTAAGGGATGAGACGAGCCCTTTCCCCGCCCTCCATGAAAACAGTCCACACTCTTGTTCTTGCAGGATTTTATTACTGCAGCAAAACAGGGTACAAAAGAACAGCCCCGTCGAAACCCGCTTCTCACCATGTCCCTTTGTACCAGCCACCACCACACAGACATCTCTGCGCCTCACCCCCACACTCTCCCTTTCGCCCCAGTGACTGCTTTCGTTCTGAGCTCCAGAGACCAAACTAATCTCCCCCTAACGACCAGAGCAAGAGGGGCGGATGTTTTGAACAGAAACAGAGGGAGCAGGGGACGTGGAAGGAGAGAAGCAGCCAGGCAACAGAATGGCAGTTCCATAGGGCGGCTCACTTTAAACCAGCATTTAAACAGCCCGACTGCTGCCCTGGAAGAGGGAACAGCAAGCCAGCTCCTGGGTTCAGCCTCCCACGGCGTGCGTCTGAGGGGAAAAGTCTGAAAACACATAAAATAGCAACGCTGGGCTCTGCGCACAGCTGGGACTATAAACGAGACTAAAACCTTAAGTGCTGTCATCTGCAGAAAGCTTAACGCAATGTGGCTCAAAGGAGCCTGCAGCGAGTCTCTCATTACGACAGAGAATAAATCCCCTTTACAAATCTTGCCGGCGCCCGGACAGAGTATTATTTAAAAAGGAGCATTTTAAGAGCCTCAGCTAGGGTTTGCTACCTGGTAGAATCGGGCGAAACGAGCTACATCTGGACTGGAGCCATTGTTTAAGAGCTGCCCCAGCAACTGGTGGTGGGTAAACAAGCAGCAAGAGGTGAAATGGGACGAGGTGTCCCGCAAAGCACAGCTGTAGAGAGAGGGGTTATCTGTCCCACTGCCCCGCCTACAGAAAGCCAGCAGCTGGGGATTTTCAGGTCCACTCTTCCATGCCAATCCAGCCACCCCGCGCAGGGGCGCGCTGCCCGGGCAGATCAACAGCAGCCCCCCGCCCCCTGAGCACTTTCAGGAATTCCAGGCGGGATTCTCCCAGAGCGTGGGGTGATGGTAAGTGATTCCAGAAGGAAGAGCAAGATTTTCTAAGCCCCCCGCTCTAGATTTCACTGTTCTGAGGCTAACTGAGGGTTAAGAGGCTGAAGTTCTCTGCAGTCAGCAAGGAAAAACCAGCAGCGGTCTGCCTCGACTCCTGAATTCCAGGTCTTTGGGACACTGTGCCAAAGAGACTGGCTAACAAAGTCCTTTCCTCCAATTTGACGGAGGCTCAAATTCAGGCTGACCAGGGAACAGCAACGTTTTTGCTACAGTTACAGTCTGTGGGCTCAAGGAGGGGAAAAGGCTGGAGCAGAACTGGGTTTGGATACAGCACTAAGCAGAGGAAATAATCCACTCCCTTAGTGGCTGTGGAGTCTGAGGGAGCGTTCCCAGGTGAGCGAGATCAACATTGGCCTAACGCTAGGGTGGCAGCTGTGTCATTCCCAGCCCCAGGTCCCCTAAGCATCTTCTCCACACGTCCTGCTCTCAGCCAAAGCCACCGGCTAACGCTGGAAGGCAGCTCCAGGCTGGGTTGCCCCCAGCGACAGAGCAGGAACTCAGTAGCTGCTTCTCCAGCCCACCCTCACTGGCTGCGAGGAGATGGTGCTCTTCCCTAATCCCATCCCCATGGTAACCGTCACCACATTTGATCTTTCCACCTATGATGTCCTGCAGACAAGGCAATTAAGGCCTCAGAAGCGACTCATTCCCCTCATTTAAGGGACAGCTAATTGACATGTCTGATGGTGCACAGGCAGGAGCACTTGTAAGAGCCTGACTAGGTGACAGGAACCTAGACCCATCCCGGGCATTTTTATAATTCACCAATCTAGGGGACCGAGCCTGTGTTTTTATAGGTAAACGCCTCAAGCTAAAGTCATCCCTGCTGTGACTGCAATGAATACTGTGGGGTTATGGCAGGGCTGCACTCCACGCCTCCTCTAGAGGACCAGATTGCAAAGCGGGCCCTTTGTTGGGACAGTTCCTGGGTGATTGATGGGGAAGGGGAAGGAGGCAGGCTGGCCGCCTCTCTGGGGTGAAAGGGCAGAGGAGGAGATGCCAAGCTAGACAGTCGCCATCCCAGCTGTTCTTAAACAAACCAAACCAGAGAGATTGAAAGAAACAGAGACCCAATAATTTATTGGCAGAGCTGAAAGGGGGCATTTGCAAACCAATGGGTCATCTCTCCTGGCCGCAGAGATTCATTAATACTGGTATCCCTCAGCACAAGAGCATGGGACTCACAATATCCTCTGCACAGGGTATGGAAAGAGGAAAGAAAGTGCTGAAGGAGGCACTGGGAGGGCACCCTGCTAACTGAAAAGTCGGCCTCCCGCCCTGCCATTGGAAAAAAGAGTTTTGTGTGACAAGGTCAGCCTCTTATTAGTCACCGACGCAGAAGGGCTTTGAATGAAATCCTTCCTCCGGGGTTGAGTGCAAAAGGGTGGTGCGATCACTCCAGCCTGCGCGGCCCTCCAGAAATGGCAGGGCACGGATGGAGACCTCTCAGCGGGTTCACACCGAGAGAGGAATTTACCGTCAGCCTTGTTCTCACAATGTGATTTTGGTGTTTCGAAAGCTTGAATTATCCCTGGAAGAGAGGGGGAGAGAAAGAAAGGTTTAATACATCGGTAAGTACATAGCCCCAGATACAGACACAGAGCCTGACTGGTCCCACCCCACTGAGGGCAACAAGCAACAACCCACCTGATTCAAGTTCACCTCCCAAATCCCCCTAGTTAACTGCTAAACATCCACACGCTACCCAAACAGCGTCTCTGCTTTATTCCAGGCTGCTACCGATCACTAGCGTACTTCGATGGAACATGAGAAGATCCTGGTTTCATCCTTATCCGTTCGGGATTGCGAGTAACGGGTGTGTCTGACCTGGCACAACCTGCCTGGCAGATTTCAGGACTGGACTAAGTTGGCTCATCGCAGGGTCTCTTTCCCATACATCTATTCTGCTCTCAAACGAGGCACAAGTCATTTTGTTTAGCATCTGTGCTCTTGGCTCTCCTGCCTTTAGCCCCTCCCCCAGGGGTCTCTTTGTAAAGGGACTGGCAAGAAACTTAGGCACCAAACGTGCCCTACCGTAAAAATCCCGTAAGAGTTCAAACACAGAGGGGCCGATCCCGCAGCCCATACTTATGGGACTAGCATCACTCCCGTTGCTGCAGAATCAGCCCCTTGTCTGTCTGTGCCCGGGGCACATGACCTGGTCATTGATAACGTGAACTGTCGTGTTAGCCTCTGCGTTGGTGCTTTCTGATAGCCTTCCCGCAGCGGCAACACAGGAGACTACTAGAGCAGGGCTGACAGTGATGGACATCACAATTTCAGGTTTCTAGAGGGGCTTTTCAGACAGGAGTGAAGTTCGATGGAAGGGAGGGACCCGTTGAGAAGGCAGGTTCTGTGACTGCATGGCAACGGGCAGAGTTCCCACAACAGTAGCAGGGCACGGGGGCATTGAGAATAGACCTTTGGGGCACCCGAAACAAGCGGCACCAAAGCAGTGCACTGAGACACCCTAGCATGCATCGCAGCAGGCCAGCAGAGCTCCCAGGAAGCCCGGGTGGGGAATGCGGGCAGCCCAAAGGTGGGGAGGTATACTGTAGAACTGTGAAATGTTTCTTCAACCTCTGAGCTGCTAAGGAGCCATGTGGTGGCTGTGACATGGTGCATGCTGGGATAGCCCAGTGGGGCAGGCTGGTGTGGCTATGGGCAACCCGAAAGTAGTCAATGGAAAGGGGATTGCATGCTGAATGCCTCCTGCTATTTGGGGCATTAAGTACGTTTCCCTGCTATTAGTTAGAGACATGCTCGGAGGTCACCGCCAGAGAACGAGTGGCAACCATTCTACTCCTGAGCGCAGCAATGGCAGAATCGGGCTGCGTGGCCATTTGGGAACGCGGATCGAAACTCTTCTCAAATCCAGAGTTAATTTACCACTGCGCAATGTCCCAGGCTGCCCCCTAGCCCATGGCAAAGCATCTACCTCGAAAGCAGATTTCGGTGGGACTCTTCTCGCTGGGTCAGTTCTTGCTCGGTGGGGGTTTTGGTGGAGTATTGCCATTCCACTTTCTTTCCACATCCCCCACTACTATATGGTCCCTATCGTGTTTCTCTGTGGACTACGCTAGCTTTGTTCTTGCCACTACTCTCCTCTGGCCACGGTAGGCAACTCAATGCAATTAAGAAAGTTAAATCAACATTCCCCACATAGTCAAACGCACTTGGCACATTGACTGTCTTCTAAAGCTGGTACTTCACAACCTGTGCTGGCAGCTTTTTATTCTGGAAGGGCGTTTGAATGTCTTCTAATAATAAAACGTTACTAAGTGCTTATGTAGCACTTCACAAGCAGCCTCTCATTACCCCTCCCCAACAGTCAATCCTGCGAGGTAGGGAAGAAAGAGCGCTCTTCATTTTTGCCCAAGGCCACACGGTTTCTCCCAGCAATGTTTGTCCAAGGTCACAGAGCGAGATGGTGGCAGCATCGGGATTACCAACGAACTCTGGAAGCCCGTCTGAGTTGCAGCTGTCACATGTGCGGCTTTGTGGGATTGAGGAGCTTGCAACGCCTCCCCTTTGGGCACGTTAGTGTGCACCCACTGGGATACGCTGCAAAATCCAGCTCGGCTACAGAATCATGAGAACAGAAGACGCCTCTAGTCACTAGGCAGCACTCTGCCCCTTAACAGTAAGGCACCTGCAATCCCGTAAGTGGCCCAGGGTGGGAAAATGATCTTGGCCATAAGATGGACACCCGTACCTAGCTATTTTCTCTACACAAGGTTGCCATTAACAGAGGGGCTGTGGGCACTCTCATCTTGTTAGCCACAGCGTGTACTATTTTAAAATATAGTACCTACTGCGCATCCTTCATTGGCAAGCCTTTATTGACAGTCTATTCTGCCCCGGCCCTCCGTCAAGAGCAAGGACTTGTCTGCCAAGCTGGAGACGCCATGATCAATGTGCATTACATGTACACTCTTAGTTTCTGACTACAACTCCACTTCCTAACAGCCAATTCTAGACAATACAAACAAGCCAAAGCCATATCTCTCAGCCTGCTCGGCACCGGGACACAGCTGCCTTGCAAACAGGGGATGCATTAGCTAAATGGCTGACAGCATCCCGGCTGCAAATGCCAAGTGAGCAGTTTTTCCTAGGGTGAGATTATTAGTGCCTTTTGATTCAGAGGTTAGTTTGGACTTTGGCAAGTCAGCCAATAGCGATGGGACTGACGCCAGGTCATGAGGTATTCAGGTCCGCTGTGGAGCGTTGTCCCCATGTGAAGGCAGGCGCGGCTGAGAGGTATGCCATAAAGTCATGTAAGAAGAAAGATGAGGCCCTACCCTGGGTGTGACAGAGAGAGGGGGAGCGTTCGATCAGCGACCACTGCTGTTCACCAGGCCATGAAACTCCTCCCAGGCCCTGGTAAGCCAGAGGGGGGAAAAAAAAAACAAACAGCACTTCAGATCAAAGGGTTCTTAACTTTTACCGAGCGCAGAGACATTCAGTGGCGTTTGAAAGGCCATTCTGAGAGCAAGGCAATGTTCTCACCAGGGCTCAGAGGACAGGCCCATCCTTAAAACACAGCCAGACATCTGCCAGCATGAGGTAGCTTTAAAGTTCTGCACAGACATGAAGCTTTCTGATTGGCTGCCGGTGACATCATAGCACGTTAATACCCACCAGATACAAGGTGGGACCCTCGACCTGTTTTTAAACTAGAATTGCCATTTCCTATTCCTCATAAAATAACCCAGGGTTGTGTATTTCTGGCGGATCATCATGTTCCTTGACTGGTTAAATTCACCCAGTCTGGCCTTTCTCCAGCACATACCAGGGCTTGCTGTAACCCCCCAGAAATACAATGCTTTTCATGCCGTACGGCTTAGTTACGAGACCGTTCTCTGACCAGGCTGCAAATTCCTATTGTTATTAGAGACAGAGCCTCATTTCCTATCATAAGCCTGCACGGTTAACGACACCCACGCTAAAAGACGACAGCTATTTGCAATGAAAATGTTTTCAGATAAGTTACAGGGAGAGGCTTCTCGTTCCATTCCCTGGCGGAGAATCTGTTATGGACAGAGTTAGCAGACTGAAAAATGACTGTCTGTTTTACAGAGACAGCGTCCTGAAGGGTCTCCCAGGGAAAAGATGCTGAGGTGAACATGAGCATAACTATTATCCGAGATCAGACACATCAAGGAGCTCTGTTTCTCCGTGCCCCTGAATACTGAGCGTATTGCTACAATACCTGCCATTTCACTCAATGCATGGGGGCATAGGGAGGTTAGAGACAACCCGTTTCAGTTGTAAAATCCGATTCTGTTCCAGGATTCTGCCTCTAGTGCTAATTTTCAGACCGAAAGCCGCACATTTACCAGCGACCTAAGAGTTCCCTTATTCTGCAGTGGATTGATGACAGTTCAATCCTTCCTCCCCGACAAGAGTACAGATCACACAGAGTGTTCTGTGTTATCACCGGACCCTGGGAGTCTCCCAATGCATTTATATGATCTGTGACTAAAAGTCAGGCTGTAAGCTCCTGGGGGCATTAACAGTGTCGTCTAGTGCTAGCACCCATCAGGTCTTCAGCAATAAAATCTTTAGGCTGCATTTTCAACTGCTCTTGCCTGGTGAAAGCACTGCCCAAAGCCCTGGCCAGGGCGTACCAGCCAGGGTTCATCCCAGATATTTTTCTGGCTGTGTTTGATAGCTGCATACCCTGCCATGAGATTTCCTCCCCCATTTCTAGTCAGTTTCTCTTGGGGAACTGGTCCAATACAAGCAATTTTCTCCAGCACACCTTACCTCTTGGAGTTTGTGACATTGATCGCTCCTAAAAAAAAGCATCCCCCCTTTCTGAAAGTGGATCGATCCCTCCTCTGACAACAACCGCGGCAGTGGTGAAAAGTCAACAGTCCTTGAGGCTAAGGTCCTCGCATGGTGGGAGTAGCAAGATCCCCCCATCAATGAACCTCAGGCCTGGCACGCAGTGACCACAGTTCTGGGGAAAAGGGGAACTCAGCCTCCGTGGCCCATTCAGCCGGTGCCCTCTTTGGAGGCTGCTGAGGGTGTCCTTTTCGGTACATCTACACTGCGGTAACAAACCCTCAGCACCAGGTCAGCTAGCTCGGCTGTGGGGCTAAAAACAGCAGTGCGGGCGTTTGGGCCCAGGCTGGAGCCTGGGTACTGGGACCCTCCCCCCTCAAGGGGTCTCAGAGCCCGGGCTCCAGCCCAAGCATCTACACTGCAATTTTATAGCCCCGCAGTCTGAGCCCTGCGAGCCTAGATCCACTGACCTGGGCCAGCCCCGGGTTTTTCATTGCAGTGTGGACATGCCTTAGTTCTAGTTGTGACAGGAGTTAATGAAGGAGGCTGTTGTCTAGAGCTGACTTGTTTTCTAGCTGTTCTCTTCTCCCCTCACCATCGTCTCCGAGAACTCCCTTTGTTCGGATGGGTGGGTGAGTGACTGACGTGGTTCCCTGGGATGACACTACTGGAGAGAAAGACACCACTGCCTGATGTTAAATGAGCACAACTGGAGTCTGACCTTTGATCCGAAGCCTCACAAACAAAGGCGATGTGCGGGTCAGCGCTGCCGAACGTATCACAGCAGCCAGCGCCGTCTGGATGGGGCAGCACATTAACTGTTTCTGTGACACCTAGCGGGGGGGAGTCCAGGTGCGACTTTCAGTCCAAAACCAAAAGCGAACGGGGCCTCCCTGTGGCCATTTCCACCCAAATTCACAGCTCCATTTGGACAGGCATGGCAGCTGCTGCTCAGGGGGCCCCTGTGCTAAGGGATCATCGCAGGGAAGACAGCAGCATGAAAAGAGACGTGTAAGTTACAACAGAGGGAAAAAGCCTACTCCCCGCCCCGAGGGGGCCGCATTCCCAAGAATCTCCTCGGCTCCTGAAATCTTCCCTCCTCACGTATGCCCAGGGAGCACCTTCCTTCAGGACTATGCAGCCTGGGGAGCTTTCAGAGACGGGACCACTGAGAACACTGCCTGGGCTGAGCGTGGCCCCAGGATCTGCGGAATCCACAAATGTTCATCTGAATTAGAGCGTAGTTATCAAAAAGGTGACAAAAATGGGCCCTTCTGACACAGCATATCGGCTTGGTGGGCGCTCCCCGGCTCCGCTCCTCCATCTGAAAGCTGCCTACAACCCCCGTCTACCCGTCAGCCTTCCTTCGCACCTCCCAGCCTGGATATTTCCGCCCCACAAGCCTCTCTCCCGACTGCCCCCTTCTCCTGCCATCACTCCAATGTGCTTGGGGACACGTTCCTTACCCCGGTGAACCTAGCGCCCGCCGTCCCCTTCAAATCAGCAAATTCTAAGATACCTTGACAACAGCATCCATGCCGCACTGTTACCTCCCGAGTCCTGCTCACAGCTTTATAGTGAAGCTCTTCAGGCCAAGGATTTGAAGTGATAAAACGCCACGCCTATTATAGCGCTGTTAGCATTAAAGAGATCTGCTGCCTTTACTGATCAACCCACCTCTCTAGTTTTGTTCACCCCGACACCCTCCTGCAGCCGGGGCAGAGGGCGCTGCCATCTAGTTTGTGTTGTGCATCGTCAAGGTTGCCCGCTGAATTCTGCTTGCAGAATCTTTATGGCCTACGGCAGGGCCAGAGGCAGACAGTGCCATGGTGTCGGGATATTTTTATTTATAGGCATTTTATGCCCCTCACCATGGTATCCGAGCAGCACACAAACATTAAATGAATTTATCCTTAACAGTTGGGATTACCACCATTTTACAGGTGGCGAACTGGAAGCACTTGAAATTAAGTGACATGCTCAAGGTCACCCAGGAAGTTTGTAGCAGAGCTGGGGACAGATCCCACATCTTCTAAGAAGGATTCTTGCTCTTGTAAACTAGTCAGACCAGAATTTGATTTTTCAGATCTCAGGTGACATTTACAGCCCTGGCAACCAGGGACGAAGCAAACTTTTGAAGTGAACGTGTTTGAGCTGGGTTCGCTGAGAAGAAATATGGAATAGCTCCATTTTAGTCACTTTTCTGGAGACAACGACAACGCACCAAAAGAAGGGAACCTTTCAGAATTGCCCGCACCCCTGAAGTGCGCTGTGATGCTACAGAACGGACCCTAGAGGCATTACCACCATTTCAAAACCCAGCGTTAAGAAAGTGATCTTTAAACTTGCAGAATCTACTGGCTGGAATTGGAGGATGGAGGGATAACTGCACTGAGCCGTTGCTGCAGACTCAAGAGAAAAGGAAGCGATCTTCAGACCTGGACCGTCGCTGCTCTCCACTGTTCTAGTCCTAGGCCCGATGGACTAAGCACAGAGCAATGCATACATTGGACACGTGACCAGACAAAGGCATGTGTCAGTCAAGTGAGGATTTCTATGAGTTCCCTTCCACAGACCATCCACAAAAGCATCTGCATAATGGTAGGGAACAGGGCTAGAAATTAGAGGCCCTGGGGGCAGGTCACTTTGGGGGCAGGTCACATTCAGCGCAGTGTAAGGAGACAATTGTAGGAGTGGCTGCAGCGTTCAGCAATTTCATTTCCCAGCGTGTTCTCGAGACATTGTGAGCAGATGGAAATGGGCATCCCAGTGGGTCAAATGAGCTGTAGAATTAGCTGTGCTCTGATGTGGCGGCAAAGGAGCCGCCCCCCACAAACACTAAGCCCACGGACTTGCTGTTTCACTTTCCCTTAGAATCAGTTACCATTAGGATTTCCTGGCCAAACAGCGCTCAGCTCTGTGGGGATTTCACTTTCCAGCAGTCTCCAGTGGATCCGAGATCTCGGTCCCTATGTGTGTGTCCTGGAGAGCTCTGCGTAACCGCTTAATTCATTTCCCTGCACCGCAGAACCCTCCCTCTGTTCCCTTCTGTAGCTGCTCATCGTCTAGCTAACCTCAGACCTTTTATTTTCCCCAAGTGTCTGCCGTGAAACAGACCTGATGCCAGCACTAATAAGATCAGCCATTCTTCCAATTTACTCTAGTAGTCCCATTATTTATCAGTGCTGACTCTGAAGGGAAGGGAGAGTTTTATACCCTGCTCAACTCCCATTGCAGCAACAGCCACCGACAAACACCAGGGGCTTTCTTTTCAGAAAAGCCGACCTGCTTACAGCTCTGACAGGATACTCCAGAGTCACTTTAACTAAACTATTTCCAGCCCAGCTGGCCCCGCAGAAGTCTGCTGTGCTGCCACTCCAGGAATCCGTTCCCCTCTCTCGGGAAACTGACTGCGTGGTGTTGGTGGGAGCAGCCACCCAAACACACAGCAGGAGTTGGAAAGAAGGATGGGGTAGACATGGGGGAAAAAACACATGGGTCCGTGAAGGAACCCCGCTAAAGCAACACACGAATGTCCCACAACTACAGCAGCCGCTTGTCCCCAAATGCACCACTGATCCCAACAAGTTCCAGGTTCACCTGCTACCAGTGGCAATATTCGCAGTGGTTTACAGTCCCTCCCTTGCAAAATGGCACAGCCGGTGGCCAGTCCCTCCCTTGCAAAATGGCACATCCTCCATTCCAACAAGGTAACGGGAAGGGTGCAATGTTCATAGCAAGGAAGAGCCAAGTGAAGGGCGCCACTGTCAATAATCCGCTTTTCTTCCCAGGCTGTGCCAGGCACAGGGTTAATGGGCTGCGGACCACACCTCCCTGGGTGGGGTAAAACACCTGGGGTGACAGAAGCAGTTATGGTTGCAGAGGTAGAACGGAATTTCCCTATACTCTCCCAGCATTAGACGTGGGGTTTTGAAGAACAATAGCTAAAAGGAAAAGCTCTTGGGGAACAGTAAGAGACTCTCTCGCCAACCATTAAAACAAGACAGCTACTGCAATGCCAGATGCATTTCGACAGAGACCACCACTGATGTCTATGGTACTGCAGGTCCCCTGGCCGTACGCAATGCTGCAAGGGACTGGACTAGCTCTTCTAATGCTATGGAAATGAACGGACCCTGCTACTTGCTGGGATTTAGGACGTTGTTCAAAATCATAAGCATGAGAATGAAAGGACACAGGAAAATGGCTCTGAAAGCTCCACTTATCTAGCTAAACACACGTCCAGAGCCCGGGAAGACCGGCGTGCAGAACGACCCCTCTGAATGACTGGGGTACAACAGATACTTTTCTAACCCAACTTGGCAGCATGGGCACTTTCAGCAGCAGAGGGGCTCGTCCCCTCTGAGTGCCTGGAAGAACTGGCGTGTATAAAATAAGTTTAAACGTGTACATTTAATGTCACACAAGTAATATATAAATCCTGCACCACCGGGCCCAGAAACCGCAGCGAGGAGATTTCTGGAGATGTTCATTTGCAATGTGTCACAAGCTACTAAAGGGCAATGCCTGCCACCCACCCACACACACCTTTCCTTTATTTATTTTTGTGAGAAATGACCATCTTCTCCCTAAGCCCACTCCCATTAGGGCTTCCCACCCCACCCCGCCCCCGAGCTGAGATGCCAATCAAACTGTGCACATGAGCCGAGCTCTGGTGGAGAGATGCAGTCCATACAAATAGAACCACGAGAAACCACTTGGAAAGGAGGCCCTGACACTATCTCCAGCAGGGCAGGTCCATTAGGGCCTTTCATAAAACACAGCCACAGCGTGTGAGAATAGAGTGCTGGCTAGAAAGCCCCCCTAGAGTCATAAATCAGATGGTACATGTGCAGCATAAGTGGAGTGCAGTCATGTATTTCGACAGGGCTTGACAGACAGGGAAGGTAACGAGGGTGAGATTTTCTGGAAGAGGACAGCAGGTTTGCAAGAGATTTTTTATTAGCAAAAGGACTCTGCTAATGCAAATCAGGTCAGCCAGATCGAGTCCGACTGCAGCCAGCGCTGTGATACACTAACAGAGTTGTTAATCTGTCAAAGACTGCGCCCAACCCAGAGAGTTTACAACTGCAGCAATTAAACTGGTTGTTAGCAGCAACTACACACTAATGCAAGCGGCATGAAAGCAAGACACAACAGGCCAAATTCTGCTCTCAGTCACACGGCTGTAACCAGAGTCACTTCAGTGACGAATGGTTTGGATTTACACCGGGGAAGTGAGATCAGAATCTGGCCAGTGAAAACAATACTATTAAAGGAAGAGCTGGGACCATGTTGGAAACACACTGCAGCAGACTTGAACTAGCTAACAGCAATCAGTTCTTGTTCTCCCTTGGGTAAGTCAATGAATAGCCGAGCTCTGCTTCAAAGAGGCTGCAAGCACACTTCCTGCCTTCGTAACTGCACCAGAATGAGCAGGAGACAAGCCAATTTAGCCCCTTTTAAGACTCATTCCCAGCTGTAATGTGAGCTAGTCAACATCATGCCCGGTTTAAGTGAATCTGTTCCTCAACCACCTGTTATTCCCAGACACTGGCATCCTGGATTGTATGCCAGCAGAACAAATGCAAGGGATGATATCCAGAGAGAAGGGGCCGTGAGCAAAGGGGCGGAGCCCAGCAGCCTAAGGGCAATGCAATGCATTCCCATTTCCGAGGGCAGCAAAGGGTAGGACTGAGGAAGGAGCACATTCAGTCTCCGGGGAAAGGCCAGGACGACCACACCGGAAGCACCCCTTGGTAAACCCTCTCTCCGTCACCAAGGCAGCCAAGCTGCTTCCAGCCACACTAGCCGGAATGCTGGCTCAGATCAGGACTTTCTGTACAGAGCCATGGAGGAAGGTAGGGAGAAGAGGAGCGAAAGCGACTGAGGAATTTCTCCAGTCCCCTCACCCACAGAGAGCCCCGCAACCTTAGCTTGAAGGCTATGCCGTCTCCGAACAAAGGTCAGACACAACACAGCCAAATGCGGGTCTGCAGGAGCCCTCTGAGATCTCGTCATGAAACAGGCATGACAGAAATGTTGCTCTCCATGTGCAGAAGTTGTGCTTCACAGTGAGGTGGCTCACAGAGCCCAATGAAAGATTCAGTCAATAAAACAAGTCAGATCTTTTAGAAACAGAATAAGGTCAGGAACAGATTTAGGTTAACAAGAAAAATCTCTCCCCCCACCCCCTTCCCCCCCACATACACCAGCAGTCACCTAAGAAAGAGGTTCTCTGGCAAAGAAACGTTCTGACAAAACATTTGGCATTAATACAAAAAATATGTAATTTGACTAGCTGACCCACAGTCTAATTATGCAGCAACTGTGGATTCCATGATGTAGACGCTTGTCCCACTAAGAACTAGGCTGACCTCACCAGTCATTGTGACCACTGCTCCATGGTCTTTAAATTGGACAGATGGCTTGCCAAGACCTGGGAAGTTTTAGACATGAAAACAGGGTTAGACGGGGGGGTGGGGGGGGGGGAAAATCACAAATACTTGGGCCCTTGGTTACAAGCTGGACTAGGAAGCCCTCTACTCCACTGAATTTTTCTCTTTATTAATTTCTTTGTGCGTATGTCAACTCTGAAACGTTCTTAGTCTAACTCATGCAACCTAATTAATGTCTGGTTTATAATAAACTTCAGTGAAAAGGGTTTAATGTTATTTACTTATGACTAGTACCCAAATATGCAGCAACTCTTTGACACTTTGAGAAATAAAAGTCACGCCGAATGGCCTAGCATGGCAAATTACAATGAGCTCGGTTAAAATACAACTGTCCTCTCTACAGACCATGTTAAAAAGCCTCGGTTCCCAAGAGTTGGGACGATTTACTATAAAGATTTAGTATGATTAGAAATCAGTTGTACAGCACTAAGTTTACACAGTGCTTTCCCAAGAACATTTATTAACTTAATGATTCTATAAATCCCAGTTAGCTTTGGTATTTTAGTCTCCAGAATTCCTACTCATTCAAAGGATCGGTTCCCCACCGCAATCTTGTTTCTTAATCGAAAAAGCCCCTTCCTATGATGGGTAGCTCATTGCCAGATGAAGACAAGGACGGGTCACTAAGAAAGAGACCAGGAGTGCAGGCTACAGCAAACCGAGGGATTTACTATTAAGTTCATACATCCCCAACAACAGTATGGCAGTGACAGACTTTTGGCTTTTAGAGGCCACTAATGCGACAGCTGTTTACAGTCTGGTTAGCAGATAACAGCCCCAAAGCATTAGTGTGTGTGACCACTTTTCTCTGCACCTGGGTCCTCGAGAAAACTGCTCCAACACACATGCAACAGGCAGCACTCCCTCCCCCTGCCCCTGCACGTACTTGATGCTGTCAGTGTGCGTTTTGTATTCCATGATGGTGTTCGGAGGTAGGTTAAGCACTCGGCGTAACGTGTCGCGTATCCGAGCTGTTGTGGCCTGGTCGCTAGCGGTCTTGTTCCATATGGAGATAATATCCTCCTACAGAATAACAACGAGGGGGGGTAAGCAGATGGAAGTTTGTGCGCTCCAGCCAGAACACATGCTTGACAGTCCGCAGGGCAGTTTACATCGAACTGGACAAAGATGACCGCCCCGCAGATTCCACCCCTCAAGTCAGCACGCATGCCCAACATGGTCCGAATGGCAGCTTACCTGGAATCGGACAGAGACAACTGCCCCACAGATTTCTTCCCCCACCATAAACTGTTCTCCCAACATCGCCAGAATGAGATTCTCCCAGCAGCGGGATGCTAAGCCCTTGCGCAGACGGATAATCCACTTGCCACCATTTTTGTTGGCATCGTCCTGGGAAGAGGGGTGAGACATGGATTCATTTTCTCCCAGCTATTTTGCTGCTAAAACAACAAGCTCACAAATGAGCAAATACCAATCACATGGGACCAAGAGGGACAGAACGAAGGAATGTTCAAGCTCAAGCACGGTCATGTTTAGTGACGAAGGAGGCATGACAAGGGTATTCTGAATGCCAGGCAACATTTGAGACAATGACTCTCCCCAGAGATTCTGCAGATCTTCCCTCTATTCACTGTGTACTTGGGCTCTGGTTGACTCTAAAATGAGGACAAATTGACACATCATATCATGATCCAGTGGTCTGCACATGGAACTAGGGGATAGGAACTCCTGACTTCTACTCCCATCTCTAACACTGATTCCCCCGCTAGAATTAGGCAAGTCACCCCCAATCTGTGATTCAGCTTTCCCAGCTGTAAAATGGGGAGAATACCTAATTACATCACAGGGATGTTAAAGGAACTTATGTTTGTAAAGTGCTACTTAAAGGCAGAGGAAGAACTACAGAGAATAGGTTATTTCTGCAAGTTACCAGAGAGAACTGTTAAAAATACAGGCTCCCTCACTCAGACTATCCAGTACTGGAGTGAGTCACAGTAAGATGGGAGATGTTACAGTCCTAGTCCTGATAACTGTTGGTGCTATCACAGATACAGGCTGAAGATTTCAGTGCAGAAAGTCGCAAGAACAGCTACATGTAAAGAGGACAAACAAAATCAGCATAAACCCCAGGAACGTGGCAAATTACCGACAGGAGGCAAATTGCCTTCGGAGCAAATGTTCAGGACTGGGAGAACAGAACATCCCCTTCAGAAATGAGCTGTCTGGGATTCAGAATTTAGGAGGTTTTCAGGGCCAGCCCGAACAGTGGTTGGAGTGGAGGGATTGGGCCTTGTAGTTGAAGGTTAGAGTCAGTTTTCTTTCAGGTTGAGTGCACCTCAGTTCAGTGAACTGTTTAATTTCCGTTTGTCAGCTGAGCAGCTCAATCTCCCACCACAGTAAATAACCATGAACATTACGATTGAGGCTTCGGATAGCCGGGTAGATGGCAGGGTAGGGTCAGGTAATGGATTAGCATCGCACGGAGGCGGGGCAGGGAGTGGCATTTTATACATGGCCATACAAGGACGGTGGATTAGGATTAATTTAAAAAGGAGAAAAAGCACAAGGAAATTACTGGGGGAGAAAAGGGTCGTAGTGAGCTCCAAGTTACTCCCCTCTCAATGCACGAACCAAGTGGGTATCCGAAATTAAAAGAACCATTTTAAGATGGATCAGAAGAGATGCTTTTTAAAAGTTTAAATACTGACACATGGAACCTTCTGCTGCAGCATCTTACCAAAGCTTCTAGGTTACGGAGAGTCCAAAAAGGACAGACATTTATATTAGAATAGTATTTGTAGCAACACGGGCTATAAATCCCCAAGCTTCAGGGCGTATACTAATTGCCAACTGGGGTCAGGAATCATTTCTTCAAGGCAGAGTAGCGCAGTGTGTTTCTTCATAGCAAGGCATAAAATTCTCAGACTGCAATTGGTACTGGTCACTGTTAGGGACAGGTGGGAAATTGGTCTGGTGTGGCAACTTCCATGCAGATCTACTGTCTGACTACCACACAGAAACAAGCTGAACTCCAAGAGAAAGAAGAAGACAGGAAATCAGATCCAAGCCTCCCAGCCCACCCCCAGATTCTTTATCACGATTCTGTTTGTTCTCAGTGCCTGAGCTTTCACACACTTACACACAAGGAGAGAAGTTGGTCTCCTACATTCAGGCTGCAGAACAAGGTGCATTTGTCACAAAAACAGCACACAGTAACTTAGCCAAGTTCCCTTGGGCCACAGCTTCTGGAATCTGCCATCTTGGATTGGAGACAGCAGATCACCAGAGGCAATTTTTCTTAGTCTCGGGGAGAGCACCACCTCTCATTGCTCCTGAATGCCCCTCCTCTGCAGACAGGGCAAGTGCCTCATTAGTTGTGTCAGTAGCTGCTATGTGAGAGGAGACAGGGCTCTGCAGGAGGACAAACGTAACTGCAGCTGGAACGTCAGCCTGGCTTGACATTTAATGCTAGGAGACCAATCACTGCAGAAAACGCTCTGCCAGAAAAGACCCGCTAACAATCCAAGGCAGACACCCGAGCGCCAACTCACCTCCCACATGGGTTTGATTCCCTCTTTGAAGAGATGGAAGTCGCTATGGCCTGTCAGGTCCCCAGGACGTACCATGTGACTGTAAAACCTCCAGAACTGCTCCACCTGTAACGCCACATGCACCAGGCAGTCAGAGACAAGTCATCCAACACTTTACAAGGGGGCTTCACAATGTCAGGACCCAGGCCTTCGGGAGCAGATGTACAACCTTCACGCCTGGCTTGAGTCTCTCTCCCTCCAGCCAGGCAGCTCTGTGCTGCTTCCCTGTCAGACGGCACATGAGGACAGTAGCCTTCAGGACATTTAGAAACAGAGCGGTGGCATTGACAGGGCTTGTGCAGGTGTTTCTGGGAGTGGTTACGGCTGTGTGACTGGCACACAGTCCAATGATTAGCGTCTGGCCTGTGGTGAGCACAGATCAGCACTTACACCAAATAATTCAGGAAAGTGTCTGTGTAATGAAGGTCCCTCTGGAGGACAACGACAAGAGATACACAAGTCCCACCCAAGCACCTCAATTTGCAGCCAGTGGTGAAAAGCATCACAGCACCGGGGTAAGCTACTGATCATTCTCTCCACGCTACACAGAGCCTCATTAGCACTTCATACCCTTCCTCTCTACAACAGTGGGAACTCCTGGAATTACTCCCCACAGGAGCCCTCAACCAAGGAATGGTTTGGGTTTTACCATAGTGTTTGCAGGACAATACACATATTCTGGTGCTGGTTTGGAATCTTAAACCACCTTCTAAAGTGCGTATTCATACGGCTGCCTCGTCACCTCTAAGATTAACCATCACTGTACATTTCAACCCCTTTGAGCACTGGTTTCTGCTGCAGCACTCTCTGAATTGACTTGCAGTGTCCCAGGCAGCAGTGAATTAGGGTTCTTTTTTATTAAATGCGTAAAGTTCTTCATGACACTTATAACTTTCCTAAATGCCTTATTCTGGTCCTTTGAGCTGTTTTGGATGACAGAGGGTTTTCTCCTTAAATAAAGCACGTAGGACCAGATTCTGCAACCAGTGGCTTCAATAGTAAAGCTTCCCAACTTGGCTCAATGGCGCAGGATAAGGCCCAGCTAGAAGATAAGGATGGATTTGTTTTCATACAAAAAGCCATCATTTGCATTTTAAAGGATTCTGTCCCATAATGAGCTAATTAAAAGTTCTGGTAGGGCTGCCAAAAGAGTTGAAGAAGAGCAATGCCACAAAGACTAGGAGGAAACCTGATGGTATGGCCACCAATTTAAGCCCAGGAATTATACTCAAAACTTCTGTACTTATCTTTCAGGGGGGAAAAATCCCTTTCAAGAGCTGAATTCATTGTGGTTCCAAGAAATGAGGGGGGAAAAATCTTGTTGAATATAGTCGGTCATTAAAATACAGTGTGTAGACATTAGATTCCCCAAACTGTATGATATGCCCTCTAGTGGCAAATTTTGTATTTGCAAATGCCTAGTGATTTTTAGCCAAAACTACACGAGGCTTGCGCTTAAAATGATGCTTTCCCCTAAACCTATTCTCCCTCCCCCTTGAAACCTAGCATCAGAAAACTGTTACCCGCCTGTCAACAAATCTTTTTCTTAAGCTAATATCGCCTATCTCACATGAAAGTGGGGCATTTCCAGTCTACAATGGTGAATCAATAAGTTTCTCCTTGCTCTTTATTGTAGCTAAAGCAAAAGATTCACAGGTTCTTAGTTCCTTTAATAAAAAAAAAAATTCAGTGTGGAGGGGAAAGTATTTTGGTTTTTTAAACTGAAGTGGTTTGACAGCTACCGCCAATCTCACCACATCAAAACAGTCATGCTGGTCCCTCACTATTTGGACCTGTTTCCTTTCTCCACAGCTGGGAGAGCAGATAAGCAAATTTCACTTGTTGAAGTAAGAGAAACTGATGAGTCTCAGGGGTCAACCCATGACCAACCTTCTCCCCATTCCTGCCCTCATGTGTGTGGAATGATGAGAGCCAGATGTCTGGACAGGCACATGTGACACCTCAGTGCATTAAACATGTATAGACTAATAGACGGTTATTTCAACAACCCGCCTCCAAAGCTGTGTGACAGGGATAGGATATTTTAACATTTCAAATGGTCCAGTAGAGAGTTCAGAAGTGGACAGGATTAACACACTGAAAGGGAACCTGGGAAAATTCATGGAGCAACAAGTTTACTTATCTTGTTCCCTCTGCGGTCCTGATCATCCTGAAGAGTGTTCCTGAAACTATTCACAAGTGAAGACAGTGGCTAGGTCTGAGTTTAGGGTTACTTGCCTGGATGGTAACATTGTATTTCTGTTTCTGCAAGATTTGGCAGTGATTTCTATATGCTTCCCCCGTCTCTTGGCTTTATAATAGTATTTCAGAGGGCCAGTGCCATCAGCCTCGATTTTCAGTCCTCAACTCCATGGAGAGAGGAGGAACCACCCCGTCAACTGATACAAGCCCATCAGCTATTTACATGCGGAAAGCAGACAAATGTCTGCTCCAAGTATATTATTCATGAGGGGGATGCATGTAGATGGGAATCTACAACATTATTGCCAGAAGCAGTGGACAGAAAAGCTTTTGGTTTATGCTTCACACATCAGTTAAGCCATTCGATACTTCTAAATATAGGAAAAAATCACTTCCTCTCTTACTCACCTGCCAAGTCCTGAGCCTGACTCTACTGCCAGACATAAAGGAGAACGGAAACGCTTCTTACTTGCCATTACTTACAAGCTCAGGGACTTCTCTTTCCACTGCTACTATTAGCGAAGGCACCAATCCCTAGAACAGGACAGACAGTGCTGCTTCCTGGTCTCTTTTAGGGCTGTCGTCTGTTGTAAGCGAATCAGAATCTGAGCCTCAAAGGAACCGCTCTCCTTTACGTCTGGTGGTAGGTATATTAAGATGGTACACGCATGCAGACACATAGCCACAGAGAAAAGCTACGCGGAGAAGCTGCATCGGATTGTCAGTAAAGTGGAACAATGGGAATGTACTCACTGAGGCGAAGGTGCCAATCTGTTTGATGTTCTGTTCATAGCTCTGAGAGCTGGTGGGTCTCCCCGGTGTTCGTCTGGAGTACCAGAAAGTATAATTATACTGCAGGGGGTGCTCGGCCGGCCCTGGGACAACAGCCTGGGGACCAGAGAAGCTCATTTATTCTCCCGTATTCCTCTCAAGAGGAAATTGAACAAGGTACATTCACAACATTAGCTGCCCACACGTTGCTGCCATCACAATGAACAGTTTAGCCTCATTTTCCTAGAAAAATCTCATCTCACTTTAATAGCTTGACACAGCCCATTAGTTTGGCAGCAATTGACTATAATTCACATAGGAGATTAGAAATCCATAGCGCATTTGGTCCCCAAGCTGGTAGGCCTGGGCGTGCTAAAGAGGCTACACAGCTCAATAGGAGCCCCTCCTGCCAATTTAGAAGCAACATTAAACTCTGCGTAAATTCCCTTTAGTCCTTGGCAGCAAAGAAATGCAGACTGCTTCAAAAGCACAAAGCTGATCTGGTAAAGGGATGGGAAGCTCCCCCCCTCCCCAAGGCTTTCCGAAAATCTGTTTGGGGAAAGAGTCCAGCTTTGCTTTCCGGCGCCATATGGAGCACAGTTTGCTAGGCAAAGATCTCTGGCGGCACTAGCAGAGAGGATATTCAAGCTTGGCTCAGGTACCCACAACCCAACAGATTACGTGGCTCCCCATCACGGTGCTAACACAGCACTAAGCCAGGACAGTATTCCTGGATATACTCCTTACACTGGACCAGACTGACCGCGTGCACATACCAGTATTTCACACCCAATATTATCCCTGGATGATGGCAGTGGGGTGTTAAGAACTCACCTTCCTCTTGGTGCTACTCTGGGATTTGTCACGATCATTTTTTTCCTTCTCACCATCTTTCTGTGTGCTGTTCTCTTCGTTCTGGTCATGGTCCCCACTGTCGTCATCTTTCAAACTGGCAAAGGCAAGGGAAAACGAATGAGCTTTGCATCTCATGGCTAAGGTGCTATCCTACAAAAATGAGACTTGTATTACTTGACCTCTCCCCGAGACACAAACTGCTGGCACAACAGAGCCGATGCTGGAAGTCTACTGACAACAGATTCTTACAGGGAGAACCCCATGAGAAAGCTTATGTGCCCTACCCCTGTCACAGACCACTTGGCCAACAGGAACCCCAAGCTCAAGCCCATCGACTCTTAAAAAACAGATTAACTTTTAGGACAACTCCAGGTTTTCTTCCTAGATTGAGATCTGTTTGAAAGATCATTAAATAGGGAACTACCATCAAAGATGTTTATAGCACACCCATCACTACGGGACCTATGCACCAACTAATACTGACAACCATCAACTAGGGAAGGGGAAAGAGGCTGAGTCCCTAAAGGTATGTCTACACCAGAAGTGATACATGGCACAGCCGCAGCTACACTGCTGTAGCACAGATACTTACGTCAGCAACGGAAGAGGCTTTTCCAATTGCTGTAGTAAATCCACTCAAGAAGCAGTAGCAAGGTCAACAGAAGAATTCTTCTGTCAACCCAGCAATGTCTACACTGGAGGTCAGGTCGGCTTAACTACATCTCTCAGTGAGGTGAATTTTTCACACACATCACCCCGAGCATCACAGTGAGGTTGTCCTACGCTTTAGGTATAGACCAGGCCTAAGGAGAGTTAGTGAGTTGAACCCCAGTGAGCATCTTGCACCAAACAGGTCTCCCAGTGCCATAGGAGCTGACTCTGTGGATGCTCTGGGGCTGGAGCACTCACAGGGAAAAAAATAGTGGGTGCTCAGAACCCAGCAGCGGCCCCACCGATCAGCTCCTCTCCCTTCCCTCCCGCCCCGCCTCCCGCCCACTGTTCAGCATCATTCAGGAGGCGCTGGGGAGGGCAGAACGGGATGCGTGTGGGACCTTGGGAGGAAAGGGCAGAACAGGGTGCGTGTGGGATCTGGGGGGGGGGGGAAAGAACAGAACAGGGTGCGTGTGGGACCTTGGGGGGGGAGGGCAGAACGGGGTGCGTGTGGGGCCTTGGGGGGGGAGGGGGAGGGTGGAGTGAGGGCAGGGCCTGGGGCAGAGCCGGGGTCGAGCACCCCGCGGAGAAATGACAAAGTCGGTGTCTGAGCTCCCTGCTCGCCGCTCACCGCGACAGGCCAGAGGCCATGCTGGGAAAGCAGGAGCGAGCCGCTGACCGGACATCACTGCCAGAGCCGGGGCACACGGCTCCCGTCTGGAGCTGGCTGCTGGCCCTGATCCCCGAGGGCGGTTACACCACCAGCCATTGGAGGCTTGACACGGATGCAAAGCGGCTCACGTGGGCCGACTCCATGTGCGGGCCTGGCACCGGCACCGGCTGGGGGCTCCCCCCGCGGTGGGGGGGGGGGCAGAGCCGCCAGACCCGGCCCTGCGCGCGGGGCGGGGGGGAAGGTTGTGTCACTCAGAGCCCCCGAGCCGCCTGCTCCCGGCCCGGCCCGGCGGTGCTGTCGTGGCCCAGGGGCGGCCGGGAAGCGAGTGGGGCAAAGGGGAGGGAGCCGAGCCAGGCCCGGCGCTGCCGCCGATCGAGTCCCCCTCCCTCACCCCGGCGCGTCCCGGTGACTCATCGCGACTCGCCGCTGCCCAGGCCGGGCCCAGGGCTCCCCGAGAGCGGGGCGGGGGGCTGCAGCGCCCGGCCCCGAGCCCGGGTCAGCGGGGCCCCGCCGGGGGGGGGAAGAGCCGCCTCAGACTCACGCGTCAAATTTGTTGTTCATCCTCGCTCGCCGCCTCCACCCGTCTCTCCGGTGACTTCCGCTCCGCGCCAATCACCCTTCCGCCACTTCCGGGAGCGGCGGAACTCCACCGCGCTAACGCAGGTTTCCGCCCGGCGCAATGAACGCGCGCGCCGTCCTCGCGAGACCAGGGCGGGCGCCACACCCAGGGGGCGGGGGTAGCCAGGCCTCCATCTTGAGTGTGGCGGAGGTCAGCAGGCGCGGCCGGGCCCATTCCCGGGTTTGAAGGGCTCCTGCCCCGCAGGGTTCCCCGGGCTCGGCTGCCCGCCCCGGGCGTTGGGACGAGCCCCAGACAGGGGGGGTCACAGCGCTGATCCGCCCCGGCCAGTACCTGCCTCGCGACCTCCTACGTCCATGGCCAGCACCCAACCCCCCTCCCCCCCACACCAGCACCTGCCCCCCATCCCCGTGGCCAGCACCCAACCCCCCCCCACTTGGGCCTCTGATCCCCCCCCCGACCAGCACCTGCCCCCCACCCCTGGGCCTGCCACACACCCCCGTGGCCAACACCGGACCCCCCCCCCCCACACACACACACACACAAACCTTGGGCCTCTCGTCCCCCCCGACCAGCACCTGCCCCCCACCCCCTGGGCCTACCCCACACACCCGTGGCTAGGATCCGTCCCACTTTAGCCAGTGGAAATGCTGGAGCCTCCACCCACTTCCTCACCCCTCTGTCCGGCCGTGATAGGGAGCAGCAGGACTTTTCCCAATCTGGAGCGGGCGAGGGGCCCCGGTGGGGTCAGTTCATGTCACATTAGCTCTAGGGGTGCCTGGGGACATCATTTGGTGCCCCCTTCATGGAGCCGGGAAGCCGGGCGTGGTTCTCCATCACCCCAACTCCTGCCCATTGTGCGGCGTCAGGGGCCCTGTTTATGTCCTTATTTTGAACTTTTCATCCTCACTCCTGTTCCCTCCCCCTGGAACTGTTGTCTTCTGGGCCCTGTGGCCCATGGGCAGCGGGTATCATAGGCTGGGGGAGGCTGTGCCTCCCAGAACAGCCTGGCATGGCCCCGCCCATGCTCCACCCCCAGACCCCTCCTGCCGTTCCCCCTTGGCCCAGGCTGGCTGAGGCTTGGCGCACTGGCCTGCCGCCGGGATTCAGGGCGGCTGGCGCTGGAGCCAGGGTCGCCCTGCCTGCCCTGTGCTTAGGGCGCTGGAACCGTGCCACCTGGCTCTGCGGTGCTCCGGGCCTGGAGGCGCTCAGGGGCTGGGGGTGCTGGGACCTCACCACCCACCCAGCGCTTCGGGGCTGGGGGCGCTCGGGCGGCCCGGGGCCACGGTGGGGGCGTTCTGGACTCCTGCCAGGGGCTCCCAATAGCTGGTTCACCAGCCGCCCATGCTGTGGCCCCTCCTGAAATTGAGAGGTTGGGTCATTTATTGTAGCTGTGTACTTAGGCCCACTGTCCCAAGATGCAAATAGACCTGGTACCGGGCTGCAGTAATGGCCCCAGGCCATTGGACTGGTGCAGCTGCACCTGGGTCAGACGCTGTGTCTGTAAACGAGGTTGGTCACTGTGACGGTGTACGGAGCAAAAGGGGAAGTGATCCCAGAAAGAGAAGAAGCAGAAAAGAATCAGCCTTGGACCTGTTGTTTTTACCGAGGGAGAATTAGTCTCGCCAGCCTTGCTGTCTACCATCTTGATTTGCTGAGGGTTGGTACTTACTAGCATGTCTTCTGTAGCACCAATCACCCAAGAGTGTTTCACAAGTGTCTGTGTTATATCCTCTATCTGAATTAATGAACCAATGTCTGGTGAAGGGCTCTGCTGTTTCTCCACCAACTTTGATGTGGACTGTGTTTTGAAAGTCAGCACCTGCAGCTGTACCATATGGAATACAGACATCCTATCTACCCAAGGTACTCGTCCTAGTATGTGAGAGCCTCAGTCTATAAGGCAGGACAATGACTTGCCCAAGGTCACACAGCAAGCGTGACAGAGCAGGGAACTGAACCCAGGTTTGAGTCCCTGGCCCAGCAACCTAAGCACTGGGCCATCCTCCCTCTGTGCCATATGAAAACAAGCCAATGTTCCTTATCTTTTTGTGGTCAACTTTCCAGGGGATTGTTAGGCTGTGAAGAACGAGGCATCTCTTCAAAAGTGTTTCTCTTTTTAAAAAAATGACTAATGTAACTATGGATGTTAGTTATTCATATAAATGTCCAGTGCAGTTTTTAATCCTGCTGACCTCATAGTCTCCATGTAAAACTAAGTGAGTTGAAGATGCTCAACACCTCACAGGATCAGGTCCTTGATTAGGGCTCCCATCTCCTTCTGTCCTGGGGAGTTTGAGACCAGCCTGGTATCCCCACTGGGCAGTACATCTTTGGTACCACAATTCCGGCTCAATGCCCCAAGAAGTCTCAAGGACCAATTTGTCTTAGTTTCTTTTTCTCAAAAAAAGAAACAGCAGTGGGCCCTTGAAAACAATGCCTTTGTCTTCTGCTCTCAAGACTTTACTGTGAGTTGGAATGAAGAATCTTTTGACACAGGAGACAGTGAAAAGTCAGCAAGGTTTCAGCCTGTGGAACCTAGGATTGATGTTACCTGCTGAGAACGGTAAGAAAGTTTCTCTGTTCACCAGAGCCACCAGACATAGCTGAGAAATAGGGGGTGTGTGGAACTTGTTAAAAGGCCCAGCAGGGCCACCTAGCCGCCTGCCCACCGCAGCCCGGTGCCCGCTCCCAGCCTGGCTCAGAAACTCCTGACGGAGGCCAAGAACCACTGGGGCTATCCAGTGTGTATACATCGGTTCTGTGTGCTGAAAGCACATGAGAGGGCCAAAATTTCAAAAGCTGGTGACCCCAGTGGGTCTGCAGCAAACACATCCCTGAAAGAGGGCAGCACAGCTTGCAGGGGTAACACTAAAGACAGATGTTCCTGCAGGCCTGGGTCTTGCTCTGTGACCAGCTCATCAGGTACAGGAGATTTCCTCACATACAGCAACAACGACAGAAAGTACCCACTGGGTCCCTAAAGAAGGGTGTGATGGGTCAGTCGGCGAACTCCTCTGAGTGGTCAATCAGGGAGTCCTTCACAGCTTGGAACCCATTCAGCAGCACACTCACAGTGGTTTGTCCCACCCAGCTGGTGTATGTATTTCCGCATGCCCCAGCCACCTGGAGATACAGGGACACACACGTTGGAGAATAGACATGACATGCTACAAATGGGGCGGGTCTTCTCTCTGCACCCGCGACCCATTAGCTGTTCTGGGGGACCAGAGCTCAAAGCCCTTTTTTATTTCTATTACACAACGGCTTGTTTGCTGCTAGACGGACGGGAAGGACAGCGCTTTTCTCCTGCTACCAAAAGTAAAAAGGATTTAGACCACATCTTACTAATGAAATATTTGGGGGGTTCTGATTGTTATTAATAATGGAATATAATATATGCTAGCATAACGCATGCTAACACCTCTGGCCAGAAATGCATTTAAGCATGATTTTCTCCCCTCTTCTCTTGGATTATCCAAGGGACAAATGGGCGCTGCTAGATAATAGAGATCATCTTTTTTTTTCTCTAAACTCCGTGTTACTTCTTGTAAGTGTAATCTTACAAGTCAATATAAGTAAAAAGAAATCTTATTTTTAACTAACAACTTTGGTCATTAGATGGTGATATTGGCTTGCAGTTGCACTGAGTATTGTGACTGGTGTATGTGGAGTAACGTGGAGTTCGAAAGCTTGTCTCGTTTGCCAGCAGAAGTCGGTCCAATAAAATATGAAATGAAAATGTTGCGAATTTTTTGACAAGCTGAAATGTCAAAAAATGACGTTTTGTTTCCAATTTGAGGGATATTTTAATTTTTTTTTAAATAAAATTGAGGGAATTGCCAAAGCAAAACACCTTTCCAGAACGAAAAGTCAAAACGTTTCCTTTTTTAAATGCTGAACAAACCATTTTGACGTTTCTGATTTTTTTCCTTCTGACCAAAACAATTAGGTGACCTCGACCCAAACCTGCATTTTACAATGGAAAAAGATTTTGTATGAAAAATTTTGCCCAGCTCTCCTTGAGCTGTCTTGGGTCTCGTAGTTTGGAGCCGCCCTGAGCAGCTACAGTTCCCATGACTTCTGCTGATTTTGGGTTCTTAGTGCTTCTGAAAAAAACAGGTCCTAGGTGTGTCAAGCCGGGCTCCCAACATCTGAGACAGCCCAAATCAATGGCTGCTTTTGAACTCTTTGGCCTTGGATTCCTGAAAGAGGCACAACAAACTATGTTGCTGGTGGGGAAAGAAGACAGAGTAGAGTCAGCTAGTTTCAGGGGATAAGCATTCAGGGAGTGACCACATCTACTAGGACGTGTGTGAGAAGAATTTCTGGAAAGTCTGGGTCATAGAATCATAGGGCTAGAAGGGACGGCAAGGGTCAGCGATTTTCAAGGATGAAGAATGGAAAAAAAACCCACATGTGCTTTTACCGCTAAAAAAATTGCAAAGAAAAATATTTGTAACAGCTCCAGCACATGGGCGTTGTTTGCTGGAAGCCTGACATCTGCCAGGGAGAGAAGCACATCTGCGCCCGAGGGACTTCCAGCGAGCTGGGGAAAGCAGGTCACACCTGTCAAAGTGATAAGGGCTTCAAAAGTGTGGTCTTAGCACACGTCCTGGCTTTTGCAACATGCTTGCTTAACGGTCTGCCAATGATCTCTTGGTGCTGGACGTGTCTGTAGAGGCAGGACTGCTTCTCTGGGCATGTTGAAGCCGTTCCACTGAGGATGAATTTAAATAGTCAGTGGGACAGAGAGTGAGACAACTGTAGCCCAGTGGTTAGAGCACTTACCTGGCTTGTGAGAGACCCCAGCTTCAGATCCCTGCTCTGGAGCAGGGTCTTGGACCCAGGTCTTCCAGCCTTCGCAGGTGAGCCATCAAACCGCTAGACACGGATGGTCTCGCAATCTCTCCTTTGGAAACTGTTCCACTTTGGATAAAAGACTTGTCATTGGGCCTGCAAGTGAAAAGGACTCACAGCTGATGGGTAGGCCACTCCCCTAAGATGTGGGGGGATCCCAAGTCCCTGCTCCAACAACTATTTATTAATACCCAACATCAACGGGAGAGATTGAGAGACCCCCCATCCCAGGACGCTCCATAGACCAGGGCATGCTCCTGAGATGGGCAGGGAGACCCAAGTTCAAATCCTTGTGCCATGTTGGGTGGAAAGGGGAATTGAGTTGGAAGCTCTTGAGCCTCTGGGGTTTGGCAGCACCAGTACAATGGGTTAGCGTGTGGAGGATTGAAACCGTGTTCCACCACACACGCTTGGCTCCAGTTCTCCACTACACCGACGCTGCGCGGTGCCGTAGCAGCCAGAGAGAGCTGGTCCTGGCTCCCTGATCCTCTACTTGCCTGCTCTGGTGGAAGTTAGAGTAGCAGTGACCTATGCTAACTTTTACTGCTCAATAATGGAGCTTGCGCCAGTCGAGGCTTGGGCACATGCCCCCGTTCTCCTCACCCCATTACACTGGTAGGGGAAGGGCAGCTGACGAAGACTGTCCCTGCCAATATCATGCCTATGGAGATTCCCTCTCAGCAGGGGGAATTCTTCAGGGACAGGCTCCAGCCAACCCCTTGCGTGGCAATTAGGGCCTAGATAACAATTAGCCAGCTAAAACTCAGCCTGGATAACAAGGGCCATATGTTCCTCTTTTCCCTTCCGGTTCTTGCCTCCTGTCCTCTCTACTTCTGCTGTTCTCCCCAACTTCAGGTCAGCTCTCACCTTGCGGCTGCGAGGGATCGAACTCCTTGTCGTAATGCCCCCTGTCCCCAGAGCGTCTCCTTGCCAGGATTCTCACCCGAGTGCCCCCAGGAGGCCATCTGCCTTCGCATCACCTCCAAGCTCTGTTTCCAGGCCCTCTCCTGGCTGGCTCCCCAGCTCCAGTACTGAGCCTTCCCGAGGCATCTGTTCTCCTGCAGACTGTGGCTCAGGGCCCCTTCACAGACATCTCTCTGTCATTCCTCCCATCAGACTGAGCTCTCGCCCCTTTTATGGGGCCCAGGTATCCACTAAGTTATCACCTGATGCCTCTCCCTCCCAGCACCTCTCGCTGAGAAGCAGGTAATTAATCAGGGTGCAGGTGTAATCAATGTGACTAACTACCTTTTAACCTTTTCTAGCCCATGATGGGGTTTCACCCACCACACACCCACTACTCTAATCTCATAATTTAGGAGATTTTTAAAAACTCTGCCATCCTTGCATTACAATAGACTAACCCTCTCGCAATTCTCCCTCCCAGCAGTCAGATTCCTGGTCAGCCATAAATAACGCCAAGCACCATAATTCTTTGTTTTATAGTTTATTTATGGACATTCACCATGAGAAACACCCCTGCCTGTTGGGTTTCCTGGTGGTCTGTGACATGCTGCTGCCTAGCGAGGAACAGCACAGATCTTATAGTGGTGAGGTTGCAATAGGTTCCCCAAAATACGCTCAGTGTTAATTTCAGTCACTCCCTCCGGCAGCCTGAAGGTGAACGCCCTCAGCAGGTTGGTGAAGAAGATGAAGAGCTGAGTCCTTGCCAGGCGCTCCCCCAAACACACACGGTGCCCTAACGGGGGAGAGGGGACAAGCAGTTAGTGAGTTAAGAAAAAAACCAACGTTTCCCTTATATTGCTTGTGTAACTCAAAAAATGACCGCATGAGAAATTTTAGACTTGGCAGGATTCTAGTCCTCAGTGAGGATGGAAAAATAAGATCGGTTTAAAAGCAAAATCATGTTTTACCTGTGAAGTCAAAGGTCTGAGGCTAGGTCTGCATATGTGCATCACAGAATTTGCTTTTCTCAGGTAACTAGCATTAGGAATCATTTTTCACATAACTATTCCCAAAGGGATGGAGGGGGTCATTTGCACGGTCCACAGATTTCTTAGTACAGTAGAACTTGGCTAATTTGCACTAATGACTGAGAGATCCATTGCTTATTAATGAATTTTGCAAATTAATAAGCAAGCAAACACTAAAATCTATCACAAAATTGATTTAGACAACTTCAATTCAATTTTCATGTCTATACAAAATGCAACAAACCTAACTGGCTTCAAGACCGAGCTTGATAAGTTTATGGAGAGGATGGTATGACAGGACTGCCTACAATGGCCTGTGACCCATCAACGACTGCTTGTAGCAAAAAATCCCCAACGGCTGGAGATGGGACACTAGATTGGGAGGGCTCTGAGTTACTACAAAGAATTCTTTCCCAGGTGTCTGGCTGGTGAGTCTTGCCCACATGCTTAGGGTCTAACTGATCGCCAGATTTGGGGTTTGGATAGGGTTACCATTCGTCCGGATTTACCCGGACATGTCCTCCTTTTTGTGCTAAAAATAGCGTCCGGGGGGGAATTTGTAAAGCACTCACAATGTCCGGGATTTCCCCCCTCCCCCGGCACAGCAGAGCGAGCGGCTGGGAGGGCTGCAGGAAAGTC
This sequence comes from Chrysemys picta bellii, assembly GCF_011386835.1. Lineage (NCBI taxonomy): Eukaryota > Metazoa > Chordata > Testudines > Emydidae > Chrysemys > Chrysemys picta. The sequence goes on from NC_088799.1 coordinate 7,072,038, forward strand.
CCGGGCTGGACTCCGGAGCAGCTGGAGAGGAGCTCCGCCCTGCATTCTGAGCAAGTGTCTCAGCACAAAGTGCAGCCCTCCCCTTTTGCAACGGGGAGCGGTTTCTGCCATGCAGCGTAGCAAAACGGGAGCAAGAGCACTTTGTGCTGATACAAGGGCAGCTCTCCCCTGCAACCCGGTCCAGACCAGGGACCGGGTTTTGTTGTGCAGGGCCAGGGACCGGGTTTTGTTGTGCTGGGGAGCTTAGCCACGTGTCCGGCTCGCACAGAGCCCAACACCCTGTTCTGAGCAGCAGGGTAAGGGGGGCAGGAGAAGGGGCAGGGAGGTTCTGGAGGGGGCAGTCAAGAAACGGGGGGGGGCTTTTTGGGGGGAGTGGAGAAAGTTTTGGGCAGTCAGGGTACAGGTAGGGGGTAGGGTCCTGGGGGGCAGTTAGGGGACAAGGAACAGGGAGTCTTAGGTAGGGGGTGGGGTTCTGGAGGGCAGTTAGGAGCAGGGGTCCCAGGAGCGGGCAGTCAGGGGACAAGGAGCGGGGGGGGTAGGGGGCTGGGAGTTCTGGGGGGGAGCTGTCAGGGGGCAGGAGTGGGGAGAGGGATCGGAGCAGTCAGGGGACAGGGAGCAGAGGGGTTTAGATGGGTTGGGAGTTCTGGGGGGGGGCTGTCAGGGGGTGGGGAGTGGTTGGATGGGGCGTGGGAGTCCCAGGGGTCTGTCTGGGGGTGGGGGTGTGGATAAAGGTTGGGGCAGTCAGGGGACAAGAGGCAGGGAGGCTTAGATAGTCCTGGGGGGCAGTTAGGGGCAGGGGTCCCAGGAGGGGGTAGTCAGGGGACAAGGAACGGGGGGAGGGTTGGGAGGTCAGGGGGGGCGGGAAGTGGGAGGGGCAGGGGCGGGGCTAGGGCGGGGCTCCTCCCGTCCTCTTTTTTGCTCGCTGAAATATGGTAACCCTAGGTTTGGAAGGAATTCCCCCCCCCCAGGTCAGATTGGCAGAGACACTGGGGGGTTTTCACCCTCCTCTGCAGAATGGAGCATGGTTCACTTCCAGGTTTAAACTGGGGCAAATGTGAATTTTCTATAACTTTAAACCATGATTTGAGGATGTCAGTAACTCAGCCAGAGGTTAGGGGTCTATTACAGCAGTGGGTGGGTGAGGTTCTGTGGCCTGCAATGTGCAGGAGGTCAGACTAGATGATCAAGATGGTCCTTTCTGGCCTTCAAGTCTATGAATGGTGCTTGCCATTAAAAGTCAACATTTGAATTTTGAAGTATGGGGAAAACTCTGTATCATCTCTGATGCCATATTGCGGCAACTCGTGGTAAATGTTGTCATTTTAATGGTGGCCAGCGTGCTGTGATTTTGGTACAAATAATGAAATTGTGTAGTAGAAGAATCCACCACAGCATTCTGCAAATACATTTTTGCCAGGAAGCGAGGTGAGTTTGCCATTCTAAGTGCAAGTTATAAAGCATGCCGATTAGCAAGGTTTAACTGTAAATCTCTATGAATTCTGCATTCACAATCTACGCCATGAAAAATTGTTTAGCTGTCAGTGCATTTACCGGCTGAGAATGGTAAGAACGCTTCTCTGCTCATGAAGTTTCCATCCTTATCCAGGAAGTGAGTTGGGTTGAACTGGTGAGGTGTCTCCCACTGCTCCGGATCAGACAAGACAGAACATATATTTGGCAAGATGACAGTGCCCTGCAAGGAAGAAGCCTCTGACTTAGTTCTCACCCTCACTCTCTCAGAGAGGTGGTTAAAGAGACGGTTTTCAGTCCTCATGTAGTGCAGTGCATGGCATGTCCCCCGGGGAGAGATCTGTCTCACTGGAGTAAACTGGGAGACTATTGGATGGTACGTTTTTATTTCTGTTCATCATTTCTGAGCCACCTGCTGGCAGGATGGAGCCCAAAAGAAGAGGCAGTTTCCCAGGATTCTCCCACTTTAACACTGATTCCTTAATGGAAGAAAAATGTTAACGCTTCGTATTTTAAATGCGTCAGATTTAAAAAGTAAGATTTTTATATCGAAGCGGCAAAGCCAGGGAGAGGTTTAAAGGGGCTGATAGAGCAGTTGCAAATTAGGGGCAGTGGGACATATCAAGAAAGAGACACAGCGCCTGATCATCCACTGCCTTGCACGTTGTATCACGTTACTGGCACGCGTGCAAAGTGGCTGTACTGCGCTGTCTCACTTTGCCCTAGTGCTGATAGCTTCAGAGGGTGCAAGGAGAAACAGGCATGTTATATACCTGGAAACACGAATGAGTTGCATTCCTAGTACATTTGACCCCTTTGATGGGAGAGGCGGGTATAAGCATGGAGAATGTCTCTGTACCTTTGGGACAGGGAACCCCAAGAGTGTTGTGTCCTTCACACATTGTCTGGGGACTCCGATCGGGGCAATGCAATTGTAGCGCTGGATCTCATGAATCACGGCGTTGGTGTAGGGCAGGTTCTTCCGATCCTCGTAACAGATTAATTGGGAAGGACCCAACACAGCATCCAGCTCCTTCTGGACCTTCTCTGAGGAGACAAATTCAGCTTTATGCAAATGGAAGGACACGTATTTGGGCAGTGAGTGCGTGCCCAGGGATGGGTGTGTATTCTGGGGCTCTGTCACTTCCCGGCAGATTGAAGGAGGAATGACTCCTTTAATGCTGGTTAAGTGCAGTGGGCGATGGGAAGCCATGCCAAGGGAATCAGCTACGCTGGTTATTCCTACATCTTTATCTCTAAGGGGGACCTGCATTTTCCCAGCAGACTCACAGATGCCAGTTGAAATTCGGTATCAGGGCCCAATTCAGCCCTGGAGCACAGCTTTCCCTTTCTTTGCTGTGAGAGGGAGCCGGAGGCAAGGTGCAGCAGAAGCATCCCAAAGTGCAGGGAAAGTTTCTTCTCACTTCATTCCCCAGACAAAACTCCTGTGTGTGTGATGCTCCCAGGGGCTGACTAGCAGTCTGGTGGAAATCCTCACCCCCAGCACAGGAAGCGCTGCTGGCTCAGGGCGATGGAACTGGTACCCACTGGGGGGGGATTGAGCTCAAATAGACTCAGCTGTTCAGGAGTTAGCCAGGCACAGAGCAATGTCGGATGAATATTTTTATAGCAGGCCTGGTCTATTTTTCACAGTTCCTTAACCTGGAAGTGGCCAAACAGCCTGAGCACAAACCTTCCAAGGCAAAAGGGAACCACCTTCAGGGATTGGAATAAGCCTAGAAAACGTTAACGCAAGGAAAAAACACGACCGGTGAGCAGCAAACCGGTTCTCCCTAGGGCATCAGGCTCGTATCTTTATATATGATCCTGGGTGCAGCTGTCCTGCTTTCCAGGCCTAAACAGCCATCACTGTTTTGTGAGGGCAACTGGCTGTGACCCTAAGAACCCCTCTATGCCAACGAGTAAAGGGGGTTACAAGATTATCCTGATCCTGGGCTGTACATTCTGGTTCCCCAAAGAACAGAACCCGTGCCCCAGCTGAAGCCCTCACCCCCCTGCACCCCAACCCTCTGTCCCAGCCCTGAACCCCCTCCTGCACCCCAACCCTCTGTCCCAGCCCCGAACCCCCCTCCTGCACCCCAACCCTCTGTCCCAGCCCTGAGGCCCCTCCTGCGCCTGAACCCCTCATCCCCGACCCCACCTCAGAGCCCACACCCCCAGCCGGAGCCTTCACCCCCCACCCCCGCACTCCAACCTTTTGCCCCAGCCCTGAGCCCCCTCCCACACTCCGAACCCCTCAGCGCCGCCACGCATCACCTTCATATCGGTGCACATAACAAAATTCATTCCGCACGTGCATGGGAAAAAATAGAGGGAACATTGGTCATGGGAGGTCTGAAACAAAAGCCTGGGTCATGCTGGTCACGCTATCGCTGTGAAATGTCTGTGCACATACTGAGGGCGTGTCTACACTGGAAACATAAGTCAACCTAGGGGAGGTCAACTTACAACCACCGCAGTCATGGAAATTGACGAGAATGACAGCCAACAGCCAATGTTAGGAACGCTGTGTCTACAGGGACACTGCGTCACCCTAACTCCACTGACATAAGCCCCGCGCCTCTCCTGGAGACGGAGTTATGATGTCGGTGTAGGTGGGCACTTACGCTGGCGGGAGCCAGGCTGGAGCATAGGCACTGATGTAATTAGGTCATCGTAAGCTGCCTTCTACCGTCCTAACTCTGTAGTGTAGACCAAGCCTGAGTAAGTATGTGTGTGTGCTGAAAATAGGGTCCTAAAGTCTGTATCAAGGCAGAGCTGCCAAATAGGTTTGGTGCCCGACAAAAGGTGTGTATTCACCTGTCTCTCTAAGCCAGTGGTCCCCAAACTTTTGAGGGTCACACCCCGCTACCCATGTCTATGCCCCGTCCCTGGATCTGGGGCTGGGAGGGGTACCGTGGCTCCTGGGGCAGAGGAGGATGCAGACAGGAGTAAGGGGGCAGGTCTGGGGTAGGAACGACGCTGCGGCCGGGCGCGGGGCTGGGACCGGAGACGGAGCAGAGCTGGGAGTGGAGTGGGGCTGGGTGGCATTGCCTCCCACCCCCTGTGGGAGCTGGCCCGGGCCCTTCCGCACCCCCCTAAGGGGGCATGCCCCACAGTTTGGAAACCTCTGCTCCAAGCATTGTAAGCCAATACAATGGAAGCCTCATTTACATATGAAGTCAATGGGGGGATGTGAAATCAACAGGAAGGCAGCGCACTGGAGAATAAGCTAGAGTGGGTTATCATGACCCTAAGAACAGACAATGAGTGGGGGATGTAAGGAGAAGGCAAGGAAGACACCCTTTACCCTCCACCTAGGATGTAATCAGTCAGTGCGGTTACATTTCTGAAAACAGGATCACAACCAACCTTGGCTGAAATGCTGCAAAAGACCTTTGGGGCGAGAGAAACTTCTTCGGCCAGAAGCTTGGCCTGGTAAGCTAAGTTTAGTCTCTAGAAAGTGTGTTCTGATGTTGTTTTGTATACAACCCTCTCGTGTCCATTACCCTTATTTGCGATCACTTGGACCTCGAATCTTTGATAATACCCTGATGGTTGTTTTCACTAGAAATGCAGCTCAGTGCTGTGGTGTGATACAAGGAGCAGATCCTGAGTCGAATTGAACAAGCTGGTGTGTACGCTGTGTCTTTGGGGACAGCAGCCCTGGTATTTCCGAGTGTTCAGTGGATAAGGGGCTGGACGCTACAGGGAACCCTTCAGAGGGGCTCCGGGAGCGGGGTGCACCTCTCGTTAGCCTGCAAGGCAAAGAAAGGGCTGGCTTACCCCTGAGGAGGTTGTTGGGACGGCTAACAGGCTGGTGGGGTCAGGTAGCTGACACTCAGCTAAGTGCAAGCAAGCCCATCTCTTTCTGGAGGCAGGAGGGTAACAAGGAAACTCATAGTTCTGGGTACCCCGAGAACTGTCCCACGGTGATGTCGGAGAACCACGCCCACGAGGGTGGGCTCCACATTCCTTCAGTACTGGGGGACGGGTGTTGAGAAGGTAAGTTCTTCATGGCACGTCCCACCAGCATCGCCTCAGTCTGGCCTGGGTTCGGCTCCAGCCAGATGCTGATTTCAGCGAGGGGCCCTGAGAAATCTGGGACATGGTGCTGTTTATATTTGATATGACACAAGGGGCGGGGAGGGCTGAAGAGAGCTCTGCTCAATGCCTCATGGAGGAGAAACACAAAAAGTCCTTTGTTCATGAACTTGGCAAGGGCAACTGAGTTTTAGGTGTGGATGGTAAACACCAGGGCCGGTGCTACCATTAACGCAAACGACTAGGCGGTTGCCTAGGGCGCCAAGATTTGGGGGCGCCAAAAAGCGGTGCCCCCAATTTTTTTTTTACAGCATTCCTGGGTCACTCCACTTCTCCCACCTCCCAGGTTTGCAGCGACAATCATCTGTTTAGCGCTGCAAGCCTGGGAGGGGAGGAGAATTAGAATTGGGGCGGCGTGCTAGGGGAGATGGCGACCCACCCCAGCTCACCTCTGCTACACCCCCTCCCCAGCACACCATCCTGCTCCACTTCTCCCGCCTCCCAGGTTTGCGGCGCCAATCAGCTGTTTGGCGTCACAAGCCTGGGAGGGGAGGAGAATTAGAGCGGGGGCTGGGTGCTTGGGGAGGAGGCGGAGCAGAGGTGAGCTGGGGTGGGGAGCTGCCGCATGGCTTGGGGGAGAGGGGGCGCAAGGTGGAAGTTTCGCCTAGGGTGCGAAACTTCCTTGCACCGGCCCTGGGTAACACAGCAACCCACATGGGAGCTGCCGCATGGCTTGGGGGGGGGGCACAAGGTGGAAGTTTCGCCTAGGGTGCGAAACTTCCTTGCACCGGCCCTGGGTAACACAGCAACCCACGTGGGTAAATGTTCTGTAGGAACATGCATGAAGTTCTGGTAATGAGACCTGCCTACTGTACCATCTCTGCTACCAGAGCGTTGCTGAGACGTGAGGGGGGGCTTTTGGGCTCACACAGCACAAAGTGGTCTTACAAGATGTGTCTACATTGAACCCTAAGCCCAGGTCTGCAGGACCTGGACTTGTGGACTTGGTGTTTCTAAACGCTTGAGCGTCCACACTGCATCATAAACCTGGGTTTACAATTGCTGGACCTAGGCTCATAGCCACGCTAACGCGTCCAGACTGCACTACGCAGACCTTCTGACTCGGGTCTACGGCTTGAGCTGCTGCCACCCCAGGAAAAGGACAGTTACCTAGTCTGTAACTGGCGTTCTTCGAGATGTGTTGCTCAGGTGTATTCCACTCTAGGTGTGCGTGCTCACCACGTGCACCGGTGCCGGAAGTTTTTCCTTTACCCGTTCTGAGGGAGCACTGCTGCGACCCCTGGAGTGGCGCCTGTATATCGCGCCATAAAGGTGGCTGCGTGCTCCCCCACCCTCAGTTCCTTCTCGCCGCCAGTGAAGGTAGCCGGAACTTCTGCTCCTGCCTTGGCTGCAGCGCTTATAACCTTAGTGGTATCCCGTTAGTGAGTGAACAATTTCTCTAGTGCTTAGCTGGGCTCGGGGCATGCCCTGTGGCCCAGGCTTCAAGTCGTGCGACTCTGGTCGCAATTCTATGCCCAGAAGCGATCCACACTCCCAATGGCTTCGCGGTCTGGGCGAGGCTCACATCAGTGAGCGTTGCAAGATCTGCCGTTCGTTCAAGGCTTGGACCCGAGTTACAACAGGACTCAGGCTCTGACATCCCCCCAGCCAGATCCTAGGACCCGGGCCCTGAGTGCTTGCTGACCTGAGTCAGACTGATCTGGGTGTGGCCAGAAGTGGAGTTTGGGTCAAACCTGAGTCAGAACCCAGGCTTAGTGTGCAGTGTAGACAGATCCACAGTGACTGGAGGTGACCAGTGGAAAATTCCACCTGTGGAGGGCAACTTAGCACTAGGCAGATAGCTGACCGAGACAGCAGAGCCACCGTCCCTTCCAGACACCATCCCCATCTCAGCATCTGGAGAGGGAAGGGGGCAGATCAGGGGCAGGATGAAGGCAGGACAGGGAGAGGAAGAAGCATGGACGAGCAGAGCTCTACTAGGCCTGATTTTCTGCTGATGGGAGGTCCCTGAGTTGCTCCTGTGAAGCTCTAACTTGCACCCAGGCGGGCTGGGTGGCTGATGATCAGGGAGCACTAATCAGGTCCCTGCAGGCTGCAGCCCCTCCTCTCCACTGAACCTGAGCTCTGCTCGAGTGGGGTGGAAATCCAGCCCCGGTGCATTTCGAGTGTGAATTATGAGGGTTGTGGCTTAGCAAAGGGTGAATCAGGAAGGTTCTGCTGTGGAAAGAAAACTCCCCACTGGTGAGATCTGTTAGCCTGTGGCCAGTGTCCCATGGGAAGTGGCAGAAGTCCCATTGCCTTAGCCATTTAAAGCAGGTGGACTGGCAATCCCGCAGCAGGGTTGGATTGGGGAAGTAGGTGGCCTAGGCATCTCTATGAGGCTTTTCCACTTCTAATGTCTACCATTCGCTGATTGTAGGACCAGAAATCTTACCGCTTTGCTGGCTGCAACTCAGTTGATTCAGCAGCCGCCAATGGTCAGTTTTAGAATCAACATGTGTCTAATAAAAACTGGAAGAACCAGGTAATTTTCCACGTGCACGCAGACTCGCATCCACGGTGTGCGTCCCCGTCCCTGTCTCCCTCTCCCTCACCTTGGACGTCGGGATGAAGCACCAGGCTGATCAGGGCCCAGCGCAGGGTCGTGGCTGTGCTCTCTGTGCCTGCTATGAAGAAGTCCAGGATTGTGTGAATCAGGTTACCTTCATCGAACGTAGCGGTGGGGTCGTCTTTGGACTGCAGGGGACAGAGGGATAAATTAGGGCATGGGGGGCAAGACAGTCGGCATGATAAATAGCGGAACTTGCTCATTCCTTTGACTCCCTGCCATTTGCAAGGTCTTTTTAGTATTTTTGACGTCAGAAAATCACAAAACGTAAATGTTTTTTCTGGTGCCCTCCAGATTCTTGTTTTTGTTACTTCCCATCACCTCCTTCAATTCCAATTCTGCTCTGTGCTGCTTTGCAACGCCCTTCTGAGACACCGTTTGGCCTTGGAGAAAGGATCCCTCTTCCTTAGAGCTGGGTTTCTAGGAGGCTGATGAGCTGCAGTAGATGCTGAGCTGTCATTTAATCTCTGCCTGCCCAGACTGGAGCCCTATAGATTTCTGACTCTGCCACTCTCCCACCCATCCACACACCTGATCCCATCACAAGCTGCTGCATTTCTGCTTTACTCTGCAGAGGTTTGCGCTAGAAGGGTGCGATGGAGTCGCAAAGGAGTTCTAGTCACATACGGCGCAGAAACATACTTTGACCATCTGTGCCAGGTAGAAGTCAATGAAATCCTGTGGCTCATCTGGTACCCCACTCTCCTCGTGGCGTCTGATCTCTTCCTTTGCAAAACAATACAGAAACCTATGGGAGGCCAGCACCTCCTTGTGAGGTCCTGGGAGGTGGTCCATGATCCAGGGGAAAGTATTGTTCAGCTGTAGGAGAGACACAAAGAAGCTGCTTTCATTCTTTGCAATTAACACATTCCTGATGGAGCTCTCCAAAGACAAAAATGCCCAGTGTGGGGAATTTTGCTATTGGATCAATTGCTTTGAAGGACACATTTTCAGACTCATGTATGGGGCTTCAGACCTAGATGCTGATGGTTAAGACTCTTTACAAAGCTAGCCCTTGTGTCCAGAAAGGAGCCATTTGGATATAGACAAACACAGAGAGAGAGAGAGAGCTGGTCCAGGTTCCCCTTGTGATGTCTGCTTCTTCTGGGCTTAGAATCGTGGAACAGATGGAGAGTAAAGGTCTACTGAGCTAAAGAGTTCAAAGTATACCATTAACTTCGGTTTGAACAGAGACTGGGAATGGTTGGGTCATTACACTAATTGAATCTATTTCCCCATGTTAAGTATCCTCACACCTTCTATGGGCCAACTCGTTTATCACTTCAAAAGTTTTTTTTTCTCCTGCTGATAATAGCTCATCTCAATTGATTGGCCTCTTACAGTTGGTATGCGTACTTCCACCTTTTCATGTTCTCTGCATGTGTAAATATCTTCTTGCTGTATGTTCCAGTCTATGCATCCGAAGAAGTGGGCTGTAGCCCACGAAAGCTTATGCTCAAATACATGTGTTAGTCTCTAAGGTGCCACAAGTACTCCTGTTCTTTTTGCGGATACAGACTAACACGGCTGCTACTCTGAAACCTGTCATTAAACATGGTATCATAATGCCTATGCACAAGGGGACCAAATTAAGATTGCATGGACAACCTTAATTCTGGCATCTCCTAACTTTGGAGTGCTTGACAATGCAAAGTTAACAGGCTTTTAAAATAGGAGGAGGGGGGATTTGGATGCAAATTATTATTTAAAGGGTATATTGTGGCAGCACTCAGAAGCCAGCAAAATCAGGGCCTGTAATGGCAGGAGCTGTACAAATGTATAGTAAACAACGGTCCCTGCCCAAAAAGATCTTACAATCTAAAAGACAAGAGGTGAAGGAGACAAACTAGTTGGCCAGGGTCAGAATGGAGGAGATAGGGTAACAAAAACAACAGGAAGTGTACAATTCGGAGCCAGGCAGGAGCAGGTAGGTAGCCAATGGAAGGACTTAAAGGTGGGTGGGGCAGGGCAAGAAACCCAAGAAGAGGATCTTAGCAGCGGTATTGTGAAAAGACTTGAAGGAAACGAGGTTGTAGGCATCAGGTCTGGAGAGGAAGAGATAGCAGCAGCCAAGGCACGAGGTGATCAGGGCTTGGACAAGAGGTTTGACGGCATGGGCAGAGAGGAAAGGATCATGAACATGCCATGCAGGAAGAAGCAGCGAGATTCAGACATCACCTGGATGTGAAAGTCAAAAGAGGGCTGAGGAAAGATTGTCCGTTTGAGCAACAGGTCAGATGGTGGTGCTATCTCTAGGGAGAGTGAGGGGGGATGATCAGGAGCTCCGTTTTGGCCATGCTACATTTCATTTGTCAGCTGGACATCCATGAGGAGATGTCAGAGAGACAACTCTGCCCCTCCCTACTTCTCCGCTCTTGTCTCTTATGTTTCCCCACTCCCCAGCTCTCCACCTTGCCCAGGACTCCAGCTGGCCTGTTTCTCCCACACTTTCTTCCATGCTGTCCCTTGCACATGGACCTTCCTCCCCGAACATCAGACTGATACATTCTCCTCCTTTAAATCCCCCCAGTTCTGGGATGCCTAGAAGAAATCAGCCAGCTAACATGGGGTAGGGACAGAAAACAGAATCATAGAAGATTAGGGTGGAAGAGACCTCAGGAGGTCATCTAGTCCAACCCCAATTAAAACAACCCCCTCCCCCATTATTTCTTAGGGATTTGTAACCAGCATGTTGCGCACATTCCAGAAACTCACCCAGGTGTATACGAAGACTAGTTCCCTTTAGCCTGACTCCCTACATCCTATGGTTTCTCCCACTCACCCATTGCATCACGTTTCAAATTAAACGGCAAGCTCTTTGGGGTGGGGACTGTGTACGTGGGCAGCACCACAACAACAACAAAAATAAGGTGCCTATGACCTTGAGAAGGGTTTGGTATTCATGACGTCTTGAAAAAGCCGATAGTATGAGACTGGACAATCCCCATGTACATAGGTGTGGCAGCAACCTTGGGCATTTTGAACTAGCCAGGTTTGCTAGGTGGCTTTACACTACCCGAGACTGAGACGGAGGGGACTTTATGTAACACTTGGGAAATATTTTCAAACTGAATAAGACGACCGACTGGGGGCCCCAACAGGTCTTTTTGAATCTGAATTTCCCTTATTTTAAGATGAAGGTTTTGGTGAGTTTTTGGGATCCGGACATTATTAAATGTCAGCATAGCAAATTACAGTGTCATGAGTAAATGATACCGCATGGGTAACAGAGCGTGGTCACCAACCACTCTGCTTTTGCTACTGGGTCAATCGCACGTTTTACCCTCGTTAAGTCACGTTTCAAGCTCACGGATTCAGTGATTTTAAGAGATGTCTGCGAAAACACCGTTTTGTGCACCATTGTGGACAGGGCTGGCATAAGGCGGCAGCAAGTAGGGCAATTACCTGGGGCCTCACGAAGTTAAATTATGGGCCTCCCCACCCGGGGCCGGAGCCCAAGCCCCGCCACCTGTCACTTGGCTTTCTGGAGCCCCATTGCATGGGGTAATGGGCTTGCTTGCTACCCCCTAATGCCAGCCTTCTGTACATTCCTGATGTATTGTTTATTACCTGTGTCCGGGGCCGTGATTTTTAATAAAAATACCCAGGCCAAAATCGTAGCCTTCATCATGTCTAATTTAGTTGGTAAGCTCCAGGAAGCAGATACCACATCATCTATTTAGGGAGAGGGACATAAGAAATAACAGCGACAAATTGGGAACTCACTCTCCTGCTGAGGATGCCCGAGGGTCTGAGCAAACAGGCATTGGCTTTAAGCAGCTGCCGGAGGGTCTCATCGTCGGTGGAGAAGCGACGTCCCAGAACCATAGCACAAATGACATTTGAAAGTGCTTGGCTGAAGGAGACAGCAGGGTCCAAGGGCTGTCCTGCAAACACAGTTATTAACATTAATGTTGCCTGCGGCTGTGTCGCGCCCTGCTGGGACGAGACCCATGTCCCGGAGCCTGGGGAAGGAGCCTGGGATCTAGCAGGTCTTTTCAGTCGTGAACGCTTCTGAGCCTGTGACTCTGGTATCCAGCAGCATTCACTAATAAACATTTAAAAGAAGCAATCAAAGACAACTCAAGCTGGTCACAAACCAACTCGCCGCGGAAGGTTCAGTGCGTTAAAGGGACCCTGCCCATCTCTGCAGCTGTCCAGGCGGAAGCAGAACATGACTGGAAGCTTTGTGAAGTGAGCAGAGCTCCTGGCCAGTAACGCCCCTCACATGCCAGCAAGGTCTCCTGTCCCAGGCTGAGAGAGAGAGAGATCGTGGGGCACGTCACTGACGGCTGCTTTTTCCTCCCAGCCCCAGAATTCCCACTAAACTCACTGGGCCAGATTCTCTCCAGTGGCTGAGGTCTGCTTGGTGCAGCAGATAGGAGTGGGGGAGGGGCGTCAGGAAGCTGGTTACAGCTCCCGGATTCTCTGCTTGGCTCTTTCTCTAAAAATCATTCCAGCAGGGCAAAGGAAGCAGCGCTATGGGATACCTTGGCTATACGTGGATCCATTGCATGTGTCACCCAGTTGCTCTGCTCTCTCCCCTGATCATTACAGTCAGGGCCGGCTCTAACTTTTTTGCTGCCCCAAGCAGCAAAAAAAAAGCGCCGCCCCCCGAGCCCTCCTGCAGAGCGCCGCGCCCCCCCCCCAGCGCTGCGCCGCGCCCCCCGCCGCCCCCCCCGCCGAGTGCCGCGCTGCTGGAGCCCGCCCCCACCGCCAAAACCGCCCCCAGCGCCGCGCCCCGCGCCGCCCCCCCCGCCGCGCCGCCGGAACCCCCCCCCCCAACGCCGTGCCCGCGCCCCCCCCCCCGCCCCTTACCAGGTGCCGCCCCAAGCATGTGCTTGGGTGCCTGGTGCCGGCCCTGATTACAGTCACTGGCATCTATTTTACATTCACTTCTAGGACCCCTTTCACTCTAGTTACAGAGCCAGTAATGGTACCAACACTGCACGGGGTCTTATTTGTTGATGATCTCACTTAGCAGTGGGCTAAGACTTTGGGACTACTTTTGTCCTAATGTACAGTCCAAGGAACCTCAGTGACTTCACTCATGTTGCACAGGGTGTGACAGCAGGGTGGAATTTGGGCCTATGGGCTTGATCCTGGAGAGAGCAGGGGCTTTGCAAACTGAGGCCTGGATGAAGGCTAGCTGGCTGACTCTTAACCCAGACAAGATCCTAGAACGATGATTAGATACTATGGTAACAGGAGTGCATTAGAAATGCACTGGATTAGCTACGTAGACATGCTGGGTGATTGGGAAAAACAGCTAGAGGGGATGGTGGAGTTGATATCTGCCCCTTTGATGATGCACTGGAGAGGTGACTTAGCCAGAAGGGTACCCAGAAGTCACCTACTACAAGACAGGCCCAACGAAGAAAGTAACAGAACGCCACTAGCCGTCACCTACAGCCCCCAACTAAAACCTCTCCAGCGCAACATCAAGGATCTACAACCTATCCTGAAGGACAATCCATCACTCTCACAGACCTTGGAAGACAGGTCAGTCCTCGCTTACAGACAGCCCCCCAACGTGAAGCAAATACTCACCAGCAACCACACACCACACAACAAAAACACCAACCCAGGAACCAAACCCTGCAACAAACCGGTTGCCAACTCTGTCCGCATATCTATTCAAGGGACATCATCATAGGACCTAACTACATCAGCCACACCATCAGGGGCTCATTCATCGGCACATCTACCAATGTGATATATGCCATCATATGCCAGCAATGCCCCTCTGCCATGTACATTGGCCAAACTGGACAGTCTCTACGCAAAAGAATAAATGGACACAAATCTGACATCAGGAATTATAACATTCAAAAACCAGTAGGAGAGCACTTCAATCTCCCTGTTCACTCAATAACAGACCTAAAAGTGGCAATTCTTCAGCAACAAAACTTCAAAAGCAGACTCCAACCTGAAACTGCAGAACTGGAATTAATTTGTAAACTGGACACCATCAAATTAGGCTTGAATAAGGACTGGGAATGGTTGGGTCATTACAAAACCTAAACCTAATTTCCCCCATACTAATTTCCCCCTATTGTTACTCACACCTTCTTGTCAACTGTTTGAAATGGGTCACTCTCATAACCACCACAAAAGTGATTTTTCCAACCTTGGTATCCTGCTGTTAATTGAATTGTCTCGTTAGACTGACCTCACACTTGGTAAGGCAACTTCCATCTTTTCATGTATTTATACCTGCTCCTGTATTTTCCATTCCATGCATCTGATGAAGTGGGTTTTAGCCCATGAAAGCTTATGCCCAAATAAATTTGTTAGTGTCTAAGATGTCACAAGGACTCCTTGTTGTTTTTGCTGATACAGACTAACACGGCTGCTACTCTGAAACCTATGAATATAAGGTTATGGTAAGTAAAAAGCCCCAAATATGCTGGCAATGATGTACCTCTCTCACTCATTAAGTACTCCACCAGGTGATGGGCCTCCTCTTGGATTCGGTGCTCCAGGCCTTTCTTGCCCACTCCCAGGTTCCGCAGGGTCATCAGCCCGAAGCGTCTCTGCTGCTTCCAGGTGTGACCACTTGTCATAACAATACCTGAGGCCATTGAGAATCGGTTATTTATATAAAGGAAAATCATTCACCTAGTAAGAGTTCAACTTAAAATATATTTTCTAACGTGACAGAAATCCAGAAGAACAAGCACTTTGTTAGTTGCTTTATCTGGGGCCTCAGACATGAACAGCTTGCGACAACTCCAGAAAACTCCCCTATTTGGAGGGTTTTGTTGCTTTTTTTAGGTGAAAAAGAAAGCCGGGCTTCAAACACGCAGGATACAGTTTTCATAATTCACACGTCACCTGAAAATATGAGGATAATTTCACAGCTGGGAATATACACAGAGATGTGGGGAGTTTCTTCCCAGGAGATGTGGGATGAGGTCGGTTTCAATGCAGGGTGTGGATAAAAGAGTATTGATGGTTTTGTTTGAATGACAGCACAGGACTATGAGTTGAAGCCCAGCAGGTAGGAAGGTCTTGCCCAGGTTTCAAAAGCCTTCACGCTATGTGAGTGACCCAAAATTAGTGTTGTGTCAAAGGCATGTTCAGTGGGACACTGAGTGATGTTCATGCTCCGAGCTGAAAGCCTGTTGATGATAGTGACTTTCACAGGACAGAACTAATGATCCTCAAAGTTATTTAGATGCTTAACTCCCATTGATTTTGAAGATCTGGGCCCAAGAGACTATGAATGGATCAAACAATCTCCTTAACACTCTGGATTTTACCCTTCAGTCCCATTCAGTGGCTGCCTGCCCCATTACTCATCACCAGACTAGCTATTCATGTAGGTATTTTTGCAGTCTGGAGATGCAGCTCCATGGGGAGATGGCTATGAAATAACGGAACTGCCACCCTTACAGTGGGCACCCCAGTTTTTTGCACGGTGTCTGTGAAAAAAGAACATTACCCTCTTTATTGCCATTTTCATCGAAGAAAGGCGTTGTTGGCCGGCCAGAAACATCTTCAGGGTTGGTGGTCAGACCATCTTTCACTGCTTGGAATCCATGCAATACAATCACGGGGCTCTCTCCCAACCACAAGGTGAAGATGTTCCCATGAATCTGTGCCAACTAGAGACATGATCAGTGTCAGCAAAGCATGTCTGAAATATGGCATACAACAAATTGTGACCCAAGAACCTCTTAATGCCAACTGGTAAGGGTGTTACAGGAATATCTTGATTCTGGTATGCACAAGCACTGACTTTCATTTTTCTGGGTGGGTGCTCCACCCCTGCTCTACCCCGAGGCCCTACCCCAACCCGCCCCTTCGCCCAAGGCCCCACCCTCGCTCCGCCTCTTCCGCCCATGCTCCACCCTCTCTCCCCAGCGCCTCCTGGCCACCACCAAACAGCTGATTGGAGGAGGGCCGTTGCATAGCTGATCTGTGGGTGGCTGGTGAGCACCCACTATTTTTTTTCTGAGGGAGCTCCAGTCCCAGAGCACCCACGGAGTCGGCACCTATGCTGGTATGTACATTGTGGTTCACCCAAGAATGTCATGTGAGGTCTTACATGAAATCTGGCATCACACTGGTTACTACTATCAGTGTGAAATGTATGTACAGATATTACGTAAGGAGTTATGGATAGACAAACTGGAACTATGTTCTTAAGTCTGTATGAAAGTATCAGTCACCAGCAGAGGTGAAAAACAGGCTTTTCTGTCACCGTTGTTTATTCACCTAACTCTGTCCCAAGATGTAAATTAGACACGGTGGCTAGCCATTTCCATACAAAGCCAAAAGTTAGCAAAGAGATGTGAAATCAACAAGAAAGGAGCACACAAGAAAAAACAAGCCATAGGGGAGTTGTCCTGTCTATGAGTAAAGACAGTGAACTTTGGGGGTACTTCTACAAGGCAAAGAAGACACCCTGGCAGCCTTCACTGAGGAAGGCAGTGCTTTTTACTTAATGAAATAGAGGTCTCTGCCAGTCTTGTTTGAAAATGCTGAAGAGAACATTAATAGGTCCTGTCTAAAGCAGCTGCCTAGTTAAGTTTAGTCTCTAGAATGATTTTGTTTGGTTTCCAGTATTCTTATTTACAATTACTTGAATCTCTGATGATAAACTTGTTTTCACTACAAATATATCTCAGTGCTGTGGTGTTAAGCACAGTGCTGGTCCAGAGTTGAATCTCACAAGCTGGCGTGTTATGTTCCTTTGGGCATAGCAGACATGGTAATTCTGTGAATATTCAGCAGGTAAGGGGCTAGATTCTGCCTGGAACGCTCCGAGTATTCAGAGTTCATGTGTGCCTGTCGCTACCTGTACAGAGAGAGTGAGGTCTGCAGAGACTTGGAAGGCAGCGCTTGTGTTGTTATGCTTATAAGAAGCACATGGGATTTTTTTTTAAGGGGAAAAGGCAATCCACTGCATTTATTGGAAATACAACAATTAGCTTATGCATTCAATCACAGACACACACTGTCCCACCAGTCGATGTTATAGTTACCAGTCCAGAGTCCGGATCAATCTAGTGGCCAGCTAGGTTGATCACGGGTAGGGAGCAGCCTGGTTTTGTTGGTCGCGACACAATGCTCTGGGGAAGTCTTGGCAGGATGAACCTAAAGTTTCATGGCAAGGCACCCTGTTTATATAATGATTTTTTTTTTATTGGGACCAATAAGTTTTGCACCGTCCTGCTGTAATTAATTGTTGTTTGACGAGTGCTTATTTTTTAAAATGCCTTTTGTATTTTGTTTTTTTATTAATTTTTTTAGGGAGTTACCCCATGCTGGTTTTTATTACAGCTATTTTGTCCCCATTGATAGGTCCCTGTTTTATTTTGAGAGAGCCCTTTTTGACATTTTAATAGGGGCATGTTGTAATTTTTTGGCGCACTTGTGTTTGTCCTTGGGGTTTTTTTTTAGAACATTTGGTTCAGTGATGACCTTCACACTTACTTTTGAACACACACGTTTCTTATTCACACACAAACCAGAATTGATTTACGCAGAGCATTTGAACAGAAACATCAAATTGCAATGCAAGAGAAAAAACAACCATTGCATTCTTCCATGCTAACCGGAAATGAAACGTATGACCCTGACTTATTTGCACATGCCCAGACTCTGGATAAAATTTCTTGAGCATGAAAAATATCTTATTCCACTAATATTCCATGTTAATAACCCAGAAAATGACTGAAATGTATTTATCCAATTGAGGTTTAAAACTCCACATCAAAGATCTCCCACCAGGGGACTCCAGGTGCCCGTCACACAAACAAAAAACACAATATAAAAGGTGTGTTACAAACAGGGCCGGCTCCAGGCACCAGCAAACCAAGCACTTGCTTGGGGCAGCACATTTTCAGGGGCGGCATTCCGGCCATCTTTTTATTTTATTTTTTTTGCTTTGGGCGGCAAAAGCCTAGAGCCGGCCCTCGCAGCAGCAGCGTGGGGGGTGCCCTGGGGCCGCTGCGGTTCGTGCTGTGGGGGTGCAGCACCCGCACTTTGTGGCTGAGCCGGGCAGGCTCCGAGCGGGGGACACTCAGGCTGGGGGCCGCCCCGTAGGGCACACGGAGCTGCCTGCAGGTGCCGCAGGGCGGCCACCCCCCAGCACCGCAGCCAGGGCTGGGCGAAGTGGCCTGAGCCGCCCAGGGACTGCGGCAGGGTGGCCAGAAGCAGCAGCAGCAGTGGGGCCATAGGGGGCAGGGCGCTGCCGTGTAGGGCCCGCGTCCCGCTCTCCGGGGCGCCGTTCCCTCTGGGGCTACCCTGTCCTGGCTCCTCAGCCCCCTGCCGGGGAAGTCCTCCAGCTCTGCCCTCCTGGGTCCTGGCCAGTCCTGGAGGTGGGAGCCCTGGCTGGAGGGACCCTGGGCTGAGGCGCGGCCTGGGAGCCCCACTGCTTACCCCGACCCTGCCAGCACAGGACCGGCTGAAGGTGAGGGGGGAGCAGGTGGAGTCAGCACTGAAGGGGGGAGCCCAGGGCTGGGGCAACAGGGGATGCAAGTGTGGGGGGGAACTGGTTGGGGGGGAGGTGAGAGCCCAGGGCTGGGGTTGGGGGCAGCCAAAAATTTTTTTGCTTGGGGCGGCAAAAAACCTAGAGCCGGCCCTGGTTACAAAACCAAACATCAATGGACGTTTCCTCTCCTGAACAGCAATCCTCAGTTATCCGAGCTAACCCAGTCTGAAAGCCCAGTCAAACGGATGGGCTTTGCTGTATCCCCAGAAGGTCAACAAACTCGGGCAGATGTCAGACCAAGAAAGGAGCACATCCCAAAGGCTGGGGCCCATCAGACAAGGGTCTGCTAGCATCCCCTGCCTCTGCTGATCTCAGCTGCTCCCTGGGGAGAGTTTGAGAAGCAAGTTAAGTATACGAAAATAAATAATTACCTTCTCAAGAGTCTCAGGATGAAGTTGAAATCCCAACAGCCACAAGTTCCCGATGAAGGGGAAGGGAGTTGGTCCAGAGGGAAGCCGCCTACCTGCCCATTGCAGCTTCAGAAACTGCACAATCAAGAGAAACGCAACCAGAGCCACAAAAAACTCACTGATCCCCAACATCCTCTTGCTGCTGCCTTTATCGTCCGGCTCTGGGCAAACCTACTGCAGCTCGCAGACCGAGCTCTCACTTTGCTGGAGTCTTAACAGTTCCCAGAGAGCTTTCAACCCTCGTATGAGCCCCTCTTCGTGTTTTGTTTCTCTTCCTTCAGACCCACCATCACACTGGAGTCTGGAGATATGCCAGGCTCAAGTTTATCTGAGCAGACTTTATGCCACACCTACCTTGTCCTCGCCAGCCAAACCACTCCTACCAGACTTTAACCTTTGAGTTCACAAACACAGCAGCTTCTCTTCACTGAAAAGCGGAGTGGATTAGGGAGATCTCTCTGTGCCAATTCCATGTCAAGCTATTTTAAACCTCGATTACATAATAGTTCTAGGCATGAGATTTTTTATTTGCCAAATGCGGAACTCTCTCCGAAACCACTGGGTTCTGATTTTAAAACCCCCTCAAAGCTTCTGAGTTGGGAGTTCTCTCAGGCTGCGGCAAAACATGCGTTCTGGGCTGCTGCGTGCTTTGTTAGAATTGTATTCCCCGGCTGCACTAGAAGCAGCCATGAATTCCATTCAAAGCAGAGGTTTTAGGGTTTGAATAGTACAGGCTTCAACTGAGTTAGAAAAAGACAGTTTGAAATGAGGGGGAAATTTTCCAAAATGCTTCCTGGACCACTGTTAGAGAAGTTTCACCGTATCCAACACCCCACATTCTGGGTCTCCCCTCCCTAATTAAAGACCCGCTAACTATATAGGCCCTGAACCTTCCAGATAATCCCTACCCCTAAGCAGAGCCCCCAGGATCTCACTGCGGCTCCTTGCAGGCACCGTCTATGGGAGGGCAAACTAAGCAAAGGGCAAAACAGATTTCCCTGGCCAGGGCTTCTTTTTCTCAGGTTCTTTTTTACCAGTGCCACTCTCAGTCCTTCCACTGCCCTGAAAACATAGCTGTGATTGGCACACGTACCAGGGCTCATTAAGTGCGATTCTTTTGCACTCACCTTCCTCCATCTCAGCGGAACTCTGGGACGGAGCACAGGGCAGAATTCTGTAGTCTCGGGAGGCATTATGCAGCGTCCAACGCAGGGCCACTGCATTCAAACCCCGAATCCAGGCCTCATTAATGCCAACCTGTTGCTGTGAAGAAGGAAATAGCACCCAGCTGCCTAGTGTGCGACCTTCACAGGGAACACAACAAACTAAGCTTCTCAAGCCACACTCGGAATCCTCATAAACAGTTAGAGAGTTAAACTAGCAGTGTCCTTTCACCTGGCTGGTTATGCTGGTGCTCTCGCCCCTTTGCTCCCATCTCTCCACAGGACTCAAGGCTGCTGCAAGTTCGGAGCTGGCCGGGATGAAAGAGTCACAACCCTTCCTGACAGGGCCTCTGAGCCTTGCCGCACTGTTCCTGACTCACTGAGCCTCACAGTGCCACAGCCAACCCCAAGGCCACCAGGCATCTGTGTGATGAGCTGAGGAGGGACCTGAAGAAGGAGCCAGGCCCCCCAGTCCCTGCTGGCATCTTCCTGGTGTTGGTAAATTGTGTAGTCAATTGCTTGACCACACTTTGGTTTGCTGTGAAATACAGTAGAGCCTCAGTTACAAACCCCAGAATTACTAACTGCCAGGCGACCACACACCTCATGTGGAACCAGACGTACACAGTCAGGCAGCAGTTGGTCGCCATACACCAATGATTACGAAAGATCCAGGTTACTTCCAGCCCTAAGAGACCTGTCCCTTACCCCTGGTTGATGTGTACCTCAGCTCTCACACCGAAGACAAGGCTTGGAGCCAATCCTGTAGTGAACTAACTAAGGCTGTCTTAACCTGGAGAAAGAAATGAGAGCGTTATTTCCAGGTTAAAGCAGGCAGCGTATATACGCAGCCGAGTTACAGTCTGTGGTTCCGAAAGGTGACAGGGCTGCAGCAATCTTTCAGCACTGAATGTCTTCTGGGGCTCCCCCAGGCCACGCAGCATGCTTAGGAATCCTTGCTTCTGCTTAGGAATCTTTGCCCCTCAGAGTCCAGACAGCAGAAAAAAATCCAGTGTCTCTTTGTCAGGAATTGTTACCCCCACAACCCCAGCATCCAAACTGATGGGATGTGAGTTCAGGTCTCTCCTTCCTGGAGGGAATTAGGGATGCAGACAACACAGCCTCTGTCCTTTGGTGCCACACAATGCCCCATATCAATGCCTCATTTGCCTCCAGTGGGCCAGCGAGTACGCAGGACGAGCACTTTACCTGAGCGAATGCTGCTTTTCCCGTTTGCTGAGTTACACAATTACAGAGGTTTATGGTGCAAACACTCACTATAACTTTACAGCAGGGGCTACAGTGGTTAGAAGTGAGATCAGTACGTGCCACATCCTACAAGCATTTCATAAAGCTAAACACATTCTTATCCACTTAACATCTAATTTCTATTTTGATAGGGCTCACACACAGATGAGCCAGACTGGTTCCCTGCTATGAGGCCTGGGGATGAGTTGGTACCTGGTCTGCCAGCATCATAGTGGGATTGGGGAGACAGAAGCTCTGGAGGTTGGAGGAGCAAGTGACTGTAGGGGCTGGGGAGCTGGGAGAGGGGTGATGCTCAGGGCAGCAGGGGACGGAAGGAGCCAGGCAGAAGATAGGGATCACCAGGGCTGAGGAGATGGTTGAGATGGGGGGGATCAGAAACTCTGGAGTAGGAAGGGCTTGAGGTGGAGGGTGCGGAGGGGATGGGTACCTGCTGGGGCTGAGGGCAGAGGATGCTCAGAGCAAAGGAAGGGAGTTGATGGAACTAAGGGGCTATTGGGTCAGTGAGACTGAAGGAAGAGGAGGGAAAGGATCAGGGGAGCAGGAGCTCCAGTGACCCGTGAGCAGAGCAGGGTGAACTGGAGGGATGGGCTCAGAGCAGCAGGTACCTGCAGAGGCCAGGGAGGGGTGAGGGAGCAAGTGGCTGCTGGGAGTACTGGGGAGACGCATGCAACCACCAGCCCCAGAATCGTGTGAGTGACGTGCAGGAGCTGTTGGCATCGTCGCTGCTCCAGGCTCTCCGGTCACACCCTAGGCTTATCACCCAGGTTCACTCAGCTAGGCACTAGGGCTCACCTCAGCCCCGCCCCAACAAGCCATATGGGTTTGAGGGAACAAGCAATAAGAGGGAGGAGCCAGCCCTGGGGTCCAGAGAGGCTCCAGGCAGCAGGAACGAGAACAGAAGCAGGTAATGCAGCAGGGCCTCTCGGGTCCAGATTATGCCATCACATTTCTTTGCCCACTGAATACCGGACGCCACTTTTTTTGCCCACATGGAGCGTTCAAAACTCACGTGCCAGGGCCCCAATATTATGAGTGGCTCAAAAATCACATTTATGAAGAACATTAAAGGTGGGTCTCTGTTGGTTTGCCCTTGGGCCCGAATTTCAAGCTTTTTCCACAGCCACGAAGGCGAGAACTTCCTTCTTATTTGAGAAGAAAGCTGAGGTTTTCATGTCACCCTGTGACTGGCAGCCGGGGCTTTAGGAAAACCACCAAATACCGTGAGACTTGGGATCAAATCGTGAGAGTTGGTGACACGGCTTCTCCCCTGAGCTCATGAACTGTTTGCTCCAACCCCCCGCCCTCCTCTCCTTCACAGCCGCTTCACCTCAGTCTCACTCCAGCTGTCCCCCATGCTCCCTCTTCTCCCCGGCTCCAGCTCCCTTCTATGGCTCATGGAGAAGTTGGTGCAAAAGGGCTAGAGTGTGAATTTAAAGCACAGTAGCTTTTCCAAACCATATGGTCACTCTTATTCAGCGGTGAATGTCTTTGTGCAGGTTAGGTTAATCCGCTTTGGAAATGGATTAACCTAATCCGCACAAAGGCACTTTTAGTGTGGAATCAGAGCGTCCACACGCGGAGCCCGTGAGGAATCTATTCAGCAATAGCTATTCCACATTAGCTATTCTGAGCTTCTTCCCCACGTTGGCAAGCCCTAATTTTCACGCACACGCACTGTTTCAATGGTATATACGGTACCTTCTTCTGGTAAACAAGTAGGGTATAAAAGGATGGCTTCAGAGGCTTAACTTTGTGGGGCACACCTGCAGAAGGTGAATGTATCACTGCTCCATGGGGTTGCTCTTCTGAGACTAGTATCGTATAGAACCTTTTTCCTGTCCTATATTAATTAAGATGACTGACATTGGTTATTTGGTCTCTTGAGTGTATTTCATAATGAAATAACGAAGCAAAATGTGGTCAAGCAATTGACTATACAATTTATCAACACTCTTCTGTTTGTGAGTTGTCTAAGAACTGACTGTGATTTTCTTGGATTTATTTGTTATTCATAATTAATTGCTTAATACTTTGTGAATAAGTCCTTGGTCAGTGGATCC
The DNA here is from genome assembly GCF_011386835.1 of Chrysemys picta bellii. Taxonomy (NCBI): domain Eukaryota; kingdom Metazoa; phylum Chordata; order Testudines; family Emydidae; genus Chrysemys; species Chrysemys picta. The sequence goes on from NC_088799.1 coordinate 7,095,587, forward strand.
TTCACAAGCCCTTTGTGGTGTATAATTGATATAAAAAAGCTCACTCTTTGAGTGGCTATATAGGTGTGGTAAAGTGGGAATGTGCTTAATGTTTTGTCCGAATACTGTGTGTGCCTCAGTTTCCCCTATGTGTTACTCAAGTATCTAGATCAGTGGGCAAACTTTTTGGCCCAAGGGCCACATTGGGGTTGTTGGGGTCCACTAGGCATAGCTACCAGGTAACTCGGGAGAGTGGAAGGCCAAAAGTGCCGATGAAGCTCTTTTGCTCTGGGTCTGTGAACCACAGTGACTCCATCTTGGGAACTCTCACCTACTTCTATGCTAACTGCTTACATGCTCTGAAGCAGGCTGAAGCAGAAATGTATTGGTCAGCGTTTCTAGCGGATGGCTGCAGTTTCACTCACACTAGCAGAAATAATAGAGATAAGGAGGAGGGAAAGGAGGGGTAGTTAGTTTGCAGATGTCTAACACAAGGTCGCAAAGACTGGGAAAGTTTTCTCACAAGCTTATGTAGAGTTTCTTGTAACAGTTGTCTGGAAGGGAGGGGTAAGGGGGAACAGCCAGACAAAGAGATGTATGCAAACAGTTTGGAGTATAAAAGGTAAAATTTGTTTGTATTTGTTGCACTGGATTTGAGACATGCTGGTCTCCTAGTGCCATTTCAGAGCTCTGAAATAAACTTGGCTTGCTTTCTCCCCTCGGTGTCTTTATTGGTGCCAAGCACACCGGGCGACGGACCATTGTTGTCCCCTCGAGCCCTTTAGGGCGGGCAACAGTTTTGGCGTCCCTGGGTGGGCCCGAGGCTGAAATTTAGCCTTGCCCGGATCCCTCCTGGTGGCCGACGGATTACGACGACGCCCGACGCCCAGAGCTCACCAGTGACTTCATCGGGGGCCTCAGCGGAGACGTGATTTTCTCGACCCCGGAGGGCACAATGGTGCAACGCACACAGACAGTGGAGAAGCAGCTGCGGGCGACGGTGGGGAACCGGTCCCGTGGATAGGGCGATGGTGCAGAACCGGACCCTTGGATAAGGTAGGACCAGTCCAGTGGGGACTTTATCTATTGTGACCTGGGGACGCCCAGTGTCTACCTGTTTTGACCTGGGGACGCCCATAGTCTCCCTCAGTATGGGGCAGGGACAGAGTACAGCCGGCAGGGTACAGTGTACACCCTTAGAATGCATTCTGGTGAACTGGAAAGTGTTTGGATCTGATCAGTTGATGAAAAGTAAATTGAAAAGGTTCTGTACAGTTGATTGGCCTCAGTACCAGCTAGAGTGCCAAGAAAGGTGGCCACCGGAAGGATCACTTAATTACAACACGATCCTTCAATTGCTTTTGTTCGGTCAGAGAACAGGTAAATGGAATGAACATCTCTATGCGTATACGTTTATGGTGTTAAGAAATAGGACTGATATTTTGCTCAAGTGCCATTTGACTCCGACAGGCTCGGTAGTATTGGCTGCTAAACCCCAGAACCCTCCCACTGTTGTAATGCCAGAATCGGTGTCCCCTTCGGCTCCTCTACCCCCACAGGCTCCAGAGAGTACCTCCCCAGTGGGATTGTATCTGTTGATTACGGAGAGTGTGGTAGCCCGTCCAGGAACACAGGAACGGCCAGCACAGATAGTGTCTGTATATTCTCATGTTGCTTTTAACCCTGTACGTCTGGCTGCTTTTCAAGGCAGAGGCAGGAGAATTCTCAACGAATCCAAGCAAGTTCATTTCTATCTTTGAAGGTTGTCTAGCTAGCCATAAGCCTGACTGGGATGACTGCAATATACTTATGAGAATCCTGTTGTCTGAAGTGGAGCGGAATCAGGTTACAGCTAAGGCTAAGAAGGAAGACGGGGAAGGCATTTAAGGTTTAAAAGGGAAAGCTATTGGACACCAGAGGTTGTACAGAGTGGAATCCTCAGAAGTGAGTGTGCTCGTCCTGGTTTGTTGCTTCAAAGCTCTGTATAGAAGTTATGTTACTGGAAGGGTGTATAATGGTAATGTGTATGTGTTAATGGTTGGAGAAAAGGTGTATGAGTGAAGAGTGGAAAGTTCCTTTGGAAGTTAGAAGAAGCCGAGAAAGGGAGAAGAGGAAAGAGCACAGAATGAGTTAACTGAATGGAAAATATAGCTAGCAGCTCAGTCATGCTGGCTTTATCCAAGGACAGTGTTCACAGCTAAGACTTGGCTGACAATCAAGAGAAAGGGGGGCCTGAATGTGCCCAAGCAACTGTGAGATCTGCAAAATACTGCAAGGCACAATGAGGACAACAGAATGGTTAAAAGGCAGCTTTGTTGGACAGTATTGGCTCAAGGATTTAAAAATTCCCCCACTCTGTTTGGACAGGCTTTGGCCAGAGATTTGGAGGAGTGGGATAATTCAGACAGAGCCCTCCTGCTGCAATATGTAGATGACTTGTTAATTGCTGCTGTGGGTCTAATCCCTTGTCTCAGAGCTACTGTGAGTCTCCTAAACTTTATTGGACTGCGAGGATACAGGGTATCTCAAAGCAAAGCCCAAATTGCTCTTTCAGAGGTTCAATATCTGGGATTTCACATCAGGCAGGGAGAGAGACAGCTCTCAAACGAAAGGAAGGAGGCTATTTGCCAAGTTCACATCCCCAGCAACCGTAAACGGCTTAGGGCATTCCTGGGCATGGCAGGTTTTTGCAGAATATGGATTCCAGAGTTTGGACTGTGGGCTAAACCTCTGTATGAATGTGTTAAGGGAGCAGAACATGAACCCTTTCACTGGTCCCCAGAAGCGGACAGGGCATTTAAAATCTTGAAAAGGAAGCTAATGGAAGCTGCAGCCCTGGGTTTGCCCGATATATCTAAGCCGTTCCAACTGTATGTGCATGAACGAAAAGGGGTAGCTTTGGGAATGCTTACCCAGCTATTAGGTGCCTGGAAACATCCTGTGGCATACTTTTCTAAACAACTGGATCAAGTTTCAAAGGGATGGCCAGCCTGTTTGAGGGCGGTCGCAGCTACTGCTCTAGTGCTTGGGGAAGCTGAAAAACTGACACTGGGAGGAACTGTGCAAGTGTATGTTCCCCATATGGTCCGAGCCTTGCTGGACACTAAGGGTGGTCTTTGGCTCACACAGGCTCGGGTTGCTCGGTACCAGGTGAAGCTGTTAGAGAATCCTGAAGTCACCCTGCAGATCTGTCCCTCCCTTAATCCAGCTACACTACTACCAGAGACAGAAAAGCAGGAACATAACTGTCTGGAAATCATAGATGCCCCACTACTCTAGCCACCCAGATTTAAAAGATCAGCCACTCCCAAATGCTGACTTGGAATGGTATACGGATGGCAGTAGTACTGTTGTGGATGGGCAAAGGAGGGCAGGTTATGCTATTGTGTCTCTTCATGATACCATGGAAGCTGAGAGTTTACCTGCTGGGACATCTGCCCAGCTTGCTGAACTAGTGGCCCTGACTCGTGCACTCGAGCTGGCAAAAGACAAACGGGTTAATATCTTTACTGACTCAAAGTATGCTTTTGGGGTATTGCATGCTCACGCTGGTCTGTGGAAGCAAAGGAGAATGCTAACAGCCCAAGGTTCTCCGGTCAAGCATGGGTCTCAAATTCTCCGGCTGTTAGAAGCGGTACAACTCCCCTCAGCAGTAGCAGTGGTGCATTGCAAAGCCCATCAAAGGGAAGATCAAGATGTAACCAAGGGCAATGCCAGAGCAGACAGGGAAGCTAAGCGAGCTGCTACCCTGAAATCACCAACAGAGGAGAATGCCCAAATGCATGCCCTCATCCCATCAGTGGGTGAGCTTGCAGCCCCTCAGTACTCCCAAGAGGACAGAAACCTGGCTGACAGTCTCGGTCTCCAGGAAAAGGAGGGATGGCTTTATTCCACAGAGGGAAAAATCCTCCTGCCCAAGGGCTTGATTCGACCAGTGTTGCAGAAACTGCATCAAACCACACACGCAGGCAGAGAGGCTCTTACCCAGCTCATGAATAAATATTTTCTAACCTCTGGACTTAAACCCCTAGCATCACAGGTACAGGCTGAATGTTTAATCTGCCAAAAGAATAACCCTCAACCAGGAGTAGCAGTGCCACCAGCCACCCTGGAACCTACCCCAGGCCCAGGATTGGTGTGGCAAATAGACTTTACTGAGTTTCCCAGGACCCAAGGGTACAGGTACCTTCTCGTCTTAGTGGATCGATTCAGCAGATGGCCTGAAGCCTTCCCATGTCGCAACAACACTGCCAAAACAGTGGCTCTTAAGTTTGTCAAGGAAATCATTCCTCGCTTCGGCCTTCCTCAGTGGATGGAATCTGACAATGGAACACACTTCACATCTCAAATTGTTCAAAAGATATCAAGTGCTCTGCAAATCCCCTGGAAACTCCACACACCCTGGCGACCACAAGCCAGTGGAGTAGTGGAACGCACAAATCAGACACTCAAGCGACACCTCTCAAAGGTCTGTCAGGAGGCCTCTCTTAAGTGGCCTGATGCTTTGCCCCTTGTGTTACTTTGCATTCGTGCTCTCCCTAAGGGTAGGATAGGGCTTAGTCCCTTCGAGATTATGTTTGGAAGAGCATGGCCTATGAATGGTACCCCAGTTCTGGCAGGAGAGTGGGAAGTGGGGTGTGGTTTCTTGTCTCAGTACATGTGCTCTCTGTCTGCTGTTCTTTCTTCTCTTCACAGGTACACCAAAGATTCACAGCCTCTTCTGCTGGATACTCCGGTCCACTCCCTGCAGCCTGGTGACTCCGTTCTCGTGCGGACCTGGAAGGACGAGCCTCTCCAAGAGAAGTGGAAGGGACCCCACACCGTCCTGCTTGTCACCCATACAGCAGCAAAGGTCGAAGGACACAAGAACTGGATTCATCACTCTCGACTGAAAGCAGTGCCCACTCCTAAACAGTGGACTGTCCAGCCTGCGGAGAAGACTGCTAACGACGATTTGGGACTTAAGCTGTTATTCAAAAGACAGTAAGGGTCACTGGGAATGCGTTGTGATCTTTCCGAACAGTCACAGCATACTCCCCGCGAGAACCCTGAGCATTGGTTTTATTTTCTCACAGAAGGCCGACCTGGCCTATATATTTGGTCTTGTTATTTTTTGACTTGTTTAGTGTCAACAATTCCTGATTGCATGGAGCTTAATCGCATTCTGTCTTTAGAGTATGAGAAAACTCTGACAAAGGTTTGTTGAGTATTCTCAAAGGAGGGATTGTTGGGGTCCACTAGGCATAGCTACCAGGTAACTCGGGAGAGTGGAAGGCCAAAAGTGCCGATGAAGCTCTTTTGCTCTGGGTCTGTGAACCACAGTGACTCCATCTTGGGAACTCTCACCTACTTCTACGCTAACTGCTTACATGCTCTGAAGCAGGCTGAAGCAGAAATGTATTGGTCAGCGTTTCTAGCACATGGCTGCAGTTTCACTCACGCTAGCAGAAATAATAGAGATAAGGAGGAGGGAAAGGAGGGGTAGTTAGTTTGCAGATGTCTAACACAAGGTCGCAAAGACTGGGAAAGTTTTCTCACAAGCTCATGTAGAGTTTATTGTAACAGTTGTCTGGAAGGGTAGGGGTAAGGGGGAACAGCCAGACAAAGAGATGTATGCAAACAGTTTGGAGTATAAAAGGTAAAATTTGTTTGTATTTGTTGCACTGGATTTGAGACATGCTGGTCTCCTAGTGCCATTTCACAGCTCTGAAATAAACTTGGCTTGCTTTCTCCCCTCGGTGTCTTTATTGGTGCCAAGCACACCGGGCGACGGACCATTGTTGTCCCCTCGAGCCCTTTAGGGCGGGCAACAGGGTTGCGAAACTGTATGGAAGGCCGGGTAGGGAAGGCTGTGCCACCCCAAGCAGCCTGGCCCCCATATCTGCCGCCTTCCACTTCCCACCCCCTGACTGCCCCCCTCAGAACCTCCAAACCCATCCAACCCCCCTTTGCTCCTTGTCCCCTGACCGCCCCCTCCCAGGACCCCCCATCCCCAGAACCCCACCCCCTAGCCAACCACCCCTGCTCCCTGTCTCCTGACTGCCCCAACCCCTATCCACACCCCTGCCCCCTGACAGGCCCCCTGGGACTCCCACGCCTATCCAACCACCCCCTGCTCCTTGTCCCCTGACCACCTCCCCAGAACCTCTGCCCCATCCACCCACCCCCTGCTCCCTGACTGCCCCCTGGAACCTCCTGCCCCTTATCCAACCCCCCCCCCCCGCTTCCCGCCCCCTTACCATGCTACTCAGAGTAGCAGGACTGGCAGCCGTGCCACCTGGTCGGAGCCAGCCACACTCCCCACAAGGCGAGCTGAGGCTGCGGGGGAGGGGGGACAGCAGGGGAGGGGCTGGGGGCCAGCCTCCCCAGCCGGGAGCTCAAGGGCTGGGCAGGATGGGCCGGCGGGCCGTAGTTTGCCCATCTCTGATCTAGGTGGTGGGACAAGGGTGTGTGATCCTTGCAGAGAAGGCAGATATGGTGACTGCCCACTGGCTTTCTGGGCAAAGAGAATTGTCGACACTTGGTATCCTGGCAACTGATGGCCGGGCCCCCTCCTCTGCAAGAATCAGCCCTGGGTGTCGGGGAACAGAGTGAGGCGCAGGTCAGGTGACCTGTTTACCCGGGGAAGAGACAAAGGAAGGAGGCGGGGCAGCTGGTCGTGACTGCGGCTGGCTCCCAGTTAGGGACTCAGGGCTCTGGATTCCCCCCCCCCAGATGGACTTTGCTGTAACTTCCTGCTTTCCGGGCTAACAAGATCTGTTCTACGCTGTGTTCCCGTCGACTAATAAACCCTTGTTTTACAGCGCTGGCTGGGAGTCCCTGCTGACTGCGAAGCTGGGGTGTGTGGCCCCTTTGGGGGCGTGTAAGGCCTCCTCAGATGTCCCTTCCAGGTGACAGGTTTCAGAGGGGCAGCCGTATTAGTCTGTATCCGCAAAAACAACGAGGAGTCCTTGTGGCACCTTAGACACTAACAAATGTATTTGGGCATAAGCTTTCATGGGCTAAAACCCAATTCATCGGATGCATGCAGTGGAAAATACAGTAGGAAGCTATATATACACAGAGAACATGAAAAAATGGGTGTTGCCATACCAACTATAACAAGAGTAATCAATTAACGTGGGCTATTATCAGCAGGAGAAAAAAAACTTTTATAGTCATAATCAGGATGGCCCATTTCCAACAGTTGACAAGAAGGTGTGAGAAACAGTAGGGGGAAAAATAGCATGGGGAAATAGTTTTTACTTTGTGTAATGACCCATCCACTCTCAGTCTTTATTCAAGCCTAATTTAATGGTGTCCAGTTTGCAAATTAATTCCAATTCTGCAGTTTCTCGTTGGAGTCTGGTTTTGAAGTTTTGGCTCACTGCAGGAAGCTCACAGTGCGAACAAGGGTGCTGAATTCACGGAGGTCAGACCCAGGAAGCACTGAATCCCAGGAGGCTTCTTGCCCTGGCGAGAGTGTGAGGGACACACACAGCAGCACTAGAGTCCTGCCTGACTTCAGGAGACAATAGGTTACATGGTAAGTCTCGGATCACTGATTCAATAAGAATTCACTTTTCAGATCAGGTTTCAGGTGCTAATACCTTTGATTATGAATGTGAAATTCACTCTCAGTGGATACTCTGCAACACGTATCTAAAACTAACTGCTTTGTCATTCTTGCCAGTCAACTTATTCGCTACATCATCTGTGAAAAGCAACCACCAAAAGGTGCAAAAACCAACTAAAGCAGATTCATGAAAAATTCAAAGGCATATTCATGGAAAATTGCTTGCAGTCCCGATAAGCAACAATCTGCCTTTCATTAGAATCCATGTACATAACGAACAGTGGAGAGAGGGAAAGGTGTTCGGTGACAGCGTTACCAGTTTGGAGATGACTCTTAATTGTGTATCTATATCTCCTCACTGTATGTTCCATTCTATGCATCCGAAGAAGTGGGCAGTAGCCCACGAAAGCTTATGCTCAAATAAATGTGTTAGTCTCTAAGGTGCCACAAGTACTCCTGTTCTTTTTGCGGATACAGACTAACACGGCTGCTACTCTGAAACCTCTCAGTTGTGTGTGTTCATTGCATAAGACACAAACAGGGCAGCAGATCAGATGTCACAGCCTGTGGCAGAGCTTAGAGCTGTGGATAAGAACTTGCTGAATAAAGCTAAACCTGGTAACAGACAGGTAATATGTTCCTCCTCTACCCTCCTCTCTCTCTGCTGCTGCCACGACTCCAACTTCAGTGTAACACATCTAGGGAGGTGGTGGAATCTCCTTCCTTGGAGGGTTTTAAGGCCCGGCTTGACAAAGCCCTGGCTGGGATGATTTAGTTTAGTTGCAGGTTTCAGAGTAGCAGCTGTGTTAGTCTGTATCCGCAAAAAGAAGAACAGGAGTACTTGTGGCACTGTCTGTACTGGGCTAGCTTGATTATCACTTCAAAAGTTTTTTTTCTCTTAATTAATTGGCCTCTCAGAGTTGGTAAGACAACTCCCACCTGTTTATGCTCTCTGTATGTGTGTATATATATCTCCTCAATATATGTTCCATTCTATATGCATCCGAAGAAGTGGGCTGTAGTCCACGAAAGCTTATGCTCCAATAAATTTGTTAGTCTCTAAGGTGCCACAAGTACTCCTGTTCTTCTTTTTAGTTTAGTTGGGAATTGGTCCTGCTTTGAGCAGGGGGTTGGACTAGATGACCTCCTGAGGTCCCTTCGAACCCTGATATTCTATGATTCGATGATTCTATGATCTAACACATTCCTGGTCCACCTAACTAAAGCTTGACTCTGTAATTCTTTGTTTTACATTTTCTTTCTCTGCGATCTATTAAGGAGAAAGCCTGGGCACAGACCAGTAATGAAGTGGCAGTGGTTTGCAGTTTAATTCCCAAGGTCTAACGGATCGAGAAATTGACTTCACTGGCCTGAGCTGACACCGTCGTCAAAGCTGGAAGTAGAAAGAGGGGAAGAGGTGAAAGGTGGAAATCCACAAAGGCACACATGCCTGCCTACTGGCTCCTCCCGTGCTTTGTGGGGTGCTGCAGCCTAGCGAGGAACAGCACAGATCTTATAGGGATGAGGCTGCAATAAACCCCCTAGCATGGGCTCGGTGTTGATTTCCTTCACTCCCTCCGGTAGCCTGAAGGTGAACGCCCGCAGCAGGTTGGTGAAGAAGATGAAGAGCTCAGTCCTTGCCAGGTGCTCCCCCAAACACACACGGGGCCCTGCAAGAACAAAGGGCCAGTGATTGAGTGGGGGGTAATGTTTATTTTTTCATTTGAAAATCTGAATTACAATTGGATTGAATGTATTGTGTATCCGATCTGGTCAAAGCTCAAAGTTGGCAAAATCCAATTTCTCACTGAAGAAAAATACCATCTGTTTAAAGTGAAGTCATTTAGTACTTCAGAAGTTATCAAGATTTGAGGATAGGTCTGTGCACATGTGGCACAATATATTCTGTCCTCTGAGACTGAAACAGCCGTTGAGTAACCATGGGAGAAAAGGACATACGGTCATTTTCCATGTAACTGTTACTCTACGGTTGAGGATCGTATTTATTGCCTTGCGATTTCTAAGTGCAATAGAATTATACTCATTCGTATTAATGATTGGGAGATCCAATGCATAATAGTTATTTTTGCAAATTAGTAACTGAACAATTAAAATCCATCACAAAATATACGTTCCTTTGTTTTGACAATTCTCATTTTAGTATTAATAAGAACATAAAAACGGCCATATTAGGTCAGATCAATGGTCCATCTAGCATTCTGTAATTCAATCTTTGCTGAGAAATGGGGTGAGACTGCTGGGTTTTGTGTAAATTACAAGGTCTGAAGGTTAACAAGGTTCCACTGCTAATCCATTAATTCACCCCTCACAATCGAACCCACTAAGAAGCTTTTCCTGTCAGTGCTCTTACCTGCTGAGAATGGTAAGAAAGCTTCTTTGGTCACAAAATTTCCATCCTGATCCAGGAAGTGATTTGGGTTGAACTGTCGAGGTGTCTCCCATTGCTCAGGGTCAAGCAAGGCAGAGGTTAAATTTGGGAGAATAATGGTGCCCTGCAAGGGAAAATTTGACTCAGTTCAGTGTCTCTCCATCAGAAAGATGGGTAAGGACCGACAGTCTTCAGTTTTCATTTATTACCTTGCGTGGAAGGTCACCTAGAGAAAACCCTATGTCCCCAGGAATACATTTGGAGTGCGCTGGACAATACATTTCTATTTGTCCTTCTGCATCTGATGACAGCAGTCATGTTGCTAGAAACACCAGCAACAAAGAGGCCAGTGCAAAAGTCTTATACCTAGAATCCTCCCTGCTTTAACATTGACTCCTCAATGGAAGCAAAAGGAGGAATGTTTAACATTTTTAAACAATTGCTTTAAATTGACAACGTTATATTTTTCTGGTGTTAAAACGGCAAGACACTGACCAAGAGTTCAATGGGCTGATAGAATTTGAAAACAAGGCCATTCAGTGTGAGATTTAAAAATGGAGAAGAGATACACGGTCTAACCCTTCTTTCTGGCCAAGAAATACACCAGGTAGGATGTAGGAGGGGGAATTAAAGGGGTCTTGAAGTCACCTTTGAGCTTCCCTTATTCTTGGCTCTGCCCAGAGCATAATGTTGCCAAGGCCCCTAAGGGACATATTGGCAGCTGAGAATAGCCAGATCACAGCAGGCTGCAAGAGTGGTCACCCCAAGCTCTCTGCTGATTCTGTAATGTTTGAGGAACTCCCTAAAATCAGGGATATTTCCCAGTGGCCTCATCCATCAGCTTTATTCTTTAGGTGTTGGAAGAAAGTGAAGGAGCTGCAAAGCAAAAGAAACTCAGGTCCACGGTGTATGTGGACACACCGATTAGTTGGATTCCTAGTACATTGGCCCTCTGATGGAAGGATAGAGAACGGCTCTGTACCTTCTCAATGGGAAAGCCCTGCAGCATTGTGTCTTTTACACATGTTCTAGGAATTCCGACTGCAACGATGTTGCTGTAGCGCTGGATCTCATGAATCACGGCGTTGGTGTAGGGCAGGTTCTTCCGATCCTCGTAGCAGATTAATTGGGAGGGACCCAGCTCAGCGTCCAGCTCCTTCTGGACTTTCTCTGAAGAGAAACATTAAGGACACACATTTTGGACTGTGTGCATGTGTGTATCCTGGATAGGGTGGCCAGACAGCAAGCGTAAAAAATTGGGACACTTTTTTTCCAGGGTGAGGGGTGGGTATAGTTGCCTATATAAGACAAAGCCCCTAATATTGGAACAGTCCCAATAATATCAGGACATCTGGTCACCCTAATCCTGGAGCCTTTTCTTTTCCCTGCTGGAATGTTATTTGAATCTCTCCTTTATTGCTGGGTTAACGTCAGTGGGAGGGTAAAGCCCTGCCAGCAAGACAAGCGTAGCAAGTAACTGCTGCATCTCAGGACCTGGGAGAGATTATCCGCACATTCCACAGAGACCCAGACAACAGATGCCTGAAACTCGGTGTCAGGGCCAAATTCGGCCCTGGTGAAGAGCTTTTCCCTTTCTTTTCTCTGATAGGAAGACTGATGGTGGGGGCAGCACCCTCAGTACCACTCATGGCCATGAGTGCACTGTGCAGGGGACTGGACTAGATGACCTCTCGATGTCCCTTCCAGTCCCATGATTCTATGGTGTCTGCTTCTGAGGCAGCCAGGAACCAGGCTGCTGCACAGGGAAAGCTTTACATAAGAATATAAGAACGGCCGTACTGGGTCGGACCAAAGGTCCATCTAGCCCAGTATCCTGTCTACCGACAGTGGCCAGTGCCAGGTGCCCCAGAGGGAGTGAACCAAAGAGGTAATGATCAAGTGATCTCTCTCCTGCCATCCATCTCCATCCTCTGACAGACAGAGGCTAGGGACACCATTCCTTACCCATCCTGGCTAATAGCCATTAATGGACTTAACCTCCATGAATTTATCCAGTTCTCTTTTAAACCCTGTTATAGTCCTAGCTTTCACAACCTCCTCAGGCAAGGAGTTCCACAAGTTGACTATGTGCTGTGTGAAGAAGAACTTCCTTTTATTTGTTTTAAACCTGCTGCCCATTAATTTCATTTGGTGGCCCCTAGTTCTTATATTATGGGAACAAGTAAATAACTTTTCCTTATTTACACTTTCTCCACATCACTCATGATTTTACATACCTCTATCATATACCCCCTTAGTCTCCTCTTTTCCAAGCTGAAAAGTCCTAGTCTCTTTAATCTCTCCTCATAGGGGACCCATTCCAAACACCTAATCATTTTAGTTGCCCTTCTCTGAACCTTTTCTAATGCCAGTATATCTGTTTTGAGATGAGGAGACCACATCTGTACGTAGTATTCAAGATGTGGGCGTACCATCGATTTATATAAGGGCAATAAGATATTCTCCGTCTCATTCTCTATCCCCTTTTTAATGATTCCTAACATCCTGTTTGCTTTTTTGACCGCCGCTGCACACTGCGTGGACGTCTTCAGAGAACTATCCACGATGACTCCAAGATCTTTTTCCTGATTAGTTGTAGCTAAATTAGCCCCCATCATATTGTATCTATAGTTGGGGTTATTTTTTCCAATGTGCATTACTTTACATTTATCCACATTAAATTTCATTTGCCATTTTGTTGTCCAATCACTTAGTTTTGTGAGATCTTTTTGAAGTTCACAGGCTGCTTTGGTCTTAACTATCTTGAGCAGTTTAGTACCATCTGCGAACTTTGCCACCTCACTTTTTACCCCTTTCTCCAGATCATTTATGAATAAGTTCTCTAGCTTCGTTTCACAGATTAGACTCCTGTTTCTATGCCGTGCCCAGCACCTGTCCAATACAGTTTATTTCAGGTCCTGAGAGAACAACAGAGCTTTATCTGAGGTGGGATCAGCTGGGAGTACAGCTTAGCAGAGCCGGAGTTCAAAGTGTAGAGCAACCAAGACGTTATCTTAGCAGGAAACAGGAGCCCTCTAGTGCTAGCAGGGTGCAATGACATTCACAGATGTCAGCAAGTAAAGCAGCATCCTTGCTAGATGAAAGCGACAGCGGGGAAAGCGATAGCTGGGATATAGACTGGCAGCCAAAGGATTCAAGGCTCCCCTTTTGGCCAATGCAGCCAAAAGGAAGGGCAGCTGGCACAGCCAGCAGCCTCAGCAAGGTCTGTGATTGCCTATAGATCAAAGCCACCCTTGCTGGCAGCTACCAACACCCTTCAGCATAACAGTGCATATGAAATGCAAGTTGGTTTTCCATCCTGGAAGCAGAGATGACCTGTGCCTGCCTATAGTGCAGGTGAGGGGGAAGGAGTGAGGGCAGCCGGCTTCAGCAGTGTTAGTTACTGAGCATGCTCAGTACAAGCCAAGCAGCAAATCTGAGGGGTGGGGCACGTGACCCCGCATCCCCCCACCCACACGTTGCCTCTGCCGGGAAGTGAAGATGGAAGGGACCGAGCAGCAATAATTGAGAGAGGCACTCAGGAAGCACCATCTGCATGTGCTGCAGGGGACAATAGCGTTTAGTGAATTAAAAGTCCTGCATTTGCGCAATCACAAAGACAACTTTACCAGCTAACAACTCTGAAAGCACTTCCCCGGCCAGGAGCACGTTCCTCACTGAGGACTATGACTACAATAGCATGTTCCTTTAAAGGAGGCCTCCACTCCAGCATTTCCCTGTTCCTGGCAGCACCAACACACACTAGGACTTGTGGCCCAGAGGGACACCTGAGAGTTAGAGACTGTGTTGCAAGGCATGCTGGGAAGGAGGCAGAATATATAAGTAGCTCCCTTCCTTCATAACTGAGAGAGAGGGTGAAATGATTACTGACGGTCTCTTCAAAGGACCTTGAGAGAACCCGTGTGTAGAGTCAGATGGCTGGAGAAGGAACCCCAAGGAGGGAAAAAATGTTTAGATACTTGTGACTCAGGGAACCACTGGGAAGAAGAAACCCCGACTGTGTGACATTTGTTTGAGTTGGGACTTTGTGATTTATTTGGACGTCTGAGTTTCTCTGAATGAAGCAACAATATCGTGTGGAAAGGTGATAGAGCTTGGCTTGAGAACCAGACACAAAGTGTGGAAAACCCTATCTCTCTAAGAAGCAAGGGGCAGTGACTGGAGGTCAGAAATCGAAGAGGCCTGACTCAAAGCTCAGTCCAGGCATCTGCTTTTATATCAGGGACCCATCTTGGAGCTGCAGCCAGTTTTAGACTTACAATCACCTAACAAAATTGTGCAGAAGTGGGTACCTTCTACATAATGCACAATCTTATGTATGGTGCACGTATCTTCCCCAACCCCCTCACCTTGGACATCTGGGTAAGTCACCATATAAAGCACTGCCCAGCGTAGGGTGGTGGTTGTGGTTTCTGTCCCTGCCAAGAAAAGGTCGAAAACAGTCTGGACCAGGTTGTCTTCATCAAAGGTCGAATCAGGGTCAGCTTTGCTCTGCAGGTGACAGTCAAAGGTTTGAGGTTAGGGTGCAAAGGTAGGACAATCTGGGTAATAATGAGTGTCACTCTGTACTGATTTGATGCCCAGCAATGTGCAGTGTCTATAACTTTACTAGGGTTACCATATTTTGTGCCTCCAAATGGAGGACACTCCACGGCCCACGGCCCCGCCCCCAGCCCCGCCCACACCCCCCGCCCAACCCCGCCCCCTCCCCAAAGTCTCCGCCCCCTCCCCTGCTTCCCGCGAATATTTGATTCGCGGGAAGCCTGAAGCAGGTAAGGGGGGTGTGGGGGGAGGAGGCGCGGCCCAGGCTGGCCCCCCGGCGTTTCCAGCCTGGGTCAGCTCGGGCCCTGGGGTGCCGGCCCCGGCCGACCACCCCCGGCCCGTCCAGCACTGCCGGCTCCCGGCTGACCGGCTCCCCGCGGGCCCGGCTGACCCGGCTCCCCGGCCGACCGGCTCCCCGCGGGCCCGGCCGGCCCGGCTCCCCGCCGGCCCGGCCGGCCCGGCTCCCCGCCGGCCCGGCTCCCCGCGGGCCCGGCTCCCCGCCGGCCCGGCCGACCCGGCTCCCCGCCGACCCAGCTCCCCGCGGGCCCGGCCGACCCGGCTCCCCGCGGGCCCGGCAGACCTCCCGATTTTCCCGGACATGCCCGGCTTTTGGGGATTTCCCCCCGGACGGGGATTTGAGCCCCCAAAAGCCGGACATGTCCGGGAAAATCCGGACGTATGGTAACCCTAACTTTACAAAACAAAAAAAGTCTGTATTTTTAAAAGAACACTGGGAAACAGGAATGAGGAGTCCATCCCTCCATGCTCCTTCATTTCCACATGCAATGTCCTGTCACTCAAGCTTTGCTCCCGGTTCAGGATTGGACCCAGTGTTAGTGCAGTATTCAGAGGACCTGTTAAGAACAGAGTGGGTGGGAAGCTAGAGCACCGGCAGCTGAAGTCTCCCTCCCACCTGGACCAAATACAGCATGAAGAGCTTTGAAATCTGACGGCGTGGCTGTAGCAAGAGGTGAAGAAAAGTTCCTTTGCTTCCACCATACGCGTTGCAAAATCCTGCTCATCTGAACTGTTCTGTGTAGGGTTACCATATTTGAACATTGAAAAAAGAGGATACTCCACGGGGCCTCTGGTCCCCCCCAACTCCGCCCCTTCCCTGCCCCCATTCCAACCCCTTCCCCAAATCCCCGCCCCGGCCCAGCCTCCTCTCCTGAGCGAGCCCCATTCCCCCTCCTCAGGCTCCAACTTTCTCGGCGCCCGCCGCTCTCCAGCCCATGCGCGCCTGGCCGGGCGCTTCCCCCGCGCAGCAGCAGCCAGAGCCGGGGGAGTGGGAAGTTGCTTCGGGTCCCAGGCCTGCCCCCGAGCTGGGCATCCCAACCCCAACGCGCTCCCACCTGCGAGGCTGCATCCCACCCGCTGACTCCCTCTCTGGCCGGGCTGAAGCAGAGAAGTGCTGCGTGCGTGGCCTGGGCCTTGCCCCCGGGCTCAGGGGGGCCTCCGCCTGCTCCCAGCCGGACCTGGCGAGGCTGCGGCAGCTCAGGCCGGGCGGCTGCGGGAGGCGCTGCAGCGTTGGCCCTTCCCGGGGGAGCTCGGGCTCCCGGGCGCCGCTGCCGCGCGTCGAGAAACTTTCCCCTGCACCGGGATCCTTGTTTAGGGTCTTTCCAACAGTTTTTTCTCCTTGTGCTAGTGCCTATTTCCACCCCTGCTAGACATCATTTTCCATGTGCAGTGTTGTAGCCAACAACAGTTTCATTTTCAAGTAAAAGTTCATGGGGCCCTTTATCAATCGTATCAAATATTAGATCAGGGGGCGGCAACCTTTCAGAAGTGGTGTGCCGAGTCTTCATTTATTCACTCTAATTTAAGGTGTCGCGTGCCAGTCATACATTTTAACATTTTCAGAAGGTCTCTTTCTGTACGTCTATAATATAGAACTAAATGATTGTTGTATGGAAAGTAAATAAGGTTTTTAAAATGTTTAAGAAGCTTCATTTAAAATTAAATTAAAATGCAGAGCCCCCCGGACAGGTGGCCAGGACCTGGCCAGCGTGAGCGCCACTGAAAATCAGCTCGCGTGCCGCCTTTGGCACACGGGCCATAGGTTGCCTACCCCTGTATTAGATCCAATGTGTTCCTTGAATCCAATAGTTCTGTGATTCATTCAAAAAGAACGATGTTTGTCTAGGATGATGTATATTTTAAATCCCCATTCTATTTACTACTCACAGTACTGATGTCTCTGAGCACTGACTACAGCATATCTTTCTCCTTACTATTAATTCCATGATATTATTAAGGGTTTAAATTACACTTACTGGACAGTAATTGCTCTTTTCCATCTTTTAAAATCTCCTTACCACCTCTGTTTGCTTTTTTCCCATTACTTTGATATCACCCGAGTCTCCATGGCAATTTGTTTTGGTCATCATTTCTAAATCGACATTCATATAATATGAAAGTCTTGGAAATTTTTTAAAAAAAAATCTCTTCACAAATTGTCTATAAAATCAAAGAACTTGATCCTACTCCCATTGAAGTCAATGACAAAACACCCTGTGACTTCAGTGGGAGAAGATTAGAACCGTAAAATCACATGACACATTTCAGAGGGTTCTTTTCCATCTTATCCTGGGGAAGTTTGTGGTTTATACCAGAGGACAGCAGTGAAGCCCCAAAAGCACAGTAGTCATATACGGCACAGACACTTACTTTGTCTATCTGAGCCAGGTAGAAATCAATGAAATCCTGTGGTTCATCAGGTGACCCACTCTCTTGGTGGCTTCTGATCTCCTTCCTTGCAAAAGACCGGACAAATTCTTGGCAATAGAATACCTTCTGGTGAGTACCTGGGAGATGATCCATGAGCCAGGGGAAAACATCATACAGCTGTAAGAGAGGCAAAAGTGTGATGCGCTCTCCCACCAACAAAATAAACCCACCCCCAACGAGAAGCGGGGCGAGGGGGTTTCACACCCCTGAACGACAAAAGATTTACAGACGAAAGTGCAGCGTAGACAGAGCCTAAGATTCCATGTACATCAGCCCTCATGAACTGTATAATACGTAGTAAATTCCTCAATACAGAGATCTCACTTCCTTCTTTGCTGGGTGAGAAACCTCGCTTTGCTTTGGATACAGATAAAATAACAAGCGCTTGTGTCAGGGTTCCCTCCCCACTCTAAACTTTAGGGTACAGATGCGGGGACCCGCATGAAAGACCCCCTAAGCTTATTTCTACCAGCTTAGGTTAAAATCTTCCCCAAGGCACAAATTCTTCCTTGCCCTTGGACGGTATGCTGCCACCACCAAGTGAGTTAGACAAAGATTTAGGAAAAAGACCACTTGGAGTTCCTGTTTCCCCAAAATATCCCCCCAAGGCCCTTCACCCCCTCTTCTGGGGAGGCTTGAGAGTAACCAAGGTGAGCACAGACCAGACCTTTGGGTTTGTAGGACACTAAAAACCCAATCAGATTCTTAAAAATAGAACTTTATTATAAAGAAAAAGTAAAAGACGCACCTCTGTAAAATCAGGATGGAAGGTAATTTGCAGGGTAATCAGATTCAACACACAGAGGATTTCCCCTCTAGGCAAAACTTTAAAGTTACAAAAACAGGGATAAACCTCCCTCTTAGCACAGGGAAAATTCACAAGCTAAAACAAAAGATAATCTAAAGCATTTTCTTGCTATTACTTACTATTTTTGTAATATTAGATGCTTAGTTCAGATATGGCTTAGGGAGATGTATTTTCCCTGCCCTGGTTCCTCGCTGACCCCGAGAGAACAAAGGAACACAAAACAAAAACCTTCCCCCACAGATTTGAAAGTATCTTCTCCCCTCATTGGTCCTTTTAGTCAGGTGCCAACCAGGTTATTTGAGCTTCTTAACCCGTTACAGGTAAAGGAGGGATTTTATGCTATCCTTAGCTGTATGTTTATGACAGCTTGTATGTACTCACTAGCTCGAAGATGCTGCTTCCATGTTGGACCATGTAATCATTGTTTTCAATCAGCTGGTGGAAATTTTTGTCCTCAATGGAAAAGCGATGTCCAAACACCACCGCCGCAATCACGTTTGAGACCGAATGGACGATGGGGAAAGAAGGATCCAAGGGATCTGCTGCAAATATAGTGATCAGAATTCACATTAATGTTCCCAACACTGCTCCTCCCTCCCCCTACTGAGAGATGAATCCTGATCAGGCCACTGAAGAGGGAGAGTGAGGGCAGCAGGGCGTTCTCATTTTGAATGGTTTTGATTGTGTAGTACTGGGGGGGGGGGTCAAGCCCTCTCGATGGACTCACTGCCCCAAATTGATTTGATATAAGCAGGTTCCTAACTCCATATTTAGACACCAAACTAATTGGTGCCTGATTTTCAAAGACAGCCCCGAGCTGTCTGCCTCTAAACCCAGACCAGTCGGTGGTAATGATGCCTGATAGAAAAGGTTTGGCCAACTTTTGCTAGAAAAGGGGACCTGCTGGATCACCTGCTGTGTTTGAATGCTGCTTTTTTTTCTTTTCTTTTTTTTTTTTTTTTTCCATCTGTTGTAAATCTAGTAAGGAGACTGTGGCCGTGCCCGGTCATAGTCTTCCCTCACTGCAGTTATCCAGGTCTTGGTCACTTCTAGGATGGATTACTGAAATGCACTTTTCATAGTATTGTTCCATTACTAGATGGAAATGGTAGGATTGTCAATAATAATGCAGAAAAGGCAGAAGTATTCAGCTAATACTTCTGTTCTATATTTGGGAAAAAACCAGAAGATCTAGTCATACATGATAATGAAACACTTTCCAGTCCAACAGTAATTCAGGAGGATGTTAAGTAGCAGCTAGGAAAGTCAGATATTTTTAAATCAGAAGGTCTTGATAATCTGCTTGTAAGACTTCTAAAAGAGCTGGCTGAGGGGCTCGCTGGACCATTAATATTGATTTTCAACAACACCTGGAACACTGGGGAAGTTCCAAAAGACTGGGAGAATGCTAATGTTGTACCAATATTTTAAAGGGCAGGCAATTATACGTCTGTTACTCTGACACTGAACCCATAGCTGTCAGGCAAGAAAAGGGAGCAGCTAATACAGGACTTGATTAATAAAGAATTAAAGGAGAATAATATAATTAATGTCAATCAACAGAGGTTTATGGAAAATAGATCCTGTCAAATTAACTTGATAACTTTTTCTGATGAGATTACAAGTGTAGTTTGATAAAAGAATTAGTGTTGATGTAATAAACTTAGAATTCTGTAAGGTATTTGACTTGGTATTGCATGACAGTTTGGTTGAATATAGGAACGATACAAAATGAACACAGCATACATTAAACGGATATAAAACGGCTAACTGATAGGTCTCAAAATGTAACTGTAAATGGGGAATCATCATTGAGCGTGTGTTTTCACTTGCATCTGAAGAAGTGAGGTTCTTACCCATGAAAGCTTATGCTCCCAATACTTCTGTTAGTCTCAAAGGTGCCACAGGACCCTCTGTTGCTTTTTTACAGATTCAGACTAACACGGCTACCCCTCTGATGTTTTTCTAGTGGAGTACAACAGGGATTGGTTCTTGGCCCTACGTTATTTAACTGCTTACTGTATTTTTCACTCCATGCATCTGATGAAGTGGGGTTTAGCCCACAAAAGCTTATGCCCAAATACATTTCTTAGTGTCTAAGGTGCCACAAGGACTCCTCGTTGTTTTTGCTGATACAGACTAACACGGCTACCCCTCTGAAACCTGTCACTTAAGATACAATCTGAACACACATAACACTTGTGATCACGTAAAGCACTGGGGTTAACTCTGCCCATATCTAGCCGTCTGGGGCCTGGAATTCTCTCCTCTTGCTGGCATGACAGAGACATGCTTCTGGAAGTGAAAAGACCCAGCTATGCTGGCAACGATGTACCTCTCTCATTCATAAAGTACTCCACCAGGTGACGGGCCTCCTCTTGGATTCGGTGCTCCAGGCCTTTCTTGCCTAGTCCCAGGTTCCGCAGGGTCATCAGCCCGAAGCGTCTCTGCTGCTTCCAGGTGTGACCACTTGTGAAAATAATACCTGAGGCCATTGAGAATTGTTGTTTATATAAAGCAAAATCCTTCACATAGTAACAGTTAAATCTAAACTAAATGTTCTAACCGGAGAGGTAAATGCAGAAGAATGTGACTCCTAGCTGACCTCCTTTATCTGGCCACAGATGTGACAAGGATTGTGACAACTTCAGAAAAGTCCTTGATGTCGAGGGTTTTGTTGCTCTTATAAGAGAAATAGAAAGTGGGGCTTCAAAAACTCAGGATGCAGTTTTCCTAAATCGTTTGTGATCCAAACCCATGTAATTCTAGAGCTGGGAACCCACACCAGGAATTCTAGAGAGGAGGGAATTCCGTCGGGTGAGATTTGCTGCAGTGCAAGGCATGAATAACAGGGCAAGGATGGTTGTGTTTGAATGACAGTGCAGAGATCTGACCTGAAGCCCAGCAGGTGAGAAGATCCTGCCCAGGTTAAAAAGCCACCACATTAGATGACTATCACAAAACTAGTACTGTGTAAAGCAGGGGTGGCCAACCTGTGGCTCCGGAGCCGCATGCGGCTCTTCAGAGGTTAATATGCAGCTCCTTGCACAGGCACCGACTCGAAGGCTGGAGTTATAGATGCTAACTTTCCAGTGTGCCGGAGAGTGCTCAGTGCTCAACCCCCTGCTCTGCCCCAGGCCCGGCCCCCACTCCAGCCCTTCCCCCGAGCCTGCCATGCCCTCGCTCTTCCCCCCTCCCCACCAGAGCCTCCTGCACACCGCGTAACAGCTGATCGCGGCGGGCGGGAGGCACTGATTGGTGGGGCTGCCGGCGGGCAGGAGGCGCTGCAGGTTGGAGTTGGGGGAGTTAACGGGGGGCTGCTGACGTATTACTGTGGCTCTTTGGCAATGTACGTTGGTAAATTCTGGCTCCTTCTCAGCTCAGGTTGTAAAGCGCCCCTGCTGCAAAGCGTCTGTGCAATGGGAGTAATGCCAGCTGATGTTCACATTCCTGGCTGACGCTTCAAACAAACTTATCAGTCAGGATTTTGCTCCTCTGTTCTATTCAGTGGTTGTTTGTCTTATTGATTAGTCTCAGAAAAGTCACCCCTGTCGTGATTTTAACCATTTGCAGCAGCATTCCCATGGGGAGAGGACCGTGGAAGCAGGAAGCAGCCGCACTTAAAGGATCATGTGAACTTATTTTTTTCTGTATAGTTTATAAGGAAAGAAAATGTTACCCTTTCCTCCGGCTGTTTTCTGAAAGAAAGGGGTTGTTGGGCGGCCAGAGGTGGCTTCAGAGTGGATAGTCAGGCCATCCTTCACAGATGGGAATCCATTCAGTATGATGATAGGAATATGTCCAATCCACAAGGTGAAGATGTTCCCGTAAATCTGTGCCAACTAGAGACACCATCAGTGCCAGAAAACCACAAGTCAGAAAAACTGTGCACGATGAAACAACTGCCCAGCTTACTTCAGGATGCTCTTTGGGGGGGGGCGAGGGGGGGTTGTAGAAACATTTGTAGTGAAACCCCAAACCATGGCGGAAGACATAGCTGACTATGAGATAAGACCATACTCTCTCCTCCAACAGGATGTCTCAGCAGCTGTGTCAGGGGGATGCTGTTTAAATGTCTTGTACGGAATGGGATTAGAGTTACTACAGGTGAATTTCACCTCATGATTGGACAGATGTCCCCAGCTGTAGAACGGCTTGTGCCTTCCAGTTAAGGGGACAATTCTGTGGTGTCTCTTCTATTACCCTGTAAACATTGCATCTAAAACACACCGAATAAAGGTGGTAACTTGCATTCCTGGGAGACTTCTTATTGTCCCTTGGAGTCACAGTTTATCAGGGTTAGTTATATGTGATAATGCTGGGCAGTGTCATGCATCTCAGTCTTCCTAAGTGCCCCTTGCAGTGACCTACCTCATGGAAGCATCTCATTTTCTCCTTTAGAGCTACTGGCAAATTACAAACAGCCCAGTGCACAGAAACATCCCTATTAATGTATTTCCCCATCACACACCGTTAGAATCCGAGAAGATTAGGGTTGGAAGAGACCTCAGGAGGTCATCTAGTCATTCCTCTCACCTGCCCCTGTTTTCTGAATCCTTTCAAGCAACCAGATTTCTCGGCCTGTTATAAAGGGACATTCACCCCAGAACTTGTATAAAGGGCAAATTTCTGCCTAAGGCAGCCGGTCATTTGCTGCCTCTCTCTTTGCACTAATTTCTGTCATTGGTGTTTGAAAAAGATCTTTCGGTTTCGCAATGCGGCTATTCCTTCTGCCTGATGAAACTGTGTGTGTCCCAGGTTCTTACCATAGAAGTGAATGCGATGCCACCTACTGAGCATTAAGGCTTCAGTGAAGAATTGAGCTGGAAGGGACGACGGGCTGGGAAGGAGCATAGCCATCCCAGAAACATAAATACCTGGATACAAGCAAATGTAGCAAGAAATACTGAAGGAAACCAGGCGACAGCTGAATAGATTTAGGCTGAACTTTTCCAAGGAGGTGCCTCAATAAATCCATATTTAGCACCTGCAGCTCCCATCGACTTCAGTGGGACTTGAGGGAGCTCAGCACCTCAAAATATCATCTCACTTTATCTAGGGAGTTACATATACATTTAGGAGCCTACTCAGGACCTATCTGGGTTTGAACCCCACCCCCTTTAAGCAAGTCAATTCTTTTTGCTGAGTCAGGAACACTTCGTTCTCATTCAATCTTCTGCTTAGCAAATGCCACTAAATTCACACTTTCATCGCTAACACGTCATGGAATTTGTGGCCCTCATTTACTGTCCCATGCACAAGCCAGATGAAATGTTATTTAACACATTGAAGTGCTTTATTCTACAGCTGCTGCGTTTTGCTAATTTTATCATTTACTTGGCTATATTTGGACACACATTCACAATACCTTAATGAGATTCTCGTGCTGGCGTTTGAAATCCATCTGCAACATGGTGCCGATGAGGGGGAGGGGAGTTGGTCCAGGAGGAAGCCGGCTACATGCCCACTTCAGTTTCAGAAATTGCACAACAAAGAGAGAGATGACCAGCGCTACTAAAAACTCGCTTATCACCAACATCGCTCGGCTGCTCTATCTGTCTGTCTACTGTGTGGTCAGATCTGAACTCTCCCTGTCTTTTTTGAGGTCCTAGATCTCCCTAAATAGGCTTTAATCCCCTTCTATCTACCTCTCTCCTTCTCCCTGCGATTCCCTGCTTTTATACCCATCATCAAAGTGGTGAATTGCAAGACTCATGTGTATTTAATAAGACCTTTGTACTGAAGAATAAGCCAATCTTTCTGCTAGCCAAACCTTACCCACCAGACTTTAACCTCTAAAGCTCCCAGTGAGACTGGCCTGCCTTCCTCTACATAAATGTTACGTGTAAAGGTAAAAACCAGTTTGAATGTTAATTATCTAATTTGATGAAAGGTTGGGAGAAAGCCCTCGGGAAAGTTTTCACACAAATTGAGAATTCTCACAGAAAGGAAAGGTTACTTACCTTGTACAGTAAACTTGAGTTCTTCAAGCTGTGTCCCCCTATGGGTTCTCCACGTCAGGATATCCGCGTGCCCGTGCCCTCTTGATTTGAGATTTTGCCAGTCGTGTCCGTGAGTCTGCACCTGCACCCCAGACACCCTAGTGCCCCAATACAAGAGTATATACGGAGGGGCGGACCTGCCGCCACTTCCAGCCTATCAAATATATTAAGTAGAAATTAGGCTTTGGCCTAAAATTAGCCTAAGTGTACAGGAGTATGGGAAACTGAGTCTGTGAGTGTGAGTAGAAGTTAGCAATAAGCTGGAGACAGTACGACAGAAAATAGAAGTTAGCAAGAACATGACCCAGGGTGATGTTGCTGTTACGTATTGGTTATAACTGTTTAAGCAAGGTTTTCAGGAGTGATTTTCAGAATTTTCAATGTTTCATTAAGAGCGATCTGTATTGATAGCATAGGAAGGACATTGGTGCAGATGTTAATTTAAATAATGTGTAATAGAAAGCGCCAATGAGGAGATGGCAGAATACCATGAAGGCAGCTGGAATGTCCGTCACTGCAGGGAAAGGACCTTTGGCAGGTCTGACAAGGTTTGAAGGCCAGAGTCTTGGGTATAACCCGCACTCAAGGCCATGCAAAAGGCCCAGAGGGGAAAAAAACAAAGGCCCAAATGGTAGGGAACCCCTGAAAGCACAAACATGTGCTAATAACAGGGAAAAATAAAGAAATAACTCAAACTAAAAAGGTATAAAGAAAGGGAGGTGTAACAAGCTGCATGGCTCAGCTTACAGACATCTCGATGCTCCATCTCAAGCAGCAACTGGAGCAGTGACGGGTCTGCCCCTCCCTCCATGCCCTCGCCCCACGGCACAAGGTGTCTGGGGTGCAGGTGTGGCTCCGCGTAAACTGCTGACAAGAGTCTCTGCTCAAGCGTGCACAGGCAGGCGCCTATCCTGTTGAGCAGCCATAGGGACACGACTCGAAGAAGACTCGTTGGTTCTCAATTTCGTTTAAAAAATTTTTTTTAATTCCTTTAGGCTCTGCAAAACACACGTGCTTGGCCACTGCGTGTTTGTATGATTATTATTTTATTCCCCTGGAGGTCCTAGGAGGAGGAAAAGAATTAAATTAAAATCCGAGTTTTTATCGTTTGCATAGACCAGCTTCAGTTTGGTTAACGAAAATTTACTAGTCTGTTCCAGGTGCTCCAGGGAGGCCAGGAGCTGTAAACCCACCTTAACCAGACTGTTCAAATGGACCTATGGCTTCTTTGCATCACAAAAGTGGTCCAAAGCAGCTGGTGCATCCTGGTGAAGCGGAGCCGCAGAGCAAGGCCTCAAAAATGAGGGAAATGTTTGATCATTTTAAAACTCTAGTCCTGAAGCTTTACCAGGACCTCTGAGCTGGATTCATCAGCCCAGGGACTTCACTTTGCTTCTCTAGCTTTTCCTTTCTCTTCACATTTGAATACCGGATCCTCTGGGGGGTTGCTATGGCGCTGCTTTTCGGAATTGCAAACTAAGACTTCCATCGGGGAAGCCACTGAGCTAAGGAAAAGCACGGTTGAGAGCTTGTCGTTAGTGAATCTGGAGAACCCTGTGTGTTACAGCGTGAACTTGGTCCAACTTGTATAACCTTAACTGGACTCCAGCTCAGTGACGTGCAAGTCAATACAGCAGCGTTGACATTCCAAAATTAAACCTTGACAGCAATGTTTTGCACAGTATTTATCCAACATTTCATTGGTGCGACTGGATACAAACTCAGCTGTACTCATTTGAACTTCATTGAACTGCCTCCTGCATGTGTACTGCATAAAGGGAGATCACCACAGCTCATTATCTAGCTGTGTCGTTTAACACCCTGAGAAGTTCCTCTAAGCCCTTCACTATTAATGTGTTAGATTGGGAATGGCACTGAACTCACTTGAGCGGACTAAAAGGAAAACTACTTACCTTTAGTAAGTGGAGTTCTTCAAGATGTATTGTTTATGGGTATGTCTACACAGGGATAAAAGACCCACGGCACACCTGCGGCTGGCCCAGGTCAGCTGACTTGGGATCACGGGGCTCAGGGTCCAGGGCTAAAAATCACTGTGTAGACATTTGTGTTCAGGCCAGAACCCGAGCTCTGGGACCCATCACTCCTGAAGAAACGTCTACACAGCGATTTTTCAGCTCCAGAGCCTAAGCCCTGTGTGCCCATCAGCTGATCCAGATCAGCCATGGGTTTTTATACCTCTGTGTAGACATACCCTATATGCGTTCCACTTCTGGTGTGCATGTGCCCTGTGCGCTCAAGATAGGGTGACCAGACGTCCCGATTTTATCGGGACTGTCCCGATATTTACTTGTTTGTCCCGCGTCCCGACCGATGTTTGGTCGGGACACTGGACAAAGAAGCAATTTCTGCCCTCCACTCCGGCTCGTGCCCCCCTCCCCGCCCCGACTCCACCCCTCCTTCCCCGATTGGATAGCTCCCCTGGCCCCGCCTCTTCCCCACGCACACCGCTTGCCCGCTGATCAGCTGTATGGCGGCGGCGCAAGCGCTGGAGGGAGGCCGGACACCAGCGTGTGTGGCGCGGCCGCCATGAAGATTAAGAGAGTGGTGCGGTACAGCAGCTGCGCCTGGAGGCCAGCGGAGGAGGGATGTGTGGAGGGGGCATGGAAGGAGGGGGGTCGGGCAGTTGCTCCGAGTCTGCGCCTCTCTCTTGGCGCGGCGGCTGTGGGGGGGTCTGGGGTGCGGGCGCTGTAACCCGAAACCTCCCACCCGTGAGTGGAGCGGAGGCGGCGGGGGAAGAAGGAAGCGGCTCGGCTCGGCAGTCCCACACACACCAAGGGGGGAGCGCTCCCCCCAAGCGTTTATTCACTGGAGCTTATGGCAGCTACAGGGTGGGGAAGGGGGGGTCTGTGCCTCCTTTGCGGGGCTCTCTCGGCCCCGGGTGGGTTCTCGCTGCCCCCTGCTCCTGCGGTCTTCCCGACCCCACCCCCCGGGACTTTGCCTCCTGCACCAGCCTTTGAGTGCAGAGGCGGGACAAGCCCGTGCCGGGAGGGAGGCTGGTTTTTAGGGCAGAGGAGCAGCCGAGCGCTGCATCTCTGATTGCAGAGCCGGGGGGCAGCCAGCGGCTCCAGAGGGTTGGGGCGGGGGCGGGGCTCTGGCAGCTTTAGTTTTTTTTTGCTCCGCCCCCCCCGCGTCCCGATATTTCGTCTTTGGTATCTGGTCACCCTAGCTCAAGAACCAAACACTTTACCCAGCAGTCTCTGTTGGTCACACCTGCTTCTTTGGTGACCTCGAGCCCCTCCAACTCCAGGGTATAAAGGAGGCAGAGTGACCAACCAACCCTCAGTTTCTGTGCCACTATCAAATCCAGGGTATTGGCTTCAACAGTAGCCATAAAAGCAGGGTGGGTCATGGAACACAAGTAAACAACACATCTCAAGGAACTCCAGTTACTAACGGTAAGTGACCTTTTCTTCTTCAAGTACTTCTGGACATGTGGTCCACTTCTGGCGATTCCTAAGCAGTATGTATCAGCTATGGGCATTCCCCTAAAAGAGGCTGCAGAAGTGGCCAGTCTCTGGTACCATGTGCAGGGGCGGCTCCAGGCACCAGCACAGCAAGCGCGTGCCTGGGGCGGCAAGCCGCAGGGGGCGGCGTGCCAGTCGCCATGAGGGCAGCAGTCAGGCGGCCTTCGGCGGCTTGCCTGCGGGAGGTCTGCTGGTCCCGCGGCTTCGGTGACAATTCGGCGGCGGGTACGCCGAAGGCACGGGACCGGCAGATCACCCGCAGAAACGCCGCCGAATCCGCAAAGGTCACCTGACTGTGATGCTTGGGGCAGCAAAAAACAGAGCCGCCCCTGACCATGTGACCTTACATGACCTGGGAGTTCTAAATTGGTCACCTCATAAGTTTTATGCAGTGAGACGCCCAGTTCAATACTCTCAGTGCTGAGATGGTCTGACCCTGGCATCTCTGAGCAATAGAAATATATAGCCTAAGGGACTGCCTGAATGGTTTGTTCTAATCAGATAAAATGACAGAGCTCAGAGGACATCTAGAGTATGTAATGCAGTCCCATGCTTGAATGAATGAGACTTTGGGGGCGTGGGGAACAGGTAAGTGAATGGACTAATTGAAATGGTGGAGTGTAACTTTATCCCTGTGAAAAATCATATATGGGGTAGGTCCTGCCATAAGGGCTTGCAATGGACAGACACTGCATGCTGGTATAATTGCCACGAGGAATACCATTCTCCATAGGCAAATGGAGTAACAAGCATGAGGCTAACTGTGCTAATGGAGGTCCCATCAAGCCTGGGAAACACCAGATTAAGACTCCATAATGGAGAGGGTTAATTCATTGAAGCAAAACCTCTCAGATCTTTCACAGACTAACTGAAGGATGAGGAGGGGAAACTGTATGGTTTTAAATCACTGAATGATGCACTGAGATAGCAGCCAAATAAACATGTAATGAGCTTACAGACAAGCCAGAGGTTTTTAAGGATAATAGCTACTCAAGGATATGAAGGATTGACATCTCTCGCAGAGGAAGATCAAGTTGGCAAGACAAGGATGAAAAACCCGTCCACTCTGCAGAATAAATTGCCCTCATTGGACTGCTTTCTGCACTGAATCAGTATGCTCTGCACATCAGCAGAACAATTCTCCTCCGCGTCTGTTAGCCAGACAGCTTCCATGCCGTAAGGTGTAGAGAGAACAAATCGGGATGAAATGTTGTCCCATTGTTCTGCGCTATTAAATCTGGTAGAAGAGGTAGAGATATTGGTGGTGTCAGTGAGAGATTTCTGATTTCCATGAACCACCATTGCCTGGGCCAATCCAGGGCCTTTGGGATGATTGATGCCTTGCCCTGTTTGACTTTCCTTCACGCACGTGGGATGAGAGGAATTGAGTGAATAAGTGTACAATAGACTGTGAGTCCAGGGGATTAGGAAGGCATCTGCTTAAGAACCTGGACTCTGTATTCCCCTGGAACAAAATACTTTGCATTTCTTGTTCTGTTCGGTCTCAAAAAGATCTATGCACAGAGCACCCCACTGACTGAAAATGGACTTGATGACCGAACCCTTTATGGCTCATGTGTGATTCTGAGAAAAATGCCTGCTTAAATGGTCTGCCAGTGTGTTGTGTAGGCCTGGAAGGTGAACTGCAGTAAGTTATGTTGTGCCAAATACACCAATTCCATAGGATTGCATTCCTGCATGAGTGTGTTGATCTGGTTCTTCCTTGTCTGTTTACATAAAACTTCGTGGTGGTATTGCTGATCCTTATTTGTACACTCTTATCTTTGATATGAGGTCGAAAGGCCACACAGGCAAGCCATGTTACGCTGAGCTCCAGGACAATGACATGCAGATGGTCCTTTCTTCAAGACCTCTGACCCTGTACTGTAAAGTTGACAAGATGGGCTCCCCGCCTACACACTGAAGCAACTGTCGCACTATTAACTTTGTGGGAAGTGCTGGGCTGAACTGAGGTGGATCCTTCCACCAGTTGAGGGAGTTCAAAAGCTCTTGAGGTATGTGTACGCACATATCTATTCTGAGAACAGCAGGACGATAGACCGTCTGTAACCACCTCCAGAGACGACAAAGACGGAGTCTGGTGAATGGGGTCACCAGAGTACATGATATGTCCTTGCTGTAGTACACAGATTGTTATGAAGTTGATTGATCAATTCTAACAGGTAGTTGAATCTGGTCTCAGTCCCAGTCTGGAGAACAGATGGATGATATATTGAATGCTGTTTAGCACCTGTTCTGGAGACAATCATCTCACCAACGAATTGTTGAGCTATGGGTAAACTACCACATTTCTCTTTCTGAGATGTGCTGCTATAATTTTGTGAAATTTCTCTGAGCCATCAACAACCCAAAGGTAGCACTCTGTACTGGTAATGTGCATTGTCCACTACAAAATGAAAATATTTCCTGTGTGCGGAATAGATGGATATATGCATTATCAAGACTGAGAGCTGTAACCCAATCTAAAGGATCTAGGGAAGGAAGTATGGAGGACAGGATTACCATTTGAACTGGCAAACAAAGAAATTCAGCTCTCTCAGGTCCAATACTGGATTCCAGTATTGGAATAGAATCGAATAGAATCCTTTTCCCCAAGACTGGGGGAGAACCTCATCTAGAGCACCAAGAGGCAGTGACTGAAACTCTTGTTGAGAGGAGACCCTTGTAAGAGGAGTCCCTGAGAAGGGATGGGCAAAGTGGATTGGGGGGTTTGGACTTGAATAGAGTAACCTATTTGAATTATTTTCAGTACACATCTGTCACTGGTTATACTGCTCCATGCTTCCTGGAAATAATGCAAATGGGCCCCAAAGGAGCTAGGGGGAAGAGATAAAGATCCTCCAAGATTGGTTGGCAGCTCTCTCTATACACATCAAAATGACATAGAGCCAGCCCTAGCAGCATTCGGTGATGATGCTGATGAAGTCTCCTCCCTTGTATATGTTATTTCTTCTTGGAGAAATCTGATGTTCTCTGATATGGATGATGACAAGGAGTAATGACAGGCTGTTTTAGCGGAGTACGATATCAAGACTGCTTCTTCTTGTAGAGGGAAGTGTAGAGACCCAATGACCATAACATGGTAGGAGAGACTTCCAGTGTACGTTACGACTCATCAGTTCTAGAACGGATCAGATGATTCCCATCAAAGAGGCGGCCTTCCAGGGTAACTTGGACCTTCTTTGGCAACCCAGAAGACTGGAGCCATGACACCTGCCGCATAGTCATCTCGGCTGCCATCGATCGCAGCACCATTTCAGCAGCATCAATGCAGGTGTATAGGGAATTTTTCTCTATTTATTGACCCTCCACAGACAAAGATTTTAATTCCTCTCTGAGGTTTGATAGAAGCTTAGTGAGATACTCAGCAACTTTGCTCCACATTAGGTAATCATCATTCGAGAGAAGGGCCCTGCTAATTCACAGAAGTCGAAGGCTAGCTGACAAATAACTCTTCTTTCCTAAAAGTCCAATATTCCTGGCTCCTTCCCCTTTGGAGTAGATCTAAAGGTCACAACTGGAGACCCTGGAGGAGGATGCATAAATACTGTTGGAGTTTCTCTTTAGGAAAGGTGATTCCTTTCACCTTTCTGCTGAGTTAGACATACTGTGTTTTCATTAAATCATGTGCTCAGTGGGTTTGACATAAATGCTCCACTTTCCATATTAATAGGTAATGGCATTTCTGACCTCAGTTTACTGTTTTGGATAAAACTTTCCTTAGCATGAAAAGTATCTTACTGATAATTTACATATATGTTCTCAATCACTGTCAGTTAATTCATTATATGAAAATAAATAAATACCTTAACAAGAATCTCATGATCACGTTTAAAACCCAACTCCCGCATGTTCCCAACTATAGGGTTAGGCATCGATCCAGCTGATAACTGGCTACCTGGCCACCTAGCACAGCTTTAGAAATTGCACAGTCCTATGAAACACAGCCAAAGCTATTACAAACATGACTTAACACAAATATCTTTCTGCTGCTTTATCCATCAATACTCAGGGCTGTTGTTGTGAAATGCTGAACTCTTACTGCCTCTTTTCTAGCTTCTGGACTTCCTGATACTTCTTCCTCCCCTGTGTTGCTTTCTCTCATTTATTGTCACCGTCATAACCCAGAATTGCCAGGCTAAGGGGTACTTAATGATATCTTTCTACTGAAGAACCATTCAATGTTTCTGCCAGCCAAACCACAGCGACTAGATATTAACCCTCTCAGAAATCGTGAGTTCCAGATTTTAAAAGTAAAACCAGCAAATGTTAAAATGTTCAATTTTATGCAGCCTTAAGTTTTGCGACATGAGCTGCTGCATGAGTTTACTATTAGCATTTTATTCCCCTGCTTGCCCGAGAAGCAGGACAAGAATTACATGAAATCAGAGTTTTTTAATTTGCTTTGTTGTTTGCATAGCTCAGGTTCTGATCGAATTCATCTTAATGAGGTGGTTTAAAACGAGGGGGGCCATGCAGTGTAAAACAAGCTTCCCTTCAAAATGAGTACCTAATAGCAGTAACTGTGGCTGTACGAGCTGGTTGCCTGCCTGGATCATAGAATCTCAGGGATGGAAGGGACCTCAGGAGGTCATCTAGTCCAACCCCCTGCTCTAAGCAGGACCAATCCCCAGACAGATTTTTGCCCTAAATCCCTAAATGGCCCCCTCAAGGATTGAACTCACAACCCTGGGTTTAGCAGGCCAATGCTCAAACCACTGAGCTATACCTCCCCCTCCCTACTGCTGGTTTGCATGTGCGGATGTCTGGATTTTTGTGGTCAGCAGTGTCTGAGGCTGCACATGCACTGAGTTCCCCTACAGCCCCCTTACCTTCTGAGGGCACGTAACGGGGTGCAGTGCAGACCCACCTCAGTTCCTTCACTAATTTAGAATCCAGGAGCAGTTTAATCCCCAAAGTAAAGGGGAAGAAGAGAAGGGTGGAGATTCACAGGAAGATATTGAGAACCATATTCCCTTCTTCTTCTTCTTCTACTGTGAGTGTGGATCCTCACTAATGCTGAATATATCGAGGATTGTTTGAAATTGCAAGCTATCACTTTGAGAGTGTCCCTGACCAACCGGCTCTGCAGAAAGCATGTGACCAGAAAGAGCCCGCCGGCCTCGAGGAAGGTGGGGTGAGTTGAGCCTTTCTGCTTTGGGGTTCTTTGGGTTATCATTTGAATTCTAAGAAAGAGCAGTGTTACGTTGCCACCTTCCAGCAAGAACATTTCAGATTTTTAATCTAACTTCTTTGTATGCCACGAAACGTAGCATAAACAACCCCCAGCAGGGTCTGGGGCATCCCTAGCCGGAGACAGGGTAGCTTGGCTCTTCCAAATACGGAATCAGACCTAGAAACTAGGTCTAGAAAGCAGTTCAGGGATGGAACTCCACAGTCCAGCTTTAGCTCTAAGACCAGGACATTTCTGAGGCACGCAGCAGACGCTGCTCCGGATCTGTTGTAACAAACCCTGGTGCAATAGGAAGGGAAAGAAGTTCTAGTTCATAGCAGGTTTGGTAGACTGTAAACATACGAATAATAATATAGAAACGCAAGAAGCCTATTGGCCTAGACTAAGAATTAGGCTAAGAGCAAGGCCTCAGAGCCTTAGCAGAAGTTGTTTAATGAAGTTAGCAGAAGTAAGTAAACTAACAGTGACCTTAAATCATAAAATGGTATAAGACTTTGTTTTGCCTGTTTTGTCATAATCACAAGTGATGAAAGACTAAAGAAGGCAGTTGGTATCAGATTTAGAGTATTTTTGGAAGAAAACATCAGCAGATGTTGAATCGCAGGTAGCTATGGTAACGTTGATGTGTCTTTTAATGAGTTTGAACGAGTTACTATACTTACCAATGGGATAAGGGCACCCCCGATGAAGCTCTTTTGCTCTGGGTCTGTGAACCACAGTGACTCCATCTTGGGAACTCTCACCTACTTCTGTGCTAACTGCTTACATGCTCTGAAGCAGGCTGAAGCAGAAATGTATTGGTCAGCGTTTCTAGCACATGGCTGCAGTTTCACTCACACTAGCAGAAATAATAGAGATAAGGAGGAGGGAAAGGAGGGGTAGTTAGTTTGCAGATGTCTAACTCAAGGTCGCAAAGACTGGGAAAGTTTTCTCACAAGCTTATGCAGAGTTTATTGTAACAGTTGTCTGGAAGGGAGGGGTAAGGGGGAACAGCCAGACAAAGAGATGTATGCAAACAGTTTGGAGTATAAAAGGTAAAATTTGTTTGTATTTGTTGCACTGGATTTGAGACATGCTGGTCTCCTAGTGCCATTTCAGAGCTCTGAAATAAACTTGGCTTGCTTTCTCCCCTCGGTGTCTTTATTGGTGCCAAGCACACTGGGCGACGGACCATTGTTGTCCCCTCGAGCCCTTTAGGGCGGGCAACAGTTTTGGCGTCCCTGGGTGGGCCCGAGGCTGAAATTTAGCCTTGCCCGGATCCCTCCTGGTGGCCGACGGATTACGACGACGACCAACGCCCAGAGCTTACCGGTGACTTCATCGGGGGCCTCAGCGGAGACGTGATTTTCTCGACCCCGGAGGGCACAACAGTGCAACGCACACAGACAGTGGAGAAGCAGCTGCGGGCGACGGTGGGGAACCGGTCCCGTGGATAGGGCGACGGTGCAGAACCGGACCCTTGGATAAGGTAGGAACAGCCCAGTGGGGACTTTATCTGTTGTGACCTGGGGATGCCCAGTGTCTACCTGTTTTGACCTGGGGACGCCCATAGTCTCCCTCAGTATGGGGCAGGGACAGAGTACAGCCGGCAGGGTACAGTGTACACCCTTAGAATGCATTCTGGTGACCTGGAAAGTGTTTGGATCTGATCAGTTGATGAAAAGTAAATTGAACAGGTTCTGTACAGTTGATTGGCCTCAGTACCAGCTAGAGTGCCAAGAAAGGTGGCCACCGGAAGGATCACTTAATTACAACACGATCCTTCAATTGCTTTTGTTCGGTCAGAGAACAGGTAAATGGAATGAACATCTCTATGCGTACACGTTTATGGTGTTAAGAAATAGGACTGATATTTTGCTCAAGTGCCATTTGACTCCGACAGGCTCGGTAGTACTGGCTGCTAAGCCCCAGAACCCTCCCACTGTTGTAATGCCAGAATCGGTGTCCCCTTCGGCTCCTCCACCCCCACAGGCTCCAGAGAGTACCCCCCCAGTGGGATTGTATCTGTTGATTACGGAGAGTGTGGTAGCCCGTCCAGGAACACAGGA
The DNA here is from genome assembly GCF_011386835.1 of Chrysemys picta bellii. Lineage (NCBI taxonomy): Eukaryota > Metazoa > Chordata > Testudines > Emydidae > Chrysemys > Chrysemys picta. The sequence continues at coordinate 7,130,358 of NC_088799.1, forward strand.
ACGGCCAGCACAGATACTGTCTGTATATTCTCATGTTGCTTTTAACCCTGTATGTCTGGCTGCCTTTCAAGGCAGAGGCAGGAGAATTCTCAACGAATCCAAGCAAGTTCATTTCTATCTTCGAAGGTTGTCTAGCTAGCCATAAGCCTGACTGGGATGACTGCAATATACTTATGAGAACCCTGTTGTCTGAAGTGGAGCGGAATCAGGTTACAGCTAAGGCTAAGAAGGAAGACGGGGAAGGCATTTAAGGTTTAAAAGGGAAAGCTATTGGACACCAGAGGTTGTACAGAGTGGAATCCTCAGAAGTGAGTGTGCTCGTCCTGGTTTGTTGCTTCAAAGCTCTGTATAGAAGTTATCAGAGTAGCAGCCGTGTTAGTCTGTATCCGCAAAAAGAAGAACAGGACGACTTGTGGCACCTTAGAGACTAACAAATTTATTAGAGCATAAGCTTTCGTGGACTACAGCCCACTTCTTCGGATGCATATAGAATGGAACATATATTGAGGAGATATATATACACACATATATAACCTGTCTGGTCATTCAGTGACAGACCTGCGGGTGGCTATATTACAACAGAAAAACTTCAAAAACAGACTCCAACGAGAAACTGCTGAGCTAGAATTGATATGCAAACTAGACACAATCAACTCCGGTTTGAATAAGGACTGGGAATGGCTGAGCCATTACAAACATTGAATCTATCTCCCCTTGTAAGTATTCTCACACTTGTTATCTAACTGTCTGTACTGGGCTAGCTTGATTATCACTTCAAAAGTTTGTTTTCTCTTAATTAATTGGCCTCTCAGAGGTGGTAAGACAACTCCCACCTGTTTATGCTCTCTGTATGTGTGTATATATATCTCCTCAATATATGTTCCATTCTATATGCATCCGAAGAAGTGGGCTGTAGTCCACGAAAGCTTATGCTCTAATAAATTTGTTAGTCTCTAAGGTGCCACAAGTCCTCCTGTTCTTCTTTTTATAGAAGTTATGTTACTGGAAGGATGTATAATGGTAATGTGTATGTGTTAATGGTTGGAGAAAAGGTGTATGAGTGAAGAGTGGAAGGTTCCTTTGGAAGTTAGAAGAAGCCGAGAAAGGGAGAAGAGGAAAGAGCACAGAATGAGTTAACTGAATGGAAAATATAGCTAGCAGCTCAGTCATGCAGGCTTTATCCAAGGACAGTGTTCACAGCTAAGGCTTGGCTGACAATCAAGAGAAAGGGGGGCCTGAATGTGACCAAGCAACTGTGAGATCTGCAAAATACTGCAAGGCAAATGAGGACAACAGAATGGTTAAAAGGCAGCTTTGTTGGACAGTATTGGCTCAAGGATTTAAAAATTCCCCCACTCTGTTTGGACAGGCTTTGGCCAGAGACTTGGAAGAGTGGGATAATTCAGACAGAGCCCTCCTGCTGCAATATGTAGATGACTTGTTAATTGCTGCTGTGGGTCTAATCCCGTGTCTCAGAGCTACTGTGAGTCTCCTAAACTTTATTGGACTGCGAGGATACAGGGTATCTCAAAGCAAAGCCCAAATTGCTCTTTCAGAGGTTCAGTATCTGGGATTTCACATCAGGCAGGGAGAGAGACAGCTCTCAAATGAAAGGAAGGAGGCTATTTGCCAAGTTCACATCCCCAGCAACCGTAAACGGCTTAGGGCATTCCTGGGCATGGCAGGTTTTTGCAGAATATGGATTCCAGAGTTTGGACTGTGGGCTAAACCTCTGTATGAATGTGTTAAGGGAGCAGAACATGACCCCTTTCACTGGTCCCCAGAAGCGGACAGGGCATTTAAAATCATAAAAAGGAAGCTAATGGAAGCTCCAGCCCTGGGTTTGCCCGATATATCTAAGCCGTTCCAACTGTATGTGCATGAATGAAAAGGGGTAGCTTTGGGAATGCTTACCCAGCTATTAGGTGCCTGGAAACGTCCTGTGGCATACTTTTCTAAACAACTGGATCAAGTTTCAAAGGGATGGCCAGCCTGTTTGAGGGCGGTCGCAGCTACTGCTCTAGTGCTTGGGGAAGCTGAAAAACTGACACTGGGAGGAACTGTGCAAGTGTATGTTCCCCATATGGTCCGAGCCTTGCTGGACACTAAGGGTGGTCTTTGGCACACAGGCTCGGGTTGCTCGGTACCAGGCGAAGCTGTTAGGGAATCCTGAAGTCACCCTGCAGATCTGTCCCTCCCTTAATCCAGCTACACTGCTACCAGAGACAGAAAAGCAGGAACATGACTGTCTGGAAATCATAGATGCCCCACTACTCTAGCCACCCAGATTTAAAAGATCAGCCACTCCCAAATGCTGACTTGGAATGGTATACGGATGGCAGTAGTACTGTTGTGGATGGGCAAAGGAGGGCTGGTTATGCTATTGTGTCTCTTCATGATACCGTGGAAGCTGAGAGTTTACCTGCTGGGACATCTGCCCAGCTTGCTGAACTAGTGGCCCTGACTCGTGCACTCAAGCTGGCAAAAGACAAACGGGTTAATATCTTTACTGACTCAAAGTATGCTTTTGGGGTATTGCATGCTCACGCTGGTCTGTGGAAGCAAAGGGGAATGCTAACAGCCCAAGGCTCCCCGGTCAAGCCTGGCTCTCAAATTCTCCGGCTTTTAGAAGCGGTACAACTCCCCTCAGCAGTAGCAGTGGTGCATTGCAAAGCCCATCAAAGGGAAGATCAAGATGTAACCAAGGGCAATGCCAGAGCAGACAGGGAAGCTAAGCGAGCTGCTACCCTGAAATCAGCAACTGAGGAGAATGCCCAAATGCATGCCCTCATCCCATCAGTGGGTGAGCTTGCAGCCCCTCAGTACTCCCAAGAGGACAGAAACCTGGCTGACAGTCTCGGTCTCCAGGAAAAGGAGGGATGGCTTTATTCCACAGAGGGAAAAATCCTCCTGCCCAAGGGCTTGATTCGACCAGTGTTGCAGAAACTGCATCAAACCACACACGCAGGCAGAGAGGCTCTTACCCAGCTCATGAATAAATATTTTCTAACCTCTGGACTTAAACCCCTAGCATCACAGGTACAGGCTGAATGTTTAATCTGCCAAAAGAATAACCCTTGACCAGGAGTAGCAGTGCCACCAGCCACCCTGGAACCTACCCCAGGCCCAGGATTGGTGTGGCAAATAGACTTTACTGAGTTTCCCAGGACCCAAGGGTACAGGTACCTTCTCGTCTTAGTGGATCGATTCAGCGGATGGCCTGAAGCCTTCCCATGTCGCAACAACACTGCCAAAACAGTGGCTCTTAAGTTTGTCAAGGAAATCATTCCTCGCTTCGGCCTTCCTCAGTGGATGGAATCTGACAATGGAACACACTTCACATCCCAAATTGTTCAAAAGATATCAAGTGCTCTGCAAATCCCCTGGAAACTCCACACACCCTGGCGACCACAAGCCAGTGGAGTAGTGGAACGCACAAATCAGACACTCAAGCGACACCTCTCAAAGGTCTGTCAGGAGGCCTCTCTTAAGTGGCCTGATGCTTTGCCCCTTGTGTTACTTCGCATTCGTGCTCTCCCTAAGGGTAGGATAGGGCTTAGTCCCTTCGAGATTATGTTTGGAAGACCATGGCCTATGAATGGTACCCCAGTTCTGGCAGGAGAGTGGGAAGTGGGGTGTGGTTTCTTGTCTCAGTACATGTGCTCTCTCTGTCTGCTGTTCTTTCTTCTCTTCACAGGTACACCAAAGATTCACAGCCTCTTCTGCTGGATACTCCAGTCCACTCCCTGCAGCCTGGTGACTCCGTTCTCGTGCGGACCTGGAAGGACGAGCCTCTCCAAGAGAAGTGGAAGGGACCCCACACCGTCCTGCTTGTCACCCATACAGCAGCAAAGGTCGAAGGACACAAGAACTGGATTCATCACTCTCGACTGAAAGCAGTGCCCACTCCTAAACAGTGGACTGTCCAGCCTGCGGAGAAGACTGCTAACGACGATTTGGGACTTAAGCTGTTATTCAGAAGACAGTAAGGGTCACTGGGAATGCGTTGTAATCTTTCTGAACAGTCACAGCATTCTCCGTGAGAACCCTGAGCATTGGTTTTATTTTCTCACAGAAGGCCGACCTGGCCTATATATTTGGTCTTGTTATTTTTTGACTTGTTTAGTGTCAACAATTCCTGATTGCATGGAGCTTAATCGCATTCTGTCTTTAGAGTATGAGAAAACTCTGACAAAGGTTTGTTGAGTATTCTCAAAGGAGGGATTGTTGGGGTCCACTAGGCATAGCTACCAGGTAACTCGGGAGAGTGGAAGGCCAAAAGTGCCGATGAAGCTCTTTTGCTCTGGGTCTGTGAACCACAGTGACTCCATCTTGGGAACTCTCACCTACTTCTATGCTAACTGCTTACAGGCTCTGAAGCAGGCTGAAGCAGAAATGTATTGGTCAGCGTTTCTAGCGGATGGCTGCAGTTTCACTCACGCTAGCAGAAATAATAGAGATAAGGAGGAGGGAAAGGAGGGGTAATTAGTTTGCAGATGTCTAACACAAGGTCGCAAAGACTGGGAAAGTTTTCTCACAAGCTCATGTAGAGTTTATTGTAACAGTTGTCTGGAAGGGAGGGGTAAGGGGGAACAGCCAGACAAAGAGATGTATGCAAACAGTTTGGAGTATAAAAGGTAAAAGTTGTTTGTATTTGTTGCCCTGGATTTGAGACATGCTGGTCTCCTAGTGCCATTTCAGAGCTCTGAAATAAACTTGGCTTGCTTTCTCCCCTCGGTGTCTTTATTGGTGCTAAGCACACTGGGCGACGGACCATTGTTGTCCCCTCGAGCTGTGCCACCCCAAACAGCCTGGCCCCCATATCTGCCGCCTTCCACTTCCCACCCCCTGACTGCCCCCCTCAGAACCTCCAAACCCATCCAACCCCCCCTTGCTCCTTGTCCCCTGACCGCCCCCTCCCAGGACCCCCCATCCCCAGAACCTCACCCCCTAGCCAACCACCCCTGCTCCCTGTCTCCTGACTGCCCCAGCCCCTATCCACACCCCTGCCCCCTGACAGGCCCCCTGGGACTCCCACGCCTATCCAACCACCCCCTGCTCCTTGTCCCCTGACCACCACCCCAGAACCTCTGCCCCATCCACCCACCCCCTGCTCCCTGACTGCCCCCTGGAACCTCCTGCCCCTTATCCAACCCCCCCCCCCCCCCCGCTTCCCGCCCCCTTACCATGCTGCTCAGAGTAGCAGGACTGGCAGCCGTGCCACCTGGTCGGAGCCAGCCACACTCCCCACAAGGCGAGCTGAGGCTGCGGGGGAGGGGGGACAGCAGGGGAGGGGCTGGGGGCCAGCCTCCCCAGCCGGGAGCTCAAGGGCTGGGCAGGATGGGCCCGCGGGCCGTAGTTTGCCCATCTCTGATCTAGGTGGTGGGACAAGGGTGTGTGATCCTTGCAGAGAAGGCAGATATGGTGACTGCCCACTGGCTTTCTGGGCAAAGAGAATTGTCGACACTTGGTATCCTGGCAACTGATGGCCGGGCCCCCTCCTCTGCAAGAATCAGCCCTGGGTGTCGGAGAACAGAGTGAGGCGCAGGTCAGGAGACCTGTTTACCCGGGGAAGAGACAAAGGAAGGAGGCGGGGCAGCTGGTCGTGACTGCGGCTGGCTCCCAGTTAGGGACTCAGGGCTCTGGATTCCCCCCCCCCAGATGGACTTTGCTGTAACTTCCTGCTTTCCGGGCTAACAAGATCTGTTCTACGCTGTGTTCCCGTCGACTAATAAACCCTTGTTTTACAGCGCTGGCTGGGAGTCCCTGCTGACTGCGAAGCTGGGGTGTGTGGCCCCTTTGGGGGCGTGTAAGGCCTCCTCAGATGTCCCTTCCAGGTGACAGGTTTCAGAGGGGCAGCCGTATTAGTCTGTATCCGCAAAAACAACGAGGAGTCCTTGTGGCACCTTAGACACTAACAAATGTATTTGGGCATAAGCTTTCATGGGCTAAAACCCAATTCATCGGATGCATGCAGTGGAAAATACAGTAGGAAGCTATATATACACAGAGAACATGAAAAAATGGGTGTTGCCATACCAACTATAACAAGAGTAATCAATTAACGTGGGCTATTATCAGCAGGAGAAAAAAAACTTTTATAGTCATAATCAGGATGGCCCATTTCCAACAGTTGACAAGAAGGTGTGAGAAACAGTAGGGGGAAAAATAGCATGGGGAAATAGTTTTTACTTTGTGTAATGACCCATCCACTCTCAGTCTTTATTCAAGCCTAATTTAATGGTGTCCAGTTTGCAAATTAATTCCAATTCTGCAGTTTCTCGTTGGAGTCTGGTTTTGAAGTTTTGGCTCACTGCAGGAAGCTCACAGTGCGAACAAGGGTGCTGAATTCACGGAGGTCAGACCCAGGAAGCACTGAATCCCAGGAGGCTTCTTGCCCTGGCGAGAGTGTGAGGGACACACACAGCAGCACTAGAGTCCTGCCTGACTTCAGGAGACAATAGGTTACATGGTAAGTCTCGGATCACTGATTCAATAAGAATTCACTTTTCAGATCAGGTTTCAGGTGCTAATACCTTTGATTATGAATGTGAAATTCACTCTCAGTGGATACTCTGCAACACGTATCTAAAACTAACTGCTTTGTCATTCTTGCCAGTCAACTTATTCGCTACATCATCTGTGAAAAGCAACCACCAAAAGGTGCAAAAACCAACTAAAGCAGATTCATGAAAAATTCAAAGGCATATTCATGGAAAATTGCTTGCAGTCCCGATAAGCAACAATCTGCCTTTCATTAGAATCCATGTACATAACGAACAGTGGAGAGAGGGAAAGGTGTTCGGTGACAGCGTTACCAGTTTGGAGATGACTCTTAATTGTGTATCTATATCTCCTCACTGTATGTTCCATTCTATGCATCCGAAGAAGTGGGCAGTAGCCCACGAAAGCTTATGCTCAAATAAATGTGTTAGTCTCTAAGGTGCCACAAGTACTCCTGTTCTTTTTGCGGATACAGACTAACACGGCTGCTACTCTGAAACCTCTCAGTTGTGTGTGTTCATTGCATAAGACACAAACAGGGCAGCAGATCAGATGTCACAGCCTGTGGCAGAGCTTAGAGCTGTGGATAAGAACTTGCTGAATAAAGCTAAACCTGGTAACAGACAGGTAATATGTTCCTCCTCTACCCTCCTCTCTCTCTGCTGCTGCCACGACTCCAACTTCAGTGTAACACATCTAGGGAGGTGGTGGAATCTCCTTCCTTGGAGGGTTTTAAGGCCCGGCTTGACAAAGCCCTGGCTGGGATGATTTAGTTTAGTTGCAGGTTTCAGAGTAGCAGCTGTGTTAGTCTGTATCCGCAAAAAGAAGAACAGGAGTACTTGTGGCACTGTCTGTACTGGGCTAGCTTGATTATCACTTCAAAAGTTTTTTTTCTCTTAATTAATTGGCCTCTCAGAGTTGGTAAGACAACTCCCACCTGTTTATGCTCTCTGTATGTGTGTATATATATCTCCTCAATATATGTTCCATTCTATATGCATCTGAAGAAGTGGGCTGTAGTCCACGAAAGCTTATGCTCCAATAAATTTGTTAGTCTCTAAGGTGCCACAAGTACTCCTGTTCTTCTTTTTAGTTTAGTTGGGAATTGGTCCTGCTTTGAGCAGGGGGTTGGACTAGATGACCTCCTGAGGTCCCTTCGAACCCTGATATTCTATGATTCGATGATTCTATGATCTAACACATTCCTGGTCCACCTAACTAAAGCTTGACTCTGTAATTCTTTGTTTTACATTTTCTTTCTCTGCGATCTATTAAGGAGAAAGCCTGGGCACAGACCAGTAATGAAGTGGCAGTGGTTTGCAGTTTAATTCCCAAGGTCTAACGGATCGAGAAATTGACTTCACTGGCCTGAGCTGACACCGTCGTCAAAGCTGGAAGTAGAAAGAGGGGAAGAGGTGAAAGGTGGAAATCCACAAAGGCACACATGCCTGCCTACTGGCTCCTCCCGTGCTTTGTGGGGTGCTGCAGCCTAGCGAGGAACAGCACAGATCTTATAGGGATGAGGCTGCAATAAACCCCCTAGCATGGGCTCGGTGTTGATTTCCTTCACTCCCTCCGGTAGCCTGAAGGTGAACGCCCGCAGCAGGTTGGTGAAGAAGATGAAGAGCTCAGTCCTTGCCAGGTGCTCCCCCAAACACACACGGGGCCCTGCAAGAACAAAGGGCCAGTGATTGAGTGGGGGGTAATGTTTATTTTTTCATTTGAAAATCTGAATTACAATTGGATTGAATGTATTGTGTATCCGATCTGGTCAAAGCTCAAAGTTGGCAAAATCCAATTTCTCACTGAAGAAAAATACCATCTGTTTAAAGTGAAGTCATTTAGTACTTCAGAAGTTATCAAGATTTGAGGATAGGTCTGTGCACATGTGGCACAATATATTCTGTCCTCTGAGACTGAAACAGCCGTTGAGTAACCATGGGAGAAAAGGACATACGGTCATTTTCCATGTAACTGTTACTCTACGGTTGAGGATCGTATTTATTGCCTTGCGATTTCTAAGTGCAATAGAATTATACTCATTCGTATTAATGATTGGGAGATCCAATGCATAATAGTTATTTTTGCAAATTAGTAACTGAACAATTAAAATCCATCACAAAATATACGTTCCTTTGTTTTGACAATTCTCATTTTAGTATTAATAAGAACATAAAAACGGCCATATTAGGTCAGATCAATGGTCCATCTAGCATTCTGTAATTCAATCTTTGCTGAGAAATGGGGTGAGACTGCTGGGTTTTGTGTAAATTACAAGGTCTGAAGGTTAACAAGGTTCCACTGCTAATCCATTAATTCACCCCTCACAATCGAACCCACTAAGAAGCTTTTCCTGTCAGTGCTCTTACCTGCTGAGAATGGTAAGAAAGCTTCTTTGGTCACAAAATTTCCATCCTGATCCAGGAAGTGATTTGGGTTGAACTGTCGAGGTGTCTCCCATTGCTCAGGGTCAAGCAAGGCAGAGGTTAAATTTGGGAGAATAATGGTGCCCTGCAAGGGAAAATTTGACTCAGTTCAGTGTCTCTCCATCAGAAAGATGGGTAAGGACCGACAGTCTTCAGTTTTCATTTATTACCTTGCGTGGAAGGTCACCTAGAGAAAACCCTATGTCCCCAGGAATACATTTGGAGTGCGCTGGACAATACATTTCTATTTGTCCTTCTGCATCTGATGACAGCAGTCATGTTGCTAGAAACACCAGCAACAAAGAGGCCAGTGCAAAAGTCTTATACCTAGAATCCTCCCTGCTTTAACATTGACTCCTCAATGGAAGCAAAAGGAGGAATGTTTAACATTTTTAAACAATTGCTTTAAATTGACAACGTTATATTTTTCTGGTGTTAAAACGGCAAGACACTGACCAAGAGTTCAATGGGCTGATAGAATTTGAAAACAAGGCCATTCAGTGTGAGATTTAAAAATGGAGAAGAGATACACGGTCTAACCCTTCTTTCTGGCCAAGAAATACACCAGGTAGGATGTAGGAGGGGGAATTAAAGGGGTCTTGAAGTCACCTTTGAGCTTCCCTTATTCTTGGCTCTGCCCAGAGCATAATGTTGCCAAGGCCCCTAAGGGACATATTGGCAGCTGAGAATAGCCAGATCACAGCAGGCTGCAAGAGTGGTCACCCCAAGCTCTCTGCTGATTCTGTAATGTTTGAGGAACTCCCTAAAATCAGGGATATTTCCCAGTGGCCTCATCCATCAGCTTTATTCTTTAGGTGTTGGAAGAAAGTGAAGGAGCTGCAAAGCAAAAGAAACTCAGGTCCACGGTGTATGTGGACACACCGATTAGTTGGATTCCTAGTACATTGGCCCTCTGATGGAAGGATAGAGAACGGCTCTGTACCTTCTCAATGGGAAAGCCCTGCAGCATTGTGTCTTTTACACATGTTCTAGGAATTCCGACTGCAACGATGTTGCTGTAGCGCTGGATCTCATGAATCACGGCGTTGGTGTAGGGCAGGTTCTTCCGATCCTCGTAGCAGATTAATTGGGAGGGACCCAGCTCAGCGTCCAGCTCCTTCTGGACTTTCTCTGAAGAGAAACATTAAGGACACACATTTTGGACTGTGTGCATGTGTGTATCCTGGATAGGGTGGCCAGACAGCAAGCGTAAAAAATTGGGACACTTTTTTTCCAGGGTGAGGGGTGGGTATAGTTGCCTATATAAGACAAAGCCCCTAATATTGGAACAGTCCCAATAATATCAGGACATCTGGTCACCCTAATCCTGGAGCCTTTTCTTTTCCCTGCTGGAATGTTATTTGAATCTCTCCTTTATTGCTGGGTTAACGTCAGTGGGAGGGTAAAGCCCTGCCAGCAAGACAAGCGTAGAAAGTAACTGCTGCATCTCAGGACCTGGGAGAGATTATCCGCACATTCCACAGAGACCCAGACAACAGATGCCTGAAACTCGGTGTCAGGGCCAAATTCGGCCCTGGTGAAGAGCTTTTCCCTTTCTTTTCTCTGATAGGAAGACTGATGGTGGGGGCAGCACCCTCAGTACCACTCATGGCCATGAGTGCACTGTGCAGGGGACTGGACTAGATGACCTCTCGATGTCCCTTCCAGTCCCATGATTCTATGGTGTCTGCTTCTGAGGCAGCCAGGAACCAGGCTGCTGCACAGGGAAAGCTTTACATAAGAACATAAGAACGGCCGTACTGGGTCGGACCAAAGGTCCATCTAGCCCAGTATCCTGTCTACCGACAGTGGCCAGTGCCAGGTGCCCCAGAGGGAGTGAACCAAAGAGGTAATGATCAAGTGATCTCTCTCCTGCCATCCATCTCCATCCTCTGACAGACAGAGGCTAGGGACACCATTCCTTACCCATCCTGGCTAATAGCCATTAATGGACTTAACCTCCATGAATTTATCCAGTTCTCTTTTAAACCCTGTTATAGTCCTAGCTTTCACAACCTCCTCAGGCAAGGAGTTCCACAAGTTGACTATGTGCTGTGTGAAGAAGAACTTCCTTTTATTTGTTTTAAACCTGCTGCCCATTAATTTCATTTGGTGGCCCCTAGTTCTTATATTATGGGAACAAGTAAATAACTTTTCCTTATTTACACTTTCTCCACATCACTCATGATTTTACATACCTCTATCATATACCCCCTTAGTCTCCTCTTTTCCAAGCTGAAAAGTCCTAGTCTCTTTAATCTCTCCTCATAGGGGACCCATTCCAAACACCTAATCATTTTAGTTGCCCTTCTCTGAACCTTTTCTAATGCCAGTATATCTGTTTTGAGATGAGGAGACCACATCTGTACGTAGTATTCAAGATGTGGGCGTACCATCGATTTATATAAGGGCAATAAGATATTCTCCGTCTCATTCTCTATCCCCTTTTTAATGATTCCTAACATCCTGTTTGCTTTTTTGACCGCCGCTGCACACTGCGTGGACGTCTTCAGAGAACTATCCACGATGACTCCAAGATCTTTTTCCTGATTAGTTGTAGCTAAATTAGCCCCCATCATATTGTATCTATAGTTGGGGTTATTTTTTCCAATGTGCATTACTTTACATTTATCCACATTAAATTTCATTTGCCATTTTGTTGTCCAATCACTTAGTTTTGTGAGATCTTTTTGAAGTTCACAGGCTGCTTTGGTCTTAACTATCTTGAGCAGTTTAGTACCATCTGCGAACTTTGCCACCTCACTTTTTACCCCTTTCTCCAGATCATTTATGAATAAGTTCTCTAGCTTCGTTTCACAGATTAGACTCCTGTTTCTATGCCGTGCCCAGCACCTGTCCAATACAGTTTATTTCAGGTCCTGAGAGAACAACAGAGCTTTATCTGAGGTGGGATCAGCTGGGAGTACAGCTTAGCAGAGCCGGAGTTCAAAGTGTAGAGCAACCAAGACGTTATCTTAGCAGGAAACAGGAGCCCTCTAGTGCTAGCAGGGTGCAATGACATTCACAGATGTCAGCAAGTAAAGCAGCATCCTTGCTAGATGAAAGCGACAGCGGGGAAAGCGATAGCTGGGATATAGACTGGCAGCCAAAGGATTCAAGGCTCCCCTTTTGGCCAATGCAGCCAAAAGGAAGGGCAGCTGGCACAGCCAGCAGCCTCAGCAAGGTCTGTGATTGCCTATAGATCAAAGCCACCCTTGCTGGCAGCTACCAACACCCTTCAGCATAACAGTGCATATGAAATGCAAGTTGGTTTTCCATCCTGGAAGCAGAGATGACCTGTGCCTGCCTATAGTGCAGGTGAGGGGGAAGGAGTGAGGGCAGCCGGCTTCAGCAGTGTTAGTTACTGAGCATGCTCAGTACAAGCCAAGCAGCAAATCTGAGGGGTGGGGCACGTGACCCCGCATCCCCCCACCCACACGTTGCCTCTGCCGGGAAGTGAAGATGGAAGGGACTGAGCAGCAATAATTGAGAGAGGCACTCAGGAAGCACCATCTGCATGTGCTGCAGGGGACAATAGCGTTTAGTGAATTAAAAGTCCTGCATTTGCGCAATCACAAAGACAACTTTACCAGCTAACAACTCTGAAAGCACTTCCCCGGCCAGGAGCACGTTCCTCACTGAGGACTGTGACTACAATAGCATGTTCCTTTAAAGGAAGCCTCCACGCCAGCATTTCCCTGTTCCTGGCAGCACCAACACACACTAGGACTTGTGGCCCAGAGGGACACCTGAGAGTTAGAGACTGTGTTGCAAGGCATGCTGGGAAGGAGGCAGAATATATAAGTAGCTCCCTTCCTTCATAACTGAGAGAGAGGGTGAAATGATTACTGACGGTCTCTTCAAAGGACCTTGAGAGAACCCGTGTGTAGAGTCAGATGGCTGGAGAAGGAACCCCAAGGAGGGAAAAAATGTTTAGATACTTGTGACTCAGGGAACCACTGGGAAGAAGAAACCCCGACTGTGTGACATTTGTTTGAGTTGGGACTTTGTGATTTATTTGGACGTCTGAGTTTCTCTGAATGAAGCAACAATATCGTGTGGAAAGGTGATAGAGCTTGGCTTGAGAACCAGACACAAAGTGTGGAAAACCCTATCTCTCTAAGAAGCAAGGGGCAGTGACTGGAGGTCAGAAATCGAAGAGGCCTGACTCAAAGCTCAGTCCAGGCATCTGCTTTTATATCAGGGACCCATCTTGGAGCTGCAGCCAGTTTTAGACTTACAATCACCTAACAAAATTGTGCAGAAGTGGGTACTTTCTACATAATGCACAATCTTATGTATGGTGCACGTATCTTCCCCAACCCCCTCACCTTGGACATCTGGGTAAGTCACCATATAAAGCACTGCCCAGCGTAGGGTGGTGGTTGTGGTTTCTGTCCCTGCCAAGAAAAGGTCGAAAACAGTCTGGACCAGGTTGTCTTCATCAAAGGTCGAATCAGGGTCAGCTTTGCTCTGCAGGTGACAGTCAAAGGTTTGAGGTTAGGGTGCAAAGGTAGGACAATCTGGGTAATAGTGAGTGTCACTCTGTACTGATTTGATGCCCAGCAATGTGCAGTGTCTATAACTTTACAAAACAAAAAAAGTCTGTATTTTTAAAAGAACACTGGGAAACAGGAATGAGGAGTCCATCCCTCCATGCTCCTTCGTTTCCACATGCAATGTCCTGTCACTCAAGCTTTGCTCCCGGTTCAGGATTGGACCCAGTGTTAGTGCAGTATTCAGAGGACCTGTTAAGAACAGAGTGGGTGGGAAGCTAGAGCACCGGCAGCTGAAGTCTCCCTCCCACCTGGACCAAATACAGCATGAAGAGCTTTGAAATCTGACGGCGTGGCTGTAGCAAGAGGTGAAGAAAAGTTCCTTTGCTTCCACCATACGCGTTGCAAAATCCTGCTCATCTGAACTGTTCTGTGTAGGGTTACCATATTTGAACATTGAAAAAAGAGGATACTCCACGGGGCCCCTGGTCCCCCCCAACTCCGCCCCTTCCCTGCCCCCATTCCAACCCCTTCCCCAAATCCCTGCCCCGGCCCAGCCTCCTCTCCTCAGCGAGCCACATTCCCCCTCCTCAGGCTCCAACTTTCCCGGCGCCCGCCGCTCTCCAGCCCATGCGCGCCTGGCCGGGCGCTTCCCCCGCGCAGCAGCAGCCAGAGCCGGGGGAGTGGGAAGTTGCTTCGGGTCCCAGGCCTGCCCCCGAGCTGGGCATCCCAACCCCAACGCACTCCCACCTGCGAGGCTGCATCCCACCCGCTGACTCCCTCTCTGGCCGGGCTGAAGCAGAGAAGTGCTGCGTGCGTGGCCTGGGCCTTGCCCCCGGGCTCAGGGGGGCCTCCACCTGCTCCCAGCCGGACCTGGCGAGACTGCGGCAGCTCAGGCCGGGCGGCTGCGGGAGGCGCTGCAGCGTTGGCCCTTCCCGGGGGAGCTCGGGCTCCCGGGCGCCGCTGCCGCGCGTCGAGAAACTTTCCCCTGCACCGGGATCCTTGTTTAGGGTCTTTCCAACAGTTTTTTCTCCTTGTGCTAGTGCCTATTTCCACCCCTGCTAGACATCAGTTTCCATGTGCAGTGTTGTAGCCGACAACAGTTTCATTTTCAAGTAAAAGTTCATGGGGCCCTTTATCAATCGTATCAAATATTAGATCAGGGGTCGGCAACCTTTCAGAAGTGGTGTGCCGAGTCTTCATTTATTCACTCTAATTTAAGGTTTCGCGTGCCAGTCATACATTTTAACATTTTCAGAAGGTCTCTTTCTGTACGTCTATAATATAGAACTAAACGATTGTTGTATGGAAAGTAAATAAGGTTTTTAAAATGTTTAAGAAGCTTCATTTAAAATTAAATTAAAATGCAGAGCCCCCCGGACAGGTGGCCAGGACCTAGCCAGCGTGAGCGCCACTGAAAATCAGCTCGCGTGCCGCCTTTGGCACGCGGGCCATAGGTTGCCTACCCCTGTATTAGATCCAATGTGTTCCTTGAATCCAATAGTTCTGTGATTCATTCAAAAAGAACGATGTTTGTCTAGGATTATGTATATTTTAAATCCCCATTCTATTTACTACTCACAGTACTGATGTCTCTGAGCACGGACTACAGCATATCTTTCTCCTTACTATTAATTCCATGATATTATTAAGGGTTTAAATTACACTTACTGGACAGTAATTGCTCTTTTCCATCTTTTAAAATCTCCTTACCACCTCTGTTTGCTTTTGTCCCATTACTTTGATATCACCCGAGTCTCCATGGCAATTTGTTTTGGTCATCATTTCTAAATCGACATTCATATAATATGAAAGTCTTGGAAATTTTTTAAAAAAAAATCTCTTCACAAATTGTCTATAAAATCAAAGAACTTGATCCTACTCCCATTGAAGTCAATGACAAAACACCCTGTGACTTCAGTGGGAGAAGATTAGAACCGTAAAATCACATGACACATTTCAGAGGGTTCTTTTCCATCTTATCCTGGGGAAGTTTGTGGTTTATACCAGAGGACAGCAGTGAAGCCCCAAAAGCACAGTAGTCATATACGGCACAGACACTTACTTTGTCTATCTGAGCCAGGTAGAAATCAATGAAATCCTGTGGTTCGTCAGGTGACCCACTCTCTTGGTGGCTTCTGATCTCCTTCCTTGCAAAAGACCGGACAAATTCTTGGCAATAGAATACCTTCTGGTGAGTACCTGGGAGATGATCCATGAGCCAGGGGAAAACATCATACAGCTGTAAGAGAGGCAAAAGTGTGATGCGCTCTCCCACCAACAAAATAAACCCACCCCCAACGAGAAGCGGGGCGAGGGGGTTTCACACCCCTGAACGACAAAAGATTTACAGACGAAAGTGCAGCGTAGACAGAGCCTAAGATTCCATGTACATCAGCCCTCATGAACTGTATAATACGTAGTAAATTCCTCAATACAGAGATCTCACTTCCTTCTTTGCTGGGTGAGAAACCTCGCTTTGCTTTGGATACAGATAAAATAACAAGCGCTTGTGTCAGGGTTCCCTCCCCACTCTAAACTTTAGGGTACAGATGTGGGGACCCGCATGAAAGACCCCCTAAGCTTATTTCTACCAGCTTAGGTTAAAAACTTCCCCAAGGCACAAATTCTTCCTTGCCCTTGGACGGTATGCTGCCACCACCAAGTGAGTTAGACAAAGATTTAGGAAAAAGACCACTTGGAGTTCCTGTTTCCCCAAAATATCCCCACAAGGCCCTTCACCCCCTCTTCTGGGGAGGCTTGAGAGTAACCAAGGTGAGCACAGACCAGACCTTTGGGTTTGTAGGACACTAAAAACCCAATCAGATTCTTAAAAATAGAACTTTATTATAAAGAAAAAGTAAAAGACGCACCTCTGTAAAATCAGGATGGAAGGTAATTTGCAGGGTAATCAGATTCAACACACAGAGGATTTCCCCTCTAGGCAAAACTTTAAAGTTACAAAAACAGGGATAAACCTCCCTCTTAGCACAGGGAAAATTCACAAGCTAAAACAAAAGATAATCTAAAGCATTTTCTTGCTATTACTTACTATTTTTGTAATATTAGATGCTTAGTTCAGATATGGCTTAGGGAGATGTATTTTCCCTGCCCTGGTTCCTCGCTGACCCCGAGAGAACAAAGGAACACAAAACAAAAACCTTCCCCCACAGATTTGAAAGTATCTTCTCCCCTCATTGGTCCTTTTAGTCAGGTGCCAACCAGGTTATTTGAGCTTCTTAACCCGTTACAGGTAAAGGAGGGATTTTATGCTATCCTTAGCTGTATGTTTATGACAGCTTGTATGTACTCACTAGCTCGAAGATGCTGCTTCCATGTTGGACCATGTAATCATTGTTTTCAATCAGCTGGTGGAAATTTTTGTCCTCAATGGAAAAGCGATGTCCAAACACCACCGCCGCAATCACGTTTGAGACCGAATGGACGATGGGGAAAGAAGGATCCAAGGGATCTCCTGCAAATATAGTGATCAGAATTCACATTAATGTTCCCAACACTGCTCCTCCCTCCCCCTACTGAGAGATGAATCCTGATCAGGCCACTGAAGAGGGAGAGTGAGGGCAGCAGGGCGTTCTCATTTTGAATGGTTTTAATTGTGTAGTACTGGGGGGGGGGGTCAAGCCCTCTCGATGGACTCACTGCCCCAAATTGATTTGATATAAGCAGGTTCCTAACTCCATATTTAGACACCAAACTAATTGGTGCCTGATTTTCAAAGACAGCCCCGAGCTGTCTGCCTCTAAACCCAGACCAGTCGGTGGTAATGATGCCTGATAGAAAAGGTTTGGCCAACTTTTGCTAGAAAAGGGGACCTGCTGGATCACCTGCTGTGTTTGAATGCTGCTTTTTTTTCTTTTTCTTTTTTTTTTTTTTTTTCCATCTGTTGTAAATCTAGTAAGGAGACTGTGGCCGTGCCCGGTCATAGTCTTCCCTCACTGCAGTTATCCAGGTCTTGGTCACTTCTAGGATGGATTACTGAAATGCACTTTTCATAGTATTGTTCCATTACTAGATGGAAATGGTAGGATTGTCAATAATAATG
The DNA here is from genome assembly GCF_011386835.1 of Chrysemys picta bellii. Taxonomy (NCBI): domain Eukaryota; kingdom Metazoa; phylum Chordata; order Testudines; family Emydidae; genus Chrysemys; species Chrysemys picta. The sequence continues at coordinate 7,147,847 of NC_088799.1, forward strand.
CAGAAAAGGCAGAAGTATTCAGCTAATACTTCTGTTCTATATTTGGGAAAAAAACAGAAGATCTAGTCATACATGATAATGAAACACTTTCCAGTCCAACAGTAATTCAGGAGGATGTTAAGTAGCAGCTAGGAAAGTCAGATATTTTTAAATCAGAAGGTCTTGATAATCTGCTTCTAAGACTTCTAAAAGAGCTGGCTGAGGGGCTCGTTGGACCATTAATATTGATTTTCAACAACACCTGGAACACTGGGGAAGTTCCAAAAGACTGGGAGAATGCTAATGTTGTACCAATATTTTAAAGGGCAGGCAATTATGCGTCTGTTACTCTGACACTGAACCCATAGCTGTCAGGCAAGAAAAGGGAGCAGCTAATACAGGACTTGATTAATAAAGAATTAAAGGAGAATAATATAATTAATGTCAATCAACAGAGGTTTATGGAAAATAGATCCTGTCAAATTAACTTGATATCTTTTTCTGATGAGATCACAAGTATAGTTTGATAAAGGAATTAGTGTTGATGTAATAAACTTAGAATTCTGTAAGGCATTTGACTTGGTATTGCATGACAGTTTGGTTGAAAATAGGAACGATACAAAATGAACACAGCACACATTAAACGGATATAAAACGGCTAACTGATAGGTCTCAAAAGGTAACTGTAAATGTGGAATCATCATTGAGCGTGTGTTTTTCTAGTGGAGTACAACAGGGATTGGTTCTTGGCCCTACGTTATTTAACTGCTTACTGTATTTTTCACTCCATGCATCTGATGAAGTGGGGTTTAGCCCACAAAAGCTTATGCCCAAATACATTTCTTAGTGTCTAAGGTGCCACAAGGACTCCTCGTTGTATTTGCTGATACAGACTAACACGGCTACCCCTCTGAAACCTGTCACTTAAGATACAATCTGAACATACATAACACTTGTGATCACGTAAAGCACTGGGGTTAACTCTGCCCATATCTAGCCATCTGGGGCCTGGAATTCTCTCCTCTTGCTGGCATGACAGAGACATGCTTCTGGAAGTGAAAAGACCCAACTATGCTGGCAATGATGTACCTCTCTCATTCATAAAGTACTCCACCAGGTGACGGGCCTCCTCTTGGATTCGGTGCTCCAGGCCTTTCTTGCCTAGTCCCAGGTTCCGCAGGGTCATCAGCCCGAAGCGTCTCTGCTGCTTCCAGGTGTGACCACTTGTGAAACTAATACCTGAGGCCATTGAGAATTGTTGTTTATATAAAGCAAAATCCTTCACATAGTAACAGTTAAATCTAAACTAAATTTTCTAACCGGAGAGGTAAATGCAGAAGAATGTGACTCCTAGCTGACCTCCTTTATCTGGCCAGAGATGTGACAAGGATTGTGACAACTTCAGAAAAGTCCTTGATGTCGAGGGTTTTGTTGCTCTTATAAGAGAAATAGAAAGTGGGGCTTCAAAAACTCAAGATGCAGTTTTCCTAAATCATTTGTGATCCAAACCCATGTAATTCTAGAGCTGGGAACCCACACCAGGAATTCTAGAGAGGAGGGAATTCCGTCGGGTGAGATTTGCTGCAGTGCAAGGCATGAATAACAGGGCAAGGATGGTTGTGTTTGAATGACAGTGCAGAGATCTGACCTGAAGCCCAGCAGGTGAGAAGATCCTGCCCAGGTTAAAAAGCCACCACATTAGATGACTATCACAAAACTAGTACTGTGTAAAGCAGGGGTGGCCAACCTGTGGCTCCGGAGCCGCATGCGGCTCTTCAGAGGTTAATATGCAGCTCCTTGCACAGGCACCGACTCCGAGGCTGGAGTTATAGATGCTAACTTTCCAATGTGCCGGAGAGTGCTCAGTGCTCAACCCCCTGCTCTGCCCCAGGCCCGGCCCCCACTCCAGCCCTTCCCCCGAGCCTGCCATGCCCTCGCTCTTCCCCCCTCCCCACCAGAGCCTCCTGCACACCGCGTAACAGCTGATCGCGGCGGGCGGGAGGCACTGATTGGTGGGGCTGCCGGCGGGCAGGAGGCGCTGCAGGTTGGAGTTGGGGGAGTTAACGGGGGGCTGCTGACGTATTACTGTGGCTCTTTGGCAATGTATGTTGGTAAATTCTGGCTCCTTCTCAGCTCAGGTTGTAAAGCGCCCCTGCTGCAAAGCGTCTGTGCAATGGGAGTAATGCCAGCTGATGTTCACATTCCTGGCTGATGCTTCAAACAAACTTATCAGTCAGGATTTTGCTCCTCTGTTCTATTCAGTGGTTGTTTGTCTTATTGATTAGTCTCAGAAAAGTCACCCTTGTCGTGATTTTAACCATTTGCAGCAGCATTCCCACGGGGAGAGGACTGTGGAAGCAGGAAGCAGCCGCACTTAAAGGATCATGTGAACTTATTTTTTTCTGTATAGTTTATAAGGAAAGAAAATGTTACCCTTTCCTCCGGCCGTTTTCTGAAGGAAAGGGGTTGTTGGGCGGCCAGAGGTGGCTTCAGAGTGGGTAGTCAGGCCATCCTTCACAGATGGGAATCCATTCAGTATGATGATAGGAATATGTCCAATCCACAAGGTGAAGATGTTCCCGTAAATCTGTGCCAACTAGAGACACCATCAGTGCCAGAAAACCACAAGTCAGAAAAACTGTGCACGATGAAACAACTGCCCAGCTTACTTCAGGATGCTCTTTGGCGGGGGGGGTGAGGGGGGGTTGTAGAAACATTTGTAGTGAAACCCCAAACCATGGCGGAAGACATAGCTGACTATGAGATAAGACCATACTCTCTCCTCCAACAGGATGTCTCAGCAGCTGTGTCAGGGGGATGCTGTTTAAATGTCTTGTACGGAATGGGATTAGAGTTACTACAGGTGAATTTCACCTCATGATTGGACAGATGTCCCCAGCTGTAGAACGGCTTGTGCCTTCCAGTTAAGGGGACAATTCTGTGGTGTCTCTTCTATTACCCTGTAAACATTGCATCTAAAACACACCGAATAAAGGTGGTAACTTGCATTCCTGGGAGACTTCTTATTGTCCCTTGGAGTCACAGTTTATCAGGGTTAGTTATATGTGATAATGCTGGGCAGTGTCATGCATCTCAGTCTTCCTAAGTGCCCCTTGCAGTGACCTACCTCATGGAAGCATCTCATTTTCTCCTTTAGAGCTACTGGCAAATTACAAACAGCCCAGTGCACAGAAACATCCCTATTAATGTATTTCCCCATCACACACCGTTAGAATCCGAGAAGATTAGGGTTGGAAGAGACCTCAGGAGGTCATCTAGTCATTCCTCTCACCTGCCCCTGTTTTCTGAATCCTTTCAAGCAACCAGATTTCTCTGCCTGTTATAAAGGGACATTCACCCCAGAACTTGTATAAAGGGCAAATTTCTGCCTAAGGCAGCCGGTCATTTGCTGCCTCTCTCTTTGCACTAATTTCTGTCATTGGTGTTTGAAAAAGATCTTTCGGTCTCGCAATGCGGCTATTCCTTCTGCCTGATGAAACTGTGTGTGTCCCAGGTTCTTAGTGAATGCGATGCCACCTACTGAGCATTAAGGCTTCAGTGAAGAATTGAGCTGGAAGGGACGACGGGCTGGGAAGGAGCATAGCCATCCCAGAAACATAAATACCTGGATACAAGCAAATGTAGCAAGAAATACTGAAGGAAACCAGGCGACAGCTGAATAGATTTAGGCTGAACTTTTCCAAGGAGGTGCCTCAATAAATCCATATTTAGCACCTGCAGCTCCCATCGACTTCAGTGGGACTTGAGGGAGCTCAGCACCTCAAAATATCATCTCACTTTATCTAGGGAGTTACATATACATTTAGGAGCCTACTCAGGACCTATCTGGGTTTGAACCCCACCCCCTTTAAGCAAGTCAATTCTTTTTGCTGAGTCAGGAACACTTCGTTCTCATTCAATCTTCTGCTTAGCAAATGCCACTAAATTCCCACTTTCATCGCTAACACGTCATGGAATTTGTGGCCCTCATTTACTGTCCCATGCACAAGCCAGATGAAATGTTATTTAACACATTGAAGTGCTTTATTCTACAGCTGCTGCGTTTTGCTAATTTTATCATTTACTTGGCTATATTTGGACACACATTCACAATACCTTAATGAGATTCTCATGCTGGCGTTTGAAATCCATCTGCAACATGGTGCCGATGAGGGGGAGGGGAGTTGGTCCAGGAGGAAGCCGGCTACATGCCCACTTCAGTTTCAGAAATTGCACAACAAAGAGAGAGATGACCAGCGCTACTAAAAACTCGCTTATCACCAACATCGCTCGGCTGCTCTATCTGTCTGTCTACTGTGTGGTCAGATCTGAACTCTCCCTGTCTTTTTTGAGGTCCTAGATCTCCCTAAATAGGCTTTAATCCCCTTCTATCTACCTCTCTCCTTCTCCCTGCGATTCCCTGCTTTTATACCCATCATCAAAGTGGTGAATTGCAAGACTCATGTGTATTTAATAAGACCTTTGTACTGAAGAATAAGCCAATCTTTCTGCTAGCCAAACCTTACCCACCAGACTTTAACCTCTAAAGCTCCCAGTGAGACTGGCCTGCCTTCCTCTACATAAATGTTACGTGTAAAGGTAAAAACCAGTTTGAATGTTAATTATCTAATTTGATGAAAGGTTGGGAGAAAGCCCTCGGGAAAGTTTTCACACAAATTGAGAATTCTCACAGAAAGGAAAGGTTACTTACCTTGTACAGTAAACTTGAGTTCTTCAAGCTGTGTCCCCCTATGGGTTCTCCACGTCAGGATATCCGCGTGCCCGTGCCCTCTTGATTTGAGATTTTGCCAGTCGTGTCCGTGAGTCTGCACCTGCACCCCAGACACCCTAGTGCCCCAATACAAGAGTATATACGGAGGGGCGGACCTGCCGCCACTTCCAGCCTATCAAATATATTAAGTAGAAATTAGGCTTTGGCCTAAAATTAGCCTAAGCGTACAGGAGTATGGGAAACTGAGTCTGTGAGTGTGAGTAGAAGTTAGCAATCAGCTGGAGACAGTACGACAGAAAATAGAAGTTAGCAAGAACATGACCCAGGGTGATGTTGCTGTTACGTATTGGTTATAACTGTTTAAGCAAGGTTTTCAGGAGTGATTTTCAGAATTTTCAATGTTTCATTAAGAGCTATCTGTATTGATAGCATAGGAAGGACATTGGTGCAGATGTTAATTTAAATAATGTGTAATAGAAAGCGCCAATGAGGAGATGGCAGAATACCATGAAGGCAGCTGGAATGTCCGTCACTGCAGGGAAAGGACCTGTGGCAGGTCTGACAAGGTTTGAAGGCCAGAGTCTTGGGTATAACCCGCACTCAAGGCCATGCAAAAGGCCCAGAGGGGAAAAAAACAAAGGCCCAAATGGTAGGGAACCCCTGAAAGCACAAACATGTGCTAATAACAGGGAAAAATTAAGAACTAACTCAAACTAAAAAGGTATAAAGAAAGGGAGGTATAACAAGCTGCATGGCTCAGCTTACAGACATCTCGATGCTCCATCTCAAGCAGCAACTGGAGCAGTGACGGGTCTGCCCCTCCCTCCATGCCCTCGCCCCACGGCACAAGGTGTCTGGGGTGCAGGTGTGGCTCCGCGTAAACTGCTGACAAGAGTCTCTGCTCAAGCGTGCACAGGCAGGCACCTATCCTGTTGTGGAGCAGCCATAGGGACACGACTCGAAGAAGATTCGTTGGTTCTCAATTTCGTTTAAAAAAAAAATTTTTGAATTCCTTTAGGCTCTGCAAAACACACGTGCTTGGCCACTGCGTGTTTGTATGATTATTATCTTATTCCCCTGGAGGTCCTAGGAGGAGGAAAAGAATTAAATTAAAATCCGAGTTTTTATCGTTTGCATAGACCAGCTTCAAGTTGGTTAACGAAAATTCACTAGTCTGCTCCAGGGAGGCCAGGAGCTGTAAACCCACCTTAACCAGACTGTTCAAATGGACCTACGGCTTCTTTGCAACACAAAAGTGGTCCAAAGCAGCTGGGGCATCCTGGTGAAGCGGAGCCGCAGAGCAAGGCCTCAAAAATGAGGGAAATGTTTGATCATTTTAAAACTCTAGTCCTGAAGCTTTACCAGGACCTCTGAGCTGGATTCATCAGCCCAGGGACTTCACTTTGCTTCTCTAGCTTTTCCTTTCTCTTCACATTTGAATACCGGATCCTCTGGGGGGTTGCTATGGCGCTGCTTTTCGGAATTGCAAACTAAGACTTCCGTCGGGGAAGCCACTGAGCTAAGGAAAAGCACGGTTGAGAGCTTGTCGTTAGTGAATCTGGTGAACCCTGTGTGTTACAGCGTGAACTTGGTCCAACTTGTATAACCTTAACTGGACTCCAGCTCAGTGACGGGCAAGTCAATACAGCAGCGTTGACATTCCAAAATTAAACCTTGACAGCAATGTTTTGCACAGTATTTATCCAACATTTCATTGGTGCGACTGGATACAAACTCAGCTGTACTCATTTGAACTTCATTGAACTGCCTCCTGCATGTGTACTGCATAAAGGGAGATCACCACAGCTCATTATCTAGCTGTGTCGTTTAACACCCTGAGAAGTTCCTCTAAGCCCTTCACTATTAATGTGTTAGATTGGGAATGGCACTGAACTCACTTGAGCGGACTAAAAGGAAAACTACTTACCTTTAGTAAGTGGAGTTCTTCAAGATGTATTGTTTATGGGTATGTCTACACAGGGATAAAAGACCCACGGCACACCTGCAGCTGGCCCAGGTCAGCTGACTTGGGATCACGGGGCTCAGGGTCCAGGGCTAAAAATCACTGTGTAGACATTTGTGTTCAAGCCAGAACCCGAGCTCTGGGACCCGTCACTCCTGCAGAAACGTCTACACAGCGATTTTTCAGCTCCAGAACCTAAGCCCTGTGTGCCCATCAGCTGATCCAGATCAGCCATGGGTTTTTATTCCTCTGTGTAGACATACCCTATATGCGTTCCACTTCTGGTGTGCATGTGCCCTGTGCGCTCAAGAGCCAAACACTTTACCCAGCAGTCTCTGTTGGTCACACCTGCTTCTTTGATGACCTCGAGCCCCTCCAACTCCAGGGTATAAAGGAGGCAGAGTGACCAACCAACCCTCAGTTTCTGTGCCACTATCAAATCCAGGGTATTGGCTTCAACAGTAGCCATAAAAGCAGGGTGGGTCATGGAACACAAGTAAACAACACATCTCAAGGAACTCCAGTTACTAACGGTAAGTGACCTTTTCTTCTTCAAGTACTTCTGGACATGTGGTCCACTTCTGGCGATTCCTAAGCAGTATGTATCAGCTATGGGCATTCCCCTAAAAGAGGCTGCAGAAGTGGCCAGTCTCTGGTACCATGTGCAGGGGCGGCTCCAGGCACCAGCACAGCAAGCGCGTGCCTGGGGCGGCAAGCCGCAGGGGGTGGCGTGCCAGTCGCCATGAGGGCAGCAGTCAGGCGGCCTTCGGCGGCTTGCCTGCGGGAGGTCTGCTGGTCCCGCGGCTTCAGTGATAATTCGGCGGCGGATACGCCGAAGGCACGGGACCGGCAGATCACCCGCAGAAACGCCGCCGAATCCGCAAAGGTCACCTGACTGTGATGCTTGGGGCAGCAAAAAACAGAGCCGCCCCTGACCATGTGACCTTACGTGACCTGGGAGTTCTAAATTGGTCACCTCATAAGTTTTATGCAGTGAGACGCCCAGTTCAATACTCTCAGTGCTGAGATGGTCTGACCCTGGCATCTCTGAGCAATAGAAATATATAGCCTAAGGGACTGCCTGAATGGTTTGTTCTAATCAGATAAAATGACAGAGCTCAGAGGACATCTAGAGTATGTAATGCAGTCCCATGCTTGAATGAATGAGACTTTGGGGTCGTGGGGAACAGGTAAGTGAATGGACTAATTGAAATGGTGGAGTGTAACTTTATCCCTGTGAAAAATCATATATGGGGTAGGTCCTGCCATAAGGGCTTGCAATGCACAGACACTGCATGCTGGTATAATTGCCACGAGGAATACCATTCTCCATAGGCAAATGGAGTAACAAGCATGAGGCTAACTGTGCTAATGGAGGTCCCATCAAGCCTGGGAAACACCAGATTAAGACTCCATAATGGAGAGGGTTAATTCATTGAAGCAAAACCTCTCAGATCTTTCACAGACTAACTGAAGGATGAGGAGGGGAAACTGTATGGTTTTAAATCACTGAATGATGCACTGAGATAGTAGCCAAATAAACATGTAATGAGCTTACAGACAAGCCAGAGGTTTTTAAGGATAATAGCTACTCAAGGATATGAAGGATTGACATCTCTCGCAGAGGAAGATCAAGTTGGCAAGACAAGGATGAAAAACCCGTCCACTCTGCAGAATAAATTGCCCTCATTGGACTGCTTTCTGCACTGAATCAGTATGCTCTGCACATCAGCAGAACAATTCTCCTCCGCGTCTGTTAGCCAGACAGCTTCCATGCCGTAAGGTGTAGAGAGAACAAATCGGGATGAAATGTTGTCCCATTGTTCTGCGCTATTAAATCTGGTAGAAGAGGTAGAGATATTGGAGGTGTCAGTGAGAGATTTCTGATTTCCATGAACCACCATTGCCTGGGCCAATCCAGGGCCTTTGGGATGATTGATGCCTTGCCCTGTTTGACTTTCCTTCACGCACGTGGGATGAGAAGAATTGAGTGAATAAGTGTACAATAGACCATGAGTCCAGGGGATTAGGAAGGCATCTGCTTAAGAACCTGGACTCTGTATTCCCCTGGAACAAAATACTTTGCATTTCTTGTTCTGTTCGGTCTCAAAAAGATCTATGCACAGAGCACCCCACTGACTGAAAATGGACTTGATGACCGAACCCTTTATGGCCCATGTGTGATTCTGAGAAAAATGCCTGCTTAAATGGTCTGCCGGTGTGTTGTGTAGGCCTGGAAGGTGAACTGCAGTAAGTTATGTTGTGCCAAATACACCAATTCCATAGGATTGCATTCCTGCATGAGTGTGTTGATCTGGTTCTTCCTTGTCTGTTTACATAAAACTTCGTGGTGGTATTGCTGATCCTTATTTGTACACTCTTATCTTTGATATGAGGTCGAAAGGCCACACAGGCAAGCCATGTTACGCTGAGCTCCAGGACAATGACATGCAGATGGTCCTTTCTTCAAGACCTCTGACCCTGCACTGTAAAGTTGACAAGATGGGCTCCCCGCCTACACACTGAAGCAACTGTCGCACTATTAACTTTGTGGGAAGTGCTGGGCTGAACTGAGGTGGATCCTTCCACCAGTTGAGGGAGTTCAAAAGCTCTTGAGGTATGTGTACGCACATATCTATTCTGAGAACAGCAGGACGACAGACCGTCTGTAACCACCTCCAGAGACGACAAAGACGGAGTCTGGTGAATGGGGTCACCAGAGTACATGATATGTCCTTGCTGTAGTACACAGATTGTTATGAAGTTGATTGATCAATTCTAACAGGTAGTTGAATCTGGTCTCAGTCCCAGTCTGGAGAACAGATGGATGATATACTGAATGCTGTTTAGCACCTGTTCTGGAGACAATCATCTCACCAACGAATTGTTGAGCTATGGGTAAACTACCACATTTCTCTTTCTGAGATATGCTGCTATAATTTTGTGAAATTTCTCTGAGCCATCAACAACCCAAAGGTAGCACTCTGTACTGGTAATGTGCATTGTCCACTACAAAATGAAAATATTTCCTGTGTGCGGAATAGATGGATATATGCATTATCAAGACTGAGAGCTGTAACCCAATCTAAAGGATCTAGGGAAGGAAGTATGGAGGACAGGATTACCATTTGAACTGGCAAACAAAGAAATTCAGCTCTCTCAGGTCCAATACTGGATTCCAGTATTGGAATAGAATCGAATAGAATCCTTTTCCCCAAGACTGGGGGAGAACCTCATCTAGAGCACCAAGAGGCAGTGACTGAAACTCTTGTTGAGAGGAGACCCTTGTAAGAGGAGTCCCTGAGAAGGGATGGGGAAAGTGGATTGGGGGGTTTGGACTTGAATAGAGTAACCTATTTGAATTATTTTCAGTACACATCTGTCACTGGTTATACTGCTCCATGCTTCCTGGAAATAATGCAAATGGGCCCCAAAGGAGCTAGGGGGAAGAGATAAAGATCCTCCAAGATTGGTTGGCAGCTCTCTCTATACACATCAAAATGACATAGAGCCAGCCCTAGCAGCATTCGGTGATGATGCTGATGAAGTCTCCTCCCTTGTATATGTTATTTCTTCTTGGAGAAATCTGATGTTCTCTGATATGGATGATGACAAGGAGTAATGACAGGCTGTTTTAGCGGAGTACGATATCAAGACTGCTTCTTCTTGTAGAGGGAAGTGTAGAGACCCAATGACCATAACATGGTAGGAGAGACTTCCAGTGTACGTTACGACTCATCAGTTCTAGAACGGATCAGATGATTCCCATCAAAGAGGCGGCCTTCCAGGGTAACTTGGACCTTCTTTGGCAACCCAGAAGACTGGAGCCATGACACCTGCCGCATAGTCATCTCGGCTGCCATCGATCGCAGCACCATTTCAGCAGCATCAATGCAGGTGTATAGGGAATTTTTCTCTATTTATTGACCCTCCACAGACAAAGATTTTAATTCCTCTCTGAGGTTTGATAGAAGCTTAGTGAGATACTCAGCAACTTTGCTCCACATTAGGTAATCATCATTCGAGAGAAGGGCCCTGCTAATTCACAGAAGTCGAAGGCTAGCTGACAAATAACTCTTCTTTCCTAAAAGTCCAATATTCCTGGCTCCTTCCCCTTTGGAGTAGATCTAAAGGTCACAACTGGAGACCCTGGAGGAGGATGCATAAATACTGTTGGAGTTTCTCTTTAAGAAAGGTGATTCCTTTCACCTTTCTGCTGAGTTAGACATACTGTGTTTTCATTAAATCATGGGCTCAGTGGGTTTGACATAAATGCTCCACTTTCCATATTAATAGGTAATGGCATTTCTGACCTCAGTTTACTGTTTTGGATAAAACTTTCCTTAGCATGAAAAGTATCTTACTGATAATTTACATATATGTTCTCAATCACTGTCCGTTAATTCATTATATGAAAATAAATAAATACCTTAACAAGAATCTCATGATCACGTTTAAAACCCAACTCCTGCATGTTCCCAACTATAGGGTTAGGCATCGATCCAGCTGATAACTGGCTACCTGGCCACCTAGCACAGCTTTAGAAATTGCACAGTCCTATGAAACACAGCCAAAGCTATTACAAACATGACTTAAAACAAATATCTTTCTGCTGCTTTATCCATCAATACTCAGGGCTGTTGCTGTGAAATGCTGAACTCTTACTGCCTCTTTTCTAGCTTCTGGACTTCCTGATACTTCTTCCTCCCCTGTGTTGCTTTCTCTCATTTATTGTCACCGTCATAACCCAGAATTGCCAGGCTAAGGGGTACTTAATGATATCTTTCTACTGAAGAAGCATTCAATGTTTCTGCCAGCCAAACCACAGCGACTAGATATTAACCCTCTCAGAAATCGTGAGTCCCAGATTTTAAAAGTAAAACCAGCAAATGTTAAAATGTTCAATTTTATGCAGCCTTAAGTTTTGCGACATGAGCTGCTGCATGAGTTTACTATTAGCATTTTATTCCCCTGCTTGCCCGAGAAGCAGGGCAAGAATTACATGAAATCAGAGTTTTTAAATTTGCTTTGTTGTTTGCATAGCTCAGGTTCTGATCGAATTCATCTTAATGAGGTGGTTTAAAACGAG